>NC_086448.1:650866831-651172967 GCF_028390025.1 Pseudophryne corroboree | reverse complement strand
AGTGGGTTCGCTCACAAGTGGATTTCTGGGCTGTACAAATTGTATCTCAGGGATACAAGCTGGAGTTCGAGGCGACTCCCCCTCGCCGTTACCTCAAATCAGCCTTGCCAGCTGCTCCCAGGGAAAGGGAGGTAGTACTGGCGGCAATTCACAAGCTGTACCTCCAGCAGGTGATAATCAAGGTTCCCCTCCTTCAACAGGGACGGGGTTACTATTCCACAATGTTTGTGGTACCGAAACCAGACGGTTCGGTGAGACCCATTCTGAATTTAAAATCCTTGAACACTTATATAAGGAAGTTCAAGTTCAAAATGGAATCGCTCATGGCGGTTATTGCAAGCCTGGAAGAGGGGGATTTTATGGTGTCGCTGGACATCAAGGATGCTTACTTGCATGTCCCCGTTTACCCACCTCACCAGGAGTACCTCAGGTTTGTGGTACAGGATTGTCATTACCAATTCCAGACGTTGCCGTTTGGTCTGTCCACGGCACCGAGAGTATTTACCAAGGTAATGGCCGAAATGATGATACTCCTTCGGAAGAAGGGAGTTATAATTATCCCGTACTTGGACGATCTCCTTATAAAGGCGATGTCCAGAGAGCAGTTGTTAGTCAGCGTAGCACTTTCTCGGGAAGTGTTGCAACAGCACGGCTGGATTCTGAATATCCCAAAGTCGCAGCTGATTCCTGCGACGCGTCTGCTCTTCCTGGGCATGATTCTGGACACAGAACAGAAGAAGGTGTTTCTCCCGGTGGAGAAGGCCCAGGAATTGTCATCTCTGGTCAGGGACCTCCTGAAACCAAAACAGGTGTCGGTGCATCACTGCACGCGAGACCTGGGAAAGATGGTGGCTTCTTACGAAGCAATTCCCTTCGGCAGGTTCCATGCAAGGATCTTTCAGTGGGATCTGTTAGACAAATGGTCCGGATCGCATCTTCAGATGCATCGGTTGATCACCCTGTCCCCAAGGGCCAGGGTGTCTCTGCTGTGGTGGCTGCAGAGTGCTCATCTTCTCGAGGGCCGCAGATTCGGCATACAGGACTGGGTCCTGGTGACCACGGACGCAAGCCTCCGAGGATGGGGGGCAGTCACTCAGGGAAGGAACTTCCAAGGACAGTGGTCAAGTCAGGAGACTTCACTACACATATATATCCTGGAACTAAGGGCCATTTACAACGCCCTGAGTCAAGCAGAGCCCCTGCTTCAAAACCAACCAGTGCTGATTCAATCAGACAACATCACGGCGGTCGCCCATGTAAACCGCCAGGGCGGCACAAGAAGCAGGATGGCGATGGCAGAAGCCACAAGGATTCTCCGATGGGCGGAAAATCACGTGCTAGCACTGTCAGCAGTGTTCATTCCGGGAGTGGACAACTGGGAAGCAGACTTCCTCAGCAGGGAGAGTGGGGACTTCATCCAGAAGTCTTCACGCAGATTGTAAACCGTTGGGAACGGCCACAGGTGGACATGATGGCGTCCCGCCTCAACAAAAAGCTAAAAAAATATTGCGCCAGGTCAAGAGACCCTCAGGCGATAGCTGTGGACGCACTAGTGACACCGTGGGGATACCAGTCGGTTTATGTGTTCCCTCCTCTTCCTCTCATACCAAAGGTACTGAGGATAGTAAGAAAGAGAGGAGTAAGAACTATACTCATCGTTCCGGATTGGCCAAGAAGAACTTGGTACCCAGAACTACAAGAAATGATCTCAGAGGAACCATGGCCTCTGCCTCTCAGACAGGACCTGTTACAGCAGGGGCCCTGTCTGTTTCAAGACTTACCGCGGCTGCGTTTGACGGTATGGCGGTTGAACGCCGCATCCTAACGGAAAAGGGCATTCCAGATGAAGTGATTCCTACTCTGATAAAGGCTAGGAAAGACGTGACAGCACAACATTATCACCGTATATGGCGAAAATATGTTGCTTGGTGTGAGGCCAGTAAAAGGCCCCTACAGAGGAATTCCAGCTGGGTCGATTTCTGCACTTCCTACGGTCAGGAGTGACTATGGGCCTAAATTTAGGATCCATAAAGGTCCAGATTTCGGCCCTATCTATTTTCTTTCAAAAAGAACTGGCTTCACTGCCTGAAGTTCAGACGTTTGTTAAGGGAGTGCTGCATATTCAGCCCCCTTTTGTGCCTCCAGTGGCACCTTGGGATCTTAACGTTGTGTTGGGTTTCCTGAAATCCCACTGGTTTGAGCCACTTAAGACCGTGGAACTAAAATATCTCACGTGGAAAGTGGTCATGCTATTGGCCTTAGCTTCGGCTAGGCGTGTGTCAGAATTGGCGGCTTTGTCTTGTAAAAGCCCTTATCTGATCTTCCATATGGACAGGGCAGAATTGAGGACTCGTCCCCAATTTCTCCCTAAGGTGGTATCAGCGTTTCATTTGAACCAACCTATTGTGGTGCCTGCGGCTACTCGGGACTTGGAGGACTCCAAGTTACTAGATGTAGTCAGGGCTTTGAAAATCTATGTAACCAGGACGGCTGGAGTCAGGAAAACTGACTCGCTGTTTATCCTGCATGCACCCAACAAGCTGGGTGCTCCTGCATCAAAGCAAACTATTGCGCGCTGGATCTGTAACACGATTCAGCAAGCTCATTCTGCGGCAGGATTGCCGCATCCTAAATCAGTGAAAGCCCATTCCACAAGGAAGGTGGGCTCTTCTTGGGCGGCTGCCCGAGGGGTCTCGGCTTTACAGCTTTGCCGAGCTGCTACTTGGTCGGGTTCAAACGCATTTGCTAAGTTCTACAAGTTTGATACCCTGGCTGAGGAGGACCTTGCCTTTGCTCATTCGGTGCTGCAGAGTCATCCGCACTCTCCCACCCGTTTGGGAGCTTTGGTATAATCCCCATGGTCCTTACGGAGTTCCCAGCATCCACTAGGACGTCAGAGAAAATAAGAATTTACTCACCGGTAATTCTATTTCTCGTAGTCCGTAGTGGATGCTGGGCGCCCGTCCCAAGTGCGGACTCTCTGCTATACATGTATATAGTTATTGCTTAACTAAAGGGTTATTGTTATGAGCCATCTATTACTGAGGCTCAGTTGTTGTTCATACTGTTAACTGGGTATGGTTATCACGAGTTGTACGGTGTGATTGGTGTGGCTGGTATGAGTCTTACCCTGGATTCTAAATCCTTTCCTTGTTGTGTCAGCTCTTCCGGGCACAGTTTCCTTAACTGAGGTCTGGAGGAGGGGCATAGAGGGAGGAGCCAGTGCACACCAGATAGTACCTAATCTTTCTTTTAGAGTGCCCAGTCTTCTGCGGAGCCCGTCTATTCCCCATGGTCCTTACGGAGTTCCCAGCATCCACTACGGACTACGAGAAATAGAATTACCGGTGAGTAAATTCTTATTTTTTTGATGGCTCAATGTACACAAACTTTGTTTAATACACAAAGTTATTAAAAATATTGTATTAAATGACCTTCAGGCTGTGTGTATAAGGTGTATATGAAACATATATGAATTGTGTGAATGTAGACACACTTTGTTTAATGCACAAAGTTATAAAAAATATTGGCTAAAATTACCTTCTGGCTGTGTGTATAAGGTGTATATGTAACATAAATGCATTCTGTGATAACACTTAGGTCCCATCTCCATGATATCTCATTATGGTATGCAATTATTCCAAAATGCGGAAAAATCCCATATCCAAAATACCACTGGTCCCAAGCATTTTGGATAAGGGATACTCAACCTGTGTGTATATATATATATATATATATATATATATATATAGAAGCGTAATGGCGGCACTCGGAGACTTGTATAAAGCGTGCAATATGCTATTTATTTCAACGTTTCGGGCTCCAACCCGTCGTCAGGAACAAACAATCAAAACTGTGCAATAAATACAATACTTATATACCCTCCCCAACATGAACATAATTACCTGATCAGTCGCAGCTGACCGTCCTCTCTCCCGCGTCTAATGCAGCATGGAAAGGTCTCAGGGTCCCTGGTCGTCTCAGCAGTGACGTCTAGAGCGTGCGCCGTCCTCCAATAGCATACCGCCGTCATCGCTTGCCTGTTACCTAGGCAACCTGTCCGGCTGGCTTTAGACCCTTAGCTATACGCTCCGGTTGCCGCTGATTGCCTCATGGGTTCCCCGTCACTTCCCTGTTGCTAACGACATAGGAGGGGGCTCGTTTATAGCGACCAATCAGATTACTTCCCAACTTAGTATACCCGTGATCTAGAAAAACAAACATGTTAAAAACATTTTAAAACAAAGGCTATTCAAACATATTCTAATTAGGGTGGAATAAAGAACAAATCACATAGCTAGGAATGAGGCTATATGTAATAGAGAATAACAGCTTCCTAAACGGGAGTTCCTTGAGAATTCTCCCCTAATAGATAAAGGGAGATAAAGTTAATTACATTTATATCTACAAAAAGCATTGTAGACCCAAGGAATCATTTAGTCCCCTTGGGGCTAGTGTCTCCAATGTATGAATCCATTTGCTTTCTAGTTGGAGTAGTTTTTTCTTTCTATTTCCACCTCTCAGATTCATTGGCACATGATCTATCAATTTTATTTTGATACTGGCTATACTGTGATTAGCCTCTGCACAATGTCTAGCCACTGGCTGGTCACTAGTCCCGGTCTCAAGTGCTGCCCTAATGGCGGATCGATGTCCTGCCATTCTTTCCCTGAATTGTCTTTCTGTCTTGCCCACGTAGTTAAGGCCACATGGACAAGACAGAATGTAAATGACAAATTTGGTGGTACATGTGAGGACATAACGTATTGTATATTTTTTCCCGGAATACGGATGTACAAATGAGTCTCCTGGTATGATCGATCTACATGTAGTACATCCCAAACAACGGTGGCACCCAGTCTTTTGACTGAGAAAATGTGTCACCGTTGCTTGTTTTTTAAGTTTAGTGATATCCCTTTTGACTAGCAGATCACTAAGATTTCTGCCACGAGTATAGCAGGGAAGGAGTCTGGTACCTGTGAGGGCTGGTAGATTTCTATCCGTGTTAATAATGGGCCAAAACTTTTTAGCATATTGTTTTGTAAATTTGCTTTTGGTATTAAATCTATTGACCCACGGCAGAAATTGTTGGTCATCTGTATGTGTTCCACTAATGTGTAGTGTATCATGTCTAGGGGTGTTAAGCACTTTATCTCTTGTTCTTTCCAATAATTTACGTGGATATCCCCTTTTACGGAATTTATCCACCATCTCATCCATGTCGTGTATTGTTTGTAAAGGATCGCTGGTGATTCTCCTTATTCTTAACATCTGTGAATAAGGTAGCCCATCACGTAATGGCTGAGGATGGAAACTATCATGCATGAGTATAGTATTTCTGTCTGTTTCTTTAATGTAAATGGATGTGTTAATGCCCTCATCTGACATTGTGATATTAACGTCTAAGAAGTGGACTGTAGTAGGGGAAATGGTGTAGGTCAGTTGTACTGCATGTCCGGTCGCATTGTGGTTCATAATTAACTCTCTCAATTGTGACTCCGTACCAGTCCAGAAGATCAAAAGATCATCTATGTATCTCAGGTACAACCTGAGATGTCTACAGTTGTGGAACATTGCTTTTTCTACCTTAATCATATAGGCGTTGGCGTACGATGGGGCCACATTGGACCCCATCGCACAACCCGCCACTTGCAGGTAGAATTTTGAATCATACATGAAGTAATTCTTGGTTAATACCAATTTAATTAGTTCCACAAAGAATTCTACTGGTGGACCTTTATAGTTTGTGTTGTTAGTGAGTAACTCCTCAACTGCTAACAGACCCTCAGTGTGCGGTATGCTTGTGTACAGGCTGCGTACATCAGCACTGCACAATAGCATATCCTTAGGCGGCAACCCAAAATTCTCCATTATTAGCAACAGTGCTGTCGTGTCTTTCAGATATGATTCAGCTTGCTGAATGCAAGGGTTAAGTAATGTGTCTAGATATACCGCTATTGGCTGAAATAAAGAACCCCTGGCAGAGATGATTGGTCTACCAGGGGGTCTTTCTAGTCGTTTATAAATTTTGGGCACTGTATAGAAAGCTGGTGCTACTGGACACTCAACCATTAATGCTTGCCTAAGTTCTGTAGAAATATATCCCTTAGATACCGCTGTATACAATAACTTATCTAGAATTTGTTTAAATTCAAAGGTAGGGTCCTTAGCTAATAATACATATGTGCTGGTATCAGCCAATTGTCTTTGGCATTCTATATCGTAGTCCTGTATAGCTTGTACTACAACAGCTCCGCCCTTGTCGGCTGTTCTTATTACAATATCAGTACGTAGGCTTAAATCTGTAATGGTTTGCCGTTCCTCCTGTGTGAGGTTGTTACAGAAAGGCATATTTCTTGGAATGTCTGTACCCAATTGGTCCATAAGTCTGGTAAAGGTCTTGATTGCAGGGCTATTACTGATGGGATCAAACTGTGTCCTAGGTTGGATCTTTCTTAACTTCTCTGGTATGTCACTATTGCGTTCCTTTTCAGACGCCAATTTGGAATCTTTAAAGTGTTCCTTCAATCTAAGTGAACGGTTTAGTTTGTAAGTGTCAATTTTCCATTGAAAACTGTCAAAGTTAGTAGTGGGTACAAACGACAATCCCCGTGAGAGAATAGAAATTTCCTGTGGTTTTAAAGGGGTAGATGAGAGGTTGAAGACATTGTCTATTTTCTCTTTGGAGGCCTGCCCTTTGTACTGCCTCTCGTTTTGTCGCCCCCTCCGCGTCCTCTTGCTGTTGGTGTTTTGATGGCAGCTCGGGTAGTAACCCCTAAAGGGTGTTTCTGAGACGAGGAAGTAGATGCTTGGGGCTCCGTTTCGCTTGCCGAGGTGCTGGTGTCGTTACGTGCTTGCCTTTCCCTATAAGGGCGTCTAGAGCGGAACGTAGACCTATTGGCGGCTGGGTTGTTGGTGGAATTTAGCCAAGAGTACACTTGATGCTTCTGATAGTCCTGTTGGACCTTTTTATATTTTTCTTTTTTAAATTTTATTAGGTCCTGTTTGTGCTGTTCCACTTGGCTAGACAGCTTGGCAAGCCAATTTTCTTCCGTGTCGTTTTCTAGTTTTTCTTTATGGAGTTGTTCAAAGGCTTGTATTTTATCCTTAATTCCATTTAATTCCCTAGTGGATTCTTCAATTACTGCCAGTATTAAATCCATGGAACATTTGTTCAGTATTGAGATCCACTTACGGCAGAATGGTATTGAATACCTCCCAATAGTCGGCATATTGCGTATCCTGAAGCCTCTGGGAATAAGCTTATCCCTGTAATATTCTGACAACGTTATGCCGTGGTAGTAAAAATCTACTTCCCGTTTTTTTAGATTGAATAAATCCTGAAATAGGTCCGCGTGGGTTTGACTGCTGGTATCCTCTGAGAATTTGGCTTTATATAGGATTGCCTCAGCTTCTGAATCCGTATAGCTGTATTGTTCTTGTGTGTCCACCTCCATAAGATTTTGAGTCACCTCCATCGGCTCCATGGATCCTGTCGCCATTTGTGGAGCTCCTCTGCAGCGTTATGCTGCTAGTGTGGATGGAAGCAAGAATACTTTAGCTGTAAAGGTTGTTAATGTCCTGTCAGATGAAGTAATATGTTGTGCCTTGATAGAGAATCAGCTGTTAGCATGCCCAGCTTTCCCAATATATATGTGCAAACATCCGGCACTAACTTCTGCTTACTGCATAGGTAATGGCTCCGGTGCCCTCCAGGGGTTCGGCGTCCCGATATATAGAAGCGTAATGGCGGCACTCGGAGACTTGTATAAAGCGTGCAATATGCTATTTATTTCAACGTTTCTGGCTCCAACCCGTCGTCAGGAACAAACAATCAAAACTGTGCAATAAATACAATACTTATATACCCTCCCCAACATGAACATAATTACCTGATCAGTCGCAGCTGACCGTCCTCTCTCCCGCGTCTAATGCAGCATGGAAAGGTCTCAGGGTCCCTGGTCGTCTCAGCAGTGACGTCTAGAGCGTGCGCCGTCCTCCAATAGCATACCGCCGTCATCGCTTGCCTGTTACCTAGGCAACCTGTCCGGCTGGCTTTAGACCCTTAGCTATACGCTCCGGTTGCCGCTGATTGCCTCATGGGTTCCCCGTCACTTCCCTGTTGCTGACGACATAGGAGGGGGCTCGTTCATAGCGACCAATCAGATTACTTCCCAACTTAGTATACCCGTGATCTAGAAAAACAAACATGTTAAAAACATTTTAAAACAAAGGCTATTCAAACATATTCTAATTAGGGTGGAATAAAGAACAAATCACATAGCTAGGAATGAGGCTATATGTAATAGAGAATAACAGCTTCCTAAACGGGAGTTCCTTGAGAATTCTCCCCTAATAGATAAAGGGAGATAAAGTTAATTACATTTATATCTACAAAAAGCATTGTAGACCCAAGGAATCATTTAGTCCCCTTGGGGCTAGTGTCTCCAATGTATGAATCCATTTGCTTTCTAGTTGGAGTAGTTTTTTCTTTCTATTTCCACCTCTCAGATTCATTGGCTATCAATTTTATTTTGATACTGGCTATACTGTGATTAGCCTCTGCACAATGTCTAGCCACTGGCTGGTCACTAGTCCCGGTCTCAAGTGCTGCCCTAATGGCGGATCGATGTCCTGCCATTCTTTCCCTGAATTGTCTTTCTGTCTTGCCCACGTAGTTAAGGCCACATGGACAAGACAGAATGTAAATGACAAATTTGGTGGTACATGTGAGGGCATAACGTATTGTATATTTTTTCCCGGAATACGGATGTACAAATGAGTCTCCTGGTATGATCGATCTACATGTAGTACATCCCAAACAACGGTGGCACCCAGTCTTTTGACTGAGAAAATGTGTCACCGTTGCTTGTTTTTTTAAGTTTAGTGATATCCCTTTTGACTAGCAGATCACTAAGATTTCTGCCACGAGTATAGCAGGGAAGGAGTCTGGTACCTGTGAGGGCTGGTAGATTTCTATCCGTGTTAATAATGGGCCAAAACTTTTTAGCATATTGTTTTGTAAATTTGCTTTTGGTATTAAATCTATTGACCCACGGCAGAAATTGTTGGTCATCTGTATGTGTTCCACTAATGTGTAGTGTATCATGTCTAGGGGTGTTAAGCACTTTATCTCTTGATCTTTCCAATAATTTACGTGGATATCCCCTTTTACGGAATTTATCCACCATCTCATCCATGTCGTGTATTGTTTGTAAAGGATCGCTGGTGATTCTCCTTATTCTTAACATCTGTGAATAAGGTAGCCCATCACGTAATGGCTGAGGATGGAAACTATCATGCATGAGTATAGTATTTCTGTCTGTTTCTTTAATGTAAATGGATGTGTTAATGCCCTCATCTGACATTGTGATATTAACGTCTAAGAAGTGGACTGTAGTAGGGGAAATGGTGTAGGTCAGTTGTACTGCATGTCCGGTCGCATTGTGGTTCATAATTAACTCTCTCAATATATATATATATTCACTGCTCAAAAAAATAAAGGGAACACTAAAATAACACATCCTAGATCTGAATGAATTAAATATTCTTATTAAATACTTTGTTCTTTACATAGTTGAATGTGAGGACAACAAAATCACACAAAAATTATCAATGGAAATCAAATTTATTAACCCATGGAGGTCTGGATTTGGAGTCGTACTCAAAATTAAAGTGGAAAAACACACTACAGGCTGATCCAACTTTGATGTAATCTCCTTAAAACAAGTCAAAATGAGGCTCAGTAGTGTGTGTGGCCTCCACGTGCCTGTATGACCTCCCTACAACCCACACAAGTGGCTCAGGTAGTGCAGCTCATCCAGGATGGCACATCAATGCGAGCTGTGGCAAGAAGGTTTGCTGTGTCTGTCAGCGTAGTGTCCAGAGCATGGAGGCGCTACCAGGAGACAGGCCAGTACATCAGGAGATGTGGAGGAGGCCATAGGAGGGCAACAACCCAGCAGCAGGACCGCTACCTCCGCCTTTGTGCAAGGAGGAACAGGAGGAGCACTGCCAGAGCCCTGCAAAATGACCTCCAGCAAGCCACAAATGTACATGTGTCTACTCAAACGATCAGAAACAGACTCCATGAGGGTGGTATGAGGGCCCGACGTCCACAGGTGGGGATTGTGCTTACAGCCCAACACCGTGCAGGACGTTTGGCATTTGCCAGAGAACACCAAGATTGGCAAATTCGCCACTGGCGCCCTGTGCTCTTCACAGATGAAAGCAGGTTTTCACTGAGCACATGTATGTTACACTTGCCACTGTACATTACAAGCTGTTCGTGCTAATTAGTACACTAGTAGAACATAGAGTACAGAGATACTAAGGACGGTAATTTGGCACCCAGGAACTTAGAGAGGAGCTTTAATCTCTCTCCATTATACTTAGAAAGATTAAAGCTCCTTCCTAAATTCGTGCCAAATCACTGTACTTAGTATCTCTGTACAGTATGTTCTACTAGTGTACTAATTAGCACGGACAGCTTGTAACGTACAGTGGCAAGTGTAATTTTTCTAAGTATAATGGAGAGAGATAAAAACTCCTCCCTATGTTCCTGGATGTCAAATTACCATGCTTAGCATTTCTGTACAGTATTTCCTATCTAGCCAGAAACCCTGCATCCTGTGCAAGCTAGGCAGACAACTGGAGGGGACCCGAAACACGGTTGCTTCCCTTTCCCTTTCCAGTGTCACATAAACTAGTGATTGGAACATGTTATAATTCCTGTGACAAATTACTAGATATGTTGCATATTAATTTTACTGTATCTTTTGCAATTTGATGTTTTGCACTATAATTATTGATATTGTCTCTACCTGCACAGTGTTGTTATCATTGTCATTATTATTTTTTGTTAAGATTTATATTGTTTTGTTTTTATACACCCCTGCTGCTGATTGAGTAGGTGAACGTCTCCTGAGCCGCTCTCTGCAGTGTACTCGTGGATACGGTGCTGGCGCGGTGGAGACTGTGTTTACATGTCTCCTTGGCGACCAGCTCCGGCGGGTATCCTTATCTGAGTATTATAGTGAACATAAAATCCCCCTGGGGTTTCGTGTGCATAATGCCACAACAATTGGGCAAAATAATCCAGAGTTCGTGAATAGATGGATAGCGATCCTTAATAAATGTGCGTTTGATCTGATGATCGCTGTGGTGGAGGAGTCAAATCAGGAATTGCAGGTGGTGAAACAGAAAATTGCAATGTTTGAACTTGAGCATAAAAAAAAACTTTGGAGGAGGAGACTAGCCATGATTGGCTTAATAAGATTTAATAACAATGTGAACAATATAAGAGGAATTTCATTAAATTTAAGAAAGGCAAGAGACATGTGGTAGACACTGATTATGAGGAGAATCGTGTCTATAAGTGGCTGACTGGTCCTGTGGGATCACGGCGTGATTATAATTCATCTTGGAGACACAGACCATGGCAAAAGAAAGGTCAATCTGGTAAATCCGATGGACATACGTCTAATAGTGACAGTGATTTTGTTGTTTCAGATTCTGATGACCCTTCCAGTATATCTAGTGGCCCTTTAGGCAAAGCAGCCGGAAACACCAAGGCCTCCCGGGCAGAACTCCCACCCGCAGGGGGGGTCAAAATCAGAGGGGTGCAAAAGGTTACAACCAAGAAGAAGTCCTAATTTTTAATTTGTCTAAAAGGGTGTTAAAACCTCTAGAAATTAGTATTTTAAACAAAGGTCTTAGTTTTGTTTTCCGACAAATCTTCATGATGAATTTAATTAGACTCGTGACTAACATAAATTTGGTAGAAAACTTTGCCTGAAAGAGTTCTTTCAAGATAAACAGAAACAGGTTGAATCATCTATGTTGGACAGTTTCCTGCGGTCATCTTCTAAGTCTCCGTTTGATCCGGTGTCAAACAATGCTTCTTTAAAAACATTTACTAGACTTTTGGATGAGTCAGTTGATAGGTTTACTGCTGCACCTGGTAAAATACGGTATAATTTATCTAAAGCAGAAACTACAGCACTTCGGGTTTTTTCTCTACCGATGAGGATATTGTAATTCGCCCCGCGGATAAGGGCGGGGCGATTGTTATTCTAGATATTGATTATTATAGAGCTGAAATTATGGCACAATTAGCAGACCCAGGGGTGTATTCTTTGTTGGATAGGGATCCCACAGTTCAATTCCAGAGGGAGTTGACGGGAATTCTGCAGTCTGCAGTGGAGGGGGGATTTATTTCCAAGAAAGTGTGGGATGCATTAACAATTTTGCATCCAGTAGTCCCTATTCTATATACCCTTCCCAAATTACATAAGAATAGTTCCAGACCACCAGGTCGCCCCATAATTTCAGTTCGTAATTCTTTGTTTCAGCCTGTATCTCAATTATTGGATTGTGTTGTTCAACCTTTGTTGTCTTGTAAAGAATCTTTCCTTAAGGATACGACCACCTTTCTAAATAAGTTGATGGACCTTGAGGATGTTTCGTCTAATGCCCTCATGTGTTGTTTGGATGTATCGAGCTTAGATACATCCATTCCGCACAATGGGTGTATCATGGCCATGAGAAATTTTTTGACAGAGTTCTTGCCTGCATCTAGCTTTAATCATGACTTGTTTCTTCAATTACTTGAGCTGACATTGGGCAGAAATTACTTTCTGTTCGATGGACAGTTCTATTTGCAATTACGATGGTGTGCCATGGGGTCTTCCGTGGCCCCCTCGTATGCAAATATCTTTATGTTTGCACAGGAAGAGGAGATGTTTTTGAATAATCCGATTGCGAAATCGCATATACTTTGGTATACCAGGTATATAGACAATATTTTTTTGCTTTGGACAGGAGGGATGGATAGGTTTGTGAGCTTGATGGAAGATATCAATTTATGGGATTCTCCCATTAAATTCACGTATGCTTATAGTAACGAGAAAGCTGTATTTTTGGATGTGAATATTTGGTTTCAAAATGGGAGATTTGAAACCACTGTACACCACAAAGTCACAGACAGGAATACTTTTCTTACTGCCTCTAGTCACCATCCAACAGCTCTAAAGAAGGGTTTACCTAGATCACAAATGATGCGCTGTGCGCGCATCAGAGTGATCCTAATAAAGTCTCCGATGAGTTGGATAATTTGATAGATAAATTCAGAGCTAGAGGGTATGATTATAATACACTTTTGAGACAGAAACAAGAAGTACTTTTGATACCTCGTAGTGTCTTGTTGAGTGGGTCTAACAAACGTGATTATAAGATTATCCCATGGGTGTCCGAGTTTACTACTGCTAGTCCAGTGATTAAGCAGGCTTCTAAGGCTTTATGGTCTATAGTTAGATCTGACTCGGAGCTACCCTGTTTTTCACAAGTGAGACCAGTGGCGGCCTTTAAACGAAGCCGTAATTTACGCGACCGTTTGGTGCGCCCTGATATTACGGGAATGGGCAATAAGTTGCCCTGTAATGTGTACTTTAAACCCCCTGGGTGCTACAGATGCAGTTCTTGTACCACCTGTAGTCATATGGTGACATGTAAATCATTTAAGCACCCACATGTGAACAAGGTGTATGATATTCGTCATGTGCTTTTGTGTAGTTCTTCCTATGTGGTGTATGTGGTGGTTTGTCCCTGTAATTTACATTACGTGGGCAAACCACTCGTAAATTTAGTGAAAGAATGGCTGCACATTGTTCAGCCATTCATTTGTCCTCCCTAGGCCGCAAAATCAACCAACCTGTTGCAAAGCATTTTACAAAGGTCGGGCGTTCTTTGGCCTCATTTAGGCATTTTATAATTGACCGTGTTCCCCCTTCATTACGGGGGGGGTGATGGAGCAAAAATGTTATTAATTAAAGAATCCAAATGGATTGTGCGTCTGGGGACCATCTCTCCTGGTGGCCTCAATGAAAAGATCAATTGGAACATGTTATAATTCCTGTGACAAATTACTAGATATGTTGCATATTAATTTTACTGTATCTTTTGCAATTTGATGTTTTGCACTATAATTATTGATATTGTCTCTACCTGCACAGTGTTGTTATCATTGTCATTATTATTTTTTGTTTTGTTTTGTTTTGTTTTTATACACCCCTGCTGCTGATTGAGTAGGTGAATGTCTCCTGAGCCGCTCTCTGCAGTGTACTCGTGGATACGGTGCTGGCGCGGTGGAGACTGTGTTTACATGTCTCCTTGGCGACCAGGTCCGGCTCCGGCGGGTGCCGCTGGGAGTGGCTGCGGTTGATGACATCACTACTAAGAGCCGCAGTGAGCTGCCCTTTGCGTTCCAGACTACCAGTGCACACTGGTGAGCTACGCTCCTTGTGGAACGTGAATGTTTTGTTCCCATGGCAACCGATACACCTGTGGTGGAAATGGGTTTGTCTGTGAGGCAAATTGATTTGCTCCTAACGAGCTGATAAGCGGCAGGTGAGTGTTTGGTGGGGTATATAGGTAAGGTCATTTTATCACTGTTTTGTACTGGTGTGGTCCTGAGGAAGGGGTTGTATCCCCGAAAACGTTCGACCTAATACAGATTTCAACTATATGTAAGTCTCTGGAGTGCCTTTCTTTATTGGACATATATGCTGAACTTTGACTGAGCACCATGAGCAATTTGACTTTGGAAGTTTGAGTGCCGACTGCTTTTGGAAATATATATATATATATATATATATATATAAAAATATGAAGAAACATACCAAAAAAAAAACCCAGTCAGGCCTGCCCTGTCCACCCCTATAGATATAACACTACACAGCTGCCCCACCTGTACATATAATACTACACACCAGCCCACCACTATACATATAACACTACACAGCTGCCACACCTGTACATAAAATACTATACACCAGCCCAGCCTATACATATAACACTGCACAGCTGCCCCACCTGTACATATAATACTACACAACAGCCTCCCCACTGTACATATACCAATATATACCTCCCCTCCGTACATATAACACCCCCCCTAAAAAAAAACATCCTCCGTACATATAACACAGCTCTTCCTCCACATACATTTAATGCTACACATCAGGCCCCCCTTCACTGTACATACTATATGACATTACACATCTGCCCCCAATTTACATATAATGCTACACACAAGCCCCTTCCCGTACATATAAAACTACACACCTGGGTTTAAATGTTCAAGTACTTAAGTTATCAATGAGTTGGATGTAACTGTAACATTTTAAAGAGTAATTAGCAGTTTAGCAGCTCTTCCAACACACCCATGAGGTGGCTGCCTAATGCTGTTTTTTTTGGGGGGTGTCGCCAGTAGCCCTAATCCCCAGCTTTCCTTTCTGTTTAGTTATATGGATTATATTTTTTCTGTGCAGAATACTAGGTGCTTTTGCATGTAACCCACAAATGTTTTTATACTGCAATTTAGATTTCAGTTTGAACACACCTCACCCAAATATAAATCTGTCTGAATATGTTACATCTGCCCCACCTGCAATGCAACATGGTTTAGCCCAGTTGCCTGCTTTTTTGCTTTACTTACAAACATGTATCATGCCCTTTGTATAGTCCCACAAAGGACCTACACAGATACTGCCGGCTGTAATCTTCGCAGTTAATGCGTGTGTCACCTCAGAGAAGTGAGAAAGCAGTGACTGTATTTTTGTACTGTATGTTCTGCAAGTGTAAATTTACAGATCTTTTTAAAGACAAATGTATCAATTACATTCTTATTTATTGTTCAGAAAACAAACTGTGTTTGAAGCTGGATGTTTATATATATATATATATATATATATATATAAAAATATGAAGAAAAAAATTTGATCTTAAAACAAAGAAAAAAAAAAAGAACAAGCTAACCGCTATATACTTTTGATGTTTAGATTGGGTTCTTTGCTTCTGCTTCTGTTGGGTGCCCTTCAGATAATGTAGGAAAAAATGTCCAGGTCATAGCACACTGTGCGGCACACGGGACAAACGCTGTTCATCTGTAGCCATTGTGTCAGGCAAGGGACATGAAAGATATGGTGGCAGGATGATACAGCCATTTCCATTCCAACTTCAATGTCAGACATGCAGATGGTACAATATTCTATGTCCTCTGCTTCTGCAACAGTGCGTCTGCTATAGGTGGGAAGAATGGGCCTCAGGATGTTTTCCAGCCTGAGGAGTGCTTCCCTCATTGCAGCTGTCCGATTTTCACTTGCACTTGGTTAATTTCTTCATCTTTCTGATAATGGTCCAGCGCTTTCTATTCCCAATGATAGTCCAGCTCTTTCTCTTCCCGATGATGGTCCAGCACTTTCTCTTTCTGATGATGGTACCATTCTTCCTGATGATTGGCCAGCTCTTCCTCTCCCAGATGATAGTCCAGCTGTACCTCTTCCTGATGATGGTTCCAGCTGTTCCTCTTCCTAATGATGGTCCACCAATGGATGGTCTGCGGCTTCCTGACCTCAGCCATGTCTCTTAGATGTTATGGTTTGTTTCTCCATTTCTAAGCAGCTGGTCTAACTCCCTTCGGCTCAAAGAAAAAACACAGATGTGATTGTGCGCCCAGATTCGGTCACTGGTGAATCGCTGGCAGCGAATTCTAGTGATGAAACTATCTCTCATGGGAGGCTCTTTCTCATGCATCAGCAGCAGCTTCAACTCAAGAAATGCCAATGATATTGCTGTGCACTGGGGTTTTATGCCATGGAGAATTCAAAAGTGGAATGCGGGCGGCAGTTGGTAATGGCAGATGGTGATGGACGTGCTTCATATTAGCAGTATCTTCCCACTAATATTACACAGTCAAACATGTGGGAAATTACATGTTACTGCTGAGTCATTATGCCAAAATAGGGTGGTTTGGGGCATCTACCAAAATCATCTAATTTCTGCTGCTGGACCCAGTGAGTTCAGCTGTCAGTGCTGCTGCCATTCCTACTCCTTTATTGGCTATCTCTGTGGCCTCTGTCGTGACAGCTGCCAACATTATAACATTTATGGGATATATATATATATATATATATATGTTTGTGTGTGTGTGTTCCCCATATTATATATTCGCACAGAAAAGTTATATTACCATGTGCTGCCTTAATTTAATATGCATGTTAGTAGAATAATCTTTCACGCAGCACCCCTCCATTCTCTATCCCTCAATGTAAAATCGGTATCTGCATAAGAATATAAAAAAGGGACGCATGGTAGTGAAGTACGGTTACATTAAATTTAAATGATCATACTTTGAATTAACAACAACTCACATATCATAGGTTGCCTGGCTGGAATCCTCTTCATTTTGAATATCCCACTCGCTGCTTTTAACCTATATATACACCTCTCCATCTGTCTGATAACTGTAACACTCAAGGCAGCTAGTTCCATGTCTTCAGACCTTGTAACATCAGCCCTTACGGCGTCATTAACTGCCATTTCCTCAGGACTACATATTGCAGGTAAACATGGTTATTTGTAATATATGGTCCTGGGGAAAGAACAAGTAAGCCCCCTCTACATTGACCTGAAACTTGCATCAGGATTGTATCCAGAGAGATGTCCAAGTAATAACGTGCTGAATTGAACTGTTTGAGTCAGCTGGAATATAA
This sequence comes from Pseudophryne corroboree, assembly GCF_028390025.1. Lineage (NCBI taxonomy): Eukaryota > Metazoa > Chordata > Amphibia > Anura > Myobatrachidae > Pseudophryne > Pseudophryne corroboree. The sequence goes on along the minus strand of NC_086448.1, from coordinate 651,155,415 downwards.
ATGCTGATTATATATATATATATATATATATATATATATATATATATATCCAGTATTCACCTCGGCACTCCTCCAAGTTAACTTGCTGTGGTGCACTTCCTTGTGGACATGGCAGTCCACCAACATGCAACAAACAATGATAGGTGGCACTCACAGACTCATGGAATGATGAAAAAACTTCACCCCGTGAAGTGTTTATTAAAGCAGACAGGTAACGTTTCGGGGACACTTCCCCTTCCTCAGACAATTAAACGGTGCCAAACAGTGAATATTTATAACATAAAATGACCCCACTTACCCCCACAGGAATGACTCTCAGCTGCGTGGACCACGGAGTTCCCGAGCGTCCCCTGTCCCGCACTTCCGGCATCGGCGTCTCGGCCTACCCGGAAGTGACGTTATCAGGATTTGCCGGTCCCCATGGCAACGCGCCGAGAGCCCTAGTAAACAAAACAATGTGGCAAATGACACAATTAGAAAGCATTTGAAGTGAATAAAAAGTGAATAAAAACGGCACACAAAGGCAAAAAGCGCTCAATCGGAAGCGAGTGTGCCAACCAGTACAGTAACATATCAAACGGTGACATATCATAAAAGATGATGCTACAAGCAATTAAAATAGAACAATGTGTCCTCCGCAGTTAGAACTTATCTATAAGTTATGTGGTTCCATCCCACTAGGATAAAGCAATTTTATTTGAAGAACATTCTAAAAAGTCCCTGATATCAGCCTGGCATGGATGGCTAACCAGCAAAGGGGACCCCTGTATCCAACAACTATCATAAATCTATGTACGAGCAATACAGCTGCGTCCCCAGTACTAACCAGTTATAATAATAATTTGATCATAAGGATGTGAAAACTTTTGAGACATTTAAAAAAATTCTGAGGAATTTATAAGAAAAAAATTAATCCCAGGGACTCATTTAACCCTCTAGGGGCTAGACAATCTAGGCGGAAAATCCACCTAGATTCTAGTTGGAGTAGTCTTTTCCCCCTATCGCCCCCCCCCCCCGTCTGGAAGCTGGAACATGGTCAATGGCCCTGTATCTAAGCCTCGCCAAACTGTGTTGATGTGTGACAAAATGTCTTGCCACTGGCTGCTCACTGGTCCCTGCATTAAGGGCTGCTCGAATAGTGGACCTGTGTTGGGTTAACCGGACTTTCAGTTGGCATTCAGTTTTGCCAACGTAATAGAGCCCGCATGGGCAAACTATCACGTAGACAACAAACCGTGACGTGCAGGTTAACGGCCACTTGATTTTTAGTCGTTGGCCCGTGTGGGGATGTGGGAAAGTCTCACCAACCAGAAAAAAGGAACAAGTGGTGCATCCTAAGCATTTGAACCAACCATTTTTCTTGCTTAAGAAATGCTTGGATGAGGTCTTAGCATCAAAACCCGTTACGTCGGTTTTAACTACCAGATCTTTCAGGTTCTTGCCCCTGGAGTAACTCGGCATCAGTTTACTGTTTTGAAAACACTTAAGATCAGGGTCGGATGTGACCATTTGCCACATCCCCTTGACTTGTTTTGACAACCCTGGGCTATTGGAATTAAATTCCGTCACCCATGGTATGGTGTCCCTAGGTAGGGCTTTGGAGCGACGCTTGTTCGGTTTCTGAAAATTGCACAACGCTCTCACTCATGCTTTTTTCAGTTCTGATAGAGAATACCCTCTTTCGGTGAATTTCAATACCATCTCATCCAGCTGTGACTCCCGTGTACCCAGGTTGGTGTTATTCCTGCAGACCCTCAGTAACTGAGAATATGTCAGACTGCGAATCATCGCTTTGGGATGAGAACTCTCAGCCCGAAGCAGGGTATTCCTGTCAGTGGGTTTCTTATATAAGGCTGTCTCCAACTGCCCCTCCTTGAGCTGTATACATACATCCAGATAACAAATCTCTGATTTACTGGAGTTCCAGGTAAATTTAATGGGACTATCTGAGTTGTTTTGTCTAATGATAATCTCAATCAATCTCTGTATGTCATCTTTCCAAAAGATAAGGAGATCATCAATGTAGCGGAAATATAACAATATTGTTTCTGAAATGCTTGCGTCTTCAAAAAACAACCCTCTCTCAACCTCCCACATGTAACAGTTGGCAAACGACGGGGCCACCGGGGACCCCATCGAGCAGCCTGTCAGCTGCTTATAGAACCTCCCATTAAACAAAAAGAAGTTATGCGACAATGTGAAGGCCAATAACTCAATAAACAAACCAACAGCTGGATCTGTATAGAGCCTGTTTCCCGTGATCAGTCGTCTCACCGCCTCTAACCCAGCCTCGTGGGGAATGCACGTATAGAGGCTGGTGACGTCTAAAGTCACCATGGACACTTCACTAGAGACTGGTCCCAGCCCCGCTAATCTACCCAACAGCATGCTGGTGTCTTTTAGATGCGAAAAGGTGTCTTGAATGCATGGCTGCAGGTAGGTTTTCAGAAACACAGCTATCGGTTCGCACAGAGACCCCGGGCAGAGATGATAGGTCTCCCCGGAGGCCTCTGTGCGTCCTTGTGAATCTTGAGGAGGGTGTAAAATAGTGGAACCACTGGCCATTTTGTGGACAATTTATCACTGATAACCTGTGAAATCAACCCCTCACCCACTGCTTGTTTCAATAATGAATCTAACTCCAGCTTAAAACCAGGAGTGGGATCCTGATCCAACAGACAATATGTCTTGCTGTCACTGAGTAACCTGTCACACTCAGCAACATAAGAGGACGTGTCCTGAATAACAATCGAGCCGCCTGTTAAAGGGGGCAATACACGGTATTAAGAGCTGGGGTATGTAAACTTTTGATCGGGGTCATTTGGGTAGTTTCTGTAGTCATTATGATTTAAAAAGAGTAAACATAGTTGTTTGACAATAAATGGCTTCACCCAACCACTAGTGAAAGAAATGTGTGAAAGAAATGTTTGTGAAAGAAATGAGTGAAAGAAATGTTTGTGAGTTATCATTCATATTCTCTGACAAATAGCCAGAAAATCACAAATTCTGCTAGGGTATGTAAACTTATGAGCACATCTGTATATAACCTGGCTTAACTATTCATCCCCCCCTCCCCCATTGCTTATTACCTATTTTGCTACATTACAACCTGTCATTTAATTTTTTTTTCATCTGAATTTTATGTGATGGTTCTGCACAAAATAGTCTAAGTTGGTGAAGTGAAATAAGAAAAATGTATATAAAAAATAATTTTGCAGCGGGGTACATTGGTTTCCACAGGGAAACAGCAGTTGTTAGAGATGAATCTTGATCCAGGCACTAACAGGCTAAAGCTTTAGACTGTACCAGGATGCATTAGGGCCTCCTCTATAACCCCACCTCCAGGCACTGTGAGCTCAGTTTCGAGTTGGTGCCCTGCAGAGCAGGTCACTTAACAGGGGGCTGCACTGGGCAGCCCTGAAAAAGCTTTTACTTGAAGACTTCAAGGGCCGCAGCACTTACATTTCAGGGTGACATTCTATGCTGCGGCTCCGTCACCTCCCCAGTGGCGTTGCATACTCCCACTGGCTCAGTTCCCGGGTACTTGCGGACTCTCCGGCATTGCGCACACGGTCGCAGCCCTCTCCTAGTTCGCGAGGCTGCTACAAAGGGAGGAGGTAAGAGGGTCCCCCAGGTGGGACTCACCATTAAATCGCGCTCCGATCGCAGTCTAGGGAGACGGACTGCGATGCTGGTGTGGACACTGTCACCGAGCAGGGACCACACTATATCCACCAGGGCATAGGAGTACAGGTCGGGTCTACTAATGCCCACTTTAATAAGACTCCATAGTACCAGGTGGTGAGGACCAGCATAGGGGAGATGGCGCTTGACCTGTAGCCCCTCCTCCTGCCCAGGGCGCCATCTACTGCTGATGTTCCCACCCTGGAGCTGCCTCACACTCTCCCTCACTCCCTGACTGAGACACTGGGTGCCATCTTCTAAGCATAGCTGCGACTGGTCTCCGGGACTGCAGGGCAAGGTTTCCCTTTTAAATCCGCCTGTACATCAGCACTGTGATTTTACAAACACTTAAGTATTCTACACGTCAATATAAAGACAGTGTTAGTTAAGAACAAGTGTACCTGTGCCGGAATATAATGTACGAGTATTCTGATATATACATCCGGTCTCAGACCGTGCTTTGTTTTATATATATATATATATATATATATATATATATATATATATATATATACACACACACACAAAACGTATCCCTGTGGAGCGCTCTAATTTGACAAATTAAACAAATATTCGTCTATCAATGATTTTTCTGATTTTGTATATAAAGAGAGGATGATCTTAGATGTACTTCACACATTTAAACGCCCATATGTTAAGAACACATATCTTTTTATTATTAATACAGCATAGTCCAATATTACATTTGTAATCAAAAATATTTTTTTCACAAAGCAATGTTGGTCATTGGATAAACAATGATTTGTTCAATTTGTACATTAAAACTAAAGATAATAAAGCTTTCCCCAACGCGTTTCGTCTTATAGCGACTTCTTCAGGGATGTTTTTTGAGCATTTGTTTTCCTATTGAAAATACTCTCAAGGTTTAAGATGGTGTTCCCTTCTTAAATGGTGAATCGATCAAACTCGATCACAGATCAAACCAATTATTGTACTGGAAGTAAATCTGGAATAGACTTAAAAAATTCAGAATTCTGGTAAGATAGTCTCGATTGGTTTCCACAGTTTGACAGATTTAACAGGATTCTCTAATTAAAACAATCTGATTGCTTATATTAGTATTAGCGTCCAAATAAAGGCTTTTGACTGCTATCAAGCCCCCTTTATTGCTCCAGCAGCAATCCTGTATGTCTGTATGCATGGGAATACAAATGTTGTTCAAAAAACACCCCTGAAGAAGTCGCTATAAGACGAAACGTGTTGGGGAAAGCTTTATTATCTTTATTTTTAATGTACAAATTGAATAAACCATTGTTTATCCAATGACCAACATTGCTTTGTGAAAACAATCTTTTGATTACAAATGTAATATTGGACTATGCTGTATTAATAATAAAAAGATATGTGTTTTTAACATATGGGTGTTTAAATGTGTGAGGTACATCTAAGGTCATCCTCTCTTTATATACACATTCAGAAAAATCATTGATAGACGAATATTTGTTTGATTTGTCAAATTAGAGCGCTCCACAGGGATACGTTTTGTGTTTCTATTTCTAAGTTGACCCTTGTCGACAAGAGATCCCTTCTATGTGTTGAAGCCTGCTTAAAAAAGAAATAGTGGTGAATAAACTGACACAAAGTAAGTCACTCTAATGATCAGTAGTTTTACAACAAAAGCGCATTAAGGAACTCTCTCTCTCTCTCTCTCTATATATATATATATATATATATATATATATATATATATATACACATATACTAGTCCATTGCAGTTTTATTGTCTTGCTAAAATAATTATCTGCATTGTCACTGTGAATGTGTGTGCCTGTATCTGCTAAGTGGATTTCACTTTCAGTGTATCCCAGCTTTATCTATCACTGTATTCTGTACTGTAAAGTACTATGCATCATCAGGGTCACATATATAGTGCTTCACAGTATTTACCGATTAAGTGTATTCTATTGTGTACTCAGTCACATAATACCGGATTTATTCGCTGGTGTTGTGTACTGGGGACTGAGTCACATAATACCGGACTTATTTGCTGGTGTTGTGTACTGTGTCCGCGGTCACATACTAGGGAATTTATTCACCGGTATTGAACTCTGTCTGGCTGTATCGTACTAATACACTCTGTTGTTACATAACTGAAAATTTCTAACAAAAAGGGCGGGAAATCCGAGGACGCTACTGCATCATGCAGTGCATGCGCCAAGGCTTTGCCTGAGGGGGATGTTTTGTATGATGGTCTGTGTACTATGTGCCATACATCTCCCAGTCAGTCCGCAACTCCTGTAACCAATCAGGAGCCACCTTGGGTGGTCTCAACTATGTTAAATATTCTTGTGAAACACCTTTCGCCCCCTATGGGACCTCCTGTGCCATTGCAGCCACATGTTGTCCCTATGGTAAATCCGCCTTGGGTGGATAATTTGTCTACCCAGTTGCAGCAATTGAATCAATCTTTGGTTAGACATAAGACTGCCCCAAGCAACTCTCGTGTCACTGGGTCATCTAAGTGGGCCACTTCCTCCTCACAATCCACTAATCTCTCAAAAGATTCTTCTGAAGAGGACGGGGAGCACACTGTCCCGTCAGACACTGACACAGCTGCTTCTGACGAGGAAACTACAACTCAGGTTGATGTCCCTGACCTAGTGATTGCTATTAAGCAGATCCTGCAAATATCAGATGATAATGAGGATTCCACTACGGTGTCTAAAAAACCTGATAAGTTTAAACGTCAGAAGGTAACTAAAACATTATTACCACATTGTGACCATTTAGTGGACATACGAAAAGAACCCTGAATTACTCCAGGAAAGAAATTCTCCCTGTCTAAACAGATGGTAGCTCGCTATCCTCTCCCTACAGAGTTGTGTAACAAGTGGGAAAATTCACCGCCGGTGGATTCCCATGTCACCCGTCTGGTGGTGTCATCTACTCTGCCTGTCACCACTGTCCCCTCACTGAAGGAACTGAAAGATAAGTGTGTGAAGGGATGACTGAAATTTATTTGCTCCCTTACAGGAGCTGTGCATAAGCCCACTATAGCAGCCTCCTGGGCTGCAAAAGGAATTGAAGCATGGGTTCAGGCATTAGGGGATGAGTTGCCCCAGGATATATCTGACACTGCCAGACTATACCTGTCTCATATTACCACCGCTGCCTATTACATTCAGGAGGCGTCCTCTGAGGCATGTGTGTTGGCAGCCAAGCCGTCAACTACGTCCATCCTGGCTCGCCGTATTCTGTGGTTGAGGTCATGGAAGGTGGACCTGGACTCCAAATAGATCTTGGAGGTACTCCCATTTAAGTGAGACATCTTATTTGGGGAAGACCTCAATTAAATTGTGCCTGACTTGGCGGCTGCTAAGACTGCCTTTCTCCCTAATACTACTCCTCCTGCACAGAAAGCTAAAGGTACCATTTTTCGCTCCTTTCGACCTCAAGGGAAAGCAAAAGGTCAGACATACCCGAGACAATCTCGTGCTTCCAAAACCACTAAGCCCAAGGCAAAACAATACTGGGCAGCCCGTCAGCCTGCTTCTAAACATGACAAGCCTGCTGCATGATGGGGCGGGCCTCCCCCTGAGGGAATAGAGGGTGGGAGTCCGACTTCTGCGATTCACCCAGGTCTGGTTAAAGACCACTTCAGATGGATGGGTGTGAGAAGTTGTCTCTCATGGGTACGCTGTCTCTTTCAAGAGACATCCCCCTCGCCAGTTTTGCACAGCGGTTAGCTCTTCGGATCTGTTAAAAGCAGAAGCTCTTCAATTGGTTGTGAGTTCCCTCCTGGATACAGTGGTGTCCCAGAGAGGCATTGGATACTACTCGACCCTGTTTCTAGTACCAAAACCCAATGGGTCAAATCACTGAACAAGTTTGTGAGAGTGTCCAAGTTCCGTATGGAAACACTGCGCTCAATTGTACTGGCCATGGAAACCGGAGACTATATGGTATCCCTGGATATACAGGATGCTTACCTGCATATACCTATTGCCATATCACATCTGCAATATCTGCGGTTTGCTATTGGCAACCTACACTATTAGTTTCAGGATCTGCCTTTTGGACTGGCCACAGCTCCTCGGATCTTCACCAAGATTATGTCCGTGATGACGGCTCATCTACATCGCCAGGGAGTCAGGATCCTGCCGTATCTGGGCAACTTGCTGATCCTGGCAAACTCCCACAATGTCCTCCTCAGTCATCTGCAACTGACAGTAAACTTCTTCCAAGCCCACGGGTGGCTCATCAACTGGAAGAAGTCCTCGCTGGTCCCAGCTCAAACAATGGTGCACCTGGGGGCACTGCTGGACACACACAGCCAACGCCTGTTTCTGTCTCCAGAGAAGGTCATGAAGCTTCAGGACAGGATCAGATACTTCCTCTCTCGCCCAAGAGTGTTGATACACTCGGGGATGCAAGTACTAGGCCTGATGGTTTCAGCGTTCGACATGGTAGAGTACGCTCAATTTCATTCCCGCCCTCTGCAGAGGTTAATCCTTTCCAAGTGGGACGGACTGCCTCATCGGATCAGGTCTCACGTGGTATCCTTGACTCTGGAGGTTCGTCTGTCGCTGACCTGGTGGCTACAGGACCAGCAGTTGAGCAGGGGCCGTTCCTTCTGGATCCCCAACTGGTTCCTTCTGACTACAGACGCCAATCTGAAGGGTTGGGGCGCGGTGTTTGAGCAACACTCTTTCCAGGGTCGGTGGACCATGGAGGAATCACTCCTCCCGATAAACATTCTTGAATTGCGGGCAGTGTTCAATTCTTTGTCTCTCGCCCTGCCTCTGATACAGAACAGGCCTGTTCAGGTACGGTCAGACAACGCCACCACAGTGGCATACATAAACAATCAAGGTGGCACTCGAAGCCGCATGGCAATGATGGAAGTGTCAAAAATCCTTCGTTGGGTGGAACGCCATCTGCCAGCAATATTCAGCAGTGTTCATTCCGGGAGTCCTCAACTGGGAAGTGGATTTCTTCAGTCGTCAGGACGTGCACGCCGGAGAGTGGAGTCTTCAACCAGAAGTCTTTCAACTCCTAGTGGACAAGTGGGGCCTACCAGATGTAGACCTGATGGCGTCTCGACACAATCACAAAGTTCCGGTCTTCAGATCAAGAACCAGGGATCCTAAAGCAGCATTTGTGGACGCACTGGCAATTCCATGGAACTTTCGGCTGCCCTACATGTTCCCTCCAGTGTCACTCCTGCTCAGGGTACTGTGGAAGTTCAAACAAGAAGGAGGAATACTACTTATAGTCGCTCCAGCGTGGCCCAGACGGCATTGGTTCTCAGACCTGGAGGGTCTATCGATCGAGCGTCCTCTTCTACTTTCTCAATGACCAGACTTCCTTGTTCAGGGCCCTTGGGTCTACCCGGACCTGGCCAGACTGGCTTTGGCAGCGTGGCTCTCGAAGCTTCACTCCTGAGGGCCGAAGGATTCTCCAAGGCGGTTATCCAAACTATGCTGAAGGCCCGCTAACCGGCATCTGCGCAGATTTATTACAGGGTCTGGAATTCTTACTTCACCTGGTGTGCTGCTAAGAATTACGATGCTTACAAATTCAGTACTTCCAGACTTCTGGCTTTTCTGCAAAAAGGCCTGGACATAGGCCTTCGTCTGGCCTCCCTCATGGTTCATATCTCTACCTTGTCAGTGTGGTTTCAGAGGAAAATTACGTCTATTCTTGACGTTCATACTTTCACTCAGGGTGTTTTACGGATTCAGCTTCCCTATGTACCTCCTGTGGCTCCATGGTATCTGTCTGTTGTCCTGGATGCCCTGCAAGAGTCTCCATTTGGACCTCTTGAGTCAGTGGACCTTAAATGGCTCATGGTCAAGGTCCTGTTCCTACTGGCTATTGTTTCTGCTAGGACGGTGTCAGACCTAGGTGCTCTGTCCTGTCGTCCACCCTTTCTGATTTTTCACCGTGACCGGGCAGTTCTTAGAACTCAACCTGGTTATTTGCCTAAGGTGGTGTCATTTTTTTTCACCTTAACCAAGAGATTGTGGTTCCGGCCTTTTATCTCTTCTGATTTGTCCTCCAAAGAGCGGTCTTTGGATGTGGTAAGGGCTCTCTGTATTTATGTGGAGAGTACTGCCTCTATGAGGAGGTAATATATCCTTTTTGTACTTTTTGGTTTTCATAAACTTGGCTGGCCTGTGAATAAGCAATCATTGGCCAGATGGATTAAACTGGTGATTGATCAAGCATATGCGCAGGCTGGACTCCCAGCTCCTGCTGCTATCAAAGCCCATTCTACACGGTCTGTTGGACCTTCTTGGGCGGCCTGCAGAGGCGCATCTGCAGAACAATTGTGCAAGGCAACTACGTGGTCCTCAGTGAACACGTTCATTAGGTTCTATGCCTTCGATACTTCTGCCTCCCAGGATGCTTCTTTTGGATGCCGGGTTCTTATACCCGCTACGGCGCATCCCCTCCCATGAGGAACTGCTTTAGGACATCCTCGATGTTTCCCTGTGGAAACCAATGTACCCCGCTGCAGAAAAGGAGATTTATGGTAAACTTACCATGGTTAACACAATTTCTGTGAGGTACATTGGTTCCACAGGGCGCCCACCCTGATGCACCTTGCTTCTATGGGTTTTTATGGCATTAGCCGCTGGTATCTTCTCCTGTCGTGAGAATGTGGTTCTATGTGACTAACATCTGCCTACTCTCGTGCCTGCTCCTGCATTGTACTGGTTAATGAAACTGAGTTCTCAGTGCCGGGAGGCGAGGTTATAGAGGAGGCCCCAATGCATCCTGTGACAGCCTAAAGCTTTAGCCTGTTGGTGCCACGGATCAAGATCCAATCTACACCACAATATTTTCCTGTGGAACCAATGTACCTTGCAGAAAGAGTGCTATCCATGGTTAGTCTACCATAGCACTCCTCTTTTGCTAACCTTCCATCATCTCCTTCCTGTACTTTTCTTTTGCAATCAGTGGCTCTAAACCCAAGGGTGAATATTGGTGCTCTCTCCCCCTGCCTTCCTTTTTAACATCTTATATGTCTTGAGACCTCTCCTGGTGCCCTTTATATGACATCAGATCCCTTCATATGCCTTTATATGCCATCACATTCTTCCACATGCCCATTATATATCATCAGATGCCCAATCTAGATGCCCCATATACTGTTTATCAGCGAACTCCACTCCCTCCACAGACTCCATCCTCAATTTATTGCTGCTTCAGAACTATCCTGGGCTGTTTTTTCAACCTGTGAAAAATAAAGAAAGGAAACCGCGATTCCTAATTAGGGTAGAATCTCACAATAGACACACAAAGTCTTCAAACTTTTGAATGTCTAATGTCGAGCAAGATTGTAGATACTGTCAGAAATGTTAAAATCTTTTTTCCATCAGAAGATGTTCTCATAGCAGATACCTCAAAGACATAAAACAAGGACACACATCTCATAGTGCAGATTACAGTACTTCATAAAGGGTGATAAAGACAACATGTATTTTGTAGCCATGCTAGTAAGTTTGATATATATATATATATATATATATATATATATATAGTATGTACATATAGTTAGTCAGGCAAATCATATCCTATGTGGTACAAAGGAGCATTGTGTTTATGTGATGTACAGGGCACAAGGGGTTAAACATTCAGTTCATAGATGCACTATGTGGGGAAGCTTCTAGAGTGCCCCGAGGACAACAGGCCCGCATGCAGAGAGAGGGGAGCGCAATCGATTAGGAGGTTTTACCGGCTGAGAGGCAGCAGTTGAGATCCCCCGGAAGGTGTGAGGCTGACGCAGCGGTATCCCGGTGTGACGGCTCCCGGCGATTAGGGACCCAGCAGCGGCAGATGCAGCCATAGAGGAGAGGGCAGATCTAACTAGAAGTGGCGTTTTGGCTGTGTACAGGGAAGTGGAGTGGAGAGCGCAGGTCAGTCAACCTGTGTGATAACAGCGGGAGCAGCGGGCAGTGAGGTCCGGAGGAGGCTGTGGTTAGACTCTGTCATCCAGTTAGCTGAGGTACGATCATCAGCGCCACAGCATTTAGACAGAGGGGCGGACCGGCGGTTCATAGAGGAACAGGAGGAGGCGGGGGAGTGACAAATGCTAAGTAGCTGTCAGAAATCATACATCCCACCGCCCAATTAACCACTAATAAACTCTGGAAAAGCTAGGCAATTTCACCCCATAGAAGCATAGTGGGATGGGGTTGTTAAAATAGATATCCTAGCAGAGGAGGCAGAAGGAACATTGTATCCATCACTTGCATGCTAATATAATGATTTTTACTGCTATGATTGTTTATGCTATAATTGCACTGCAGCATCCTATAGACTGTAAATCCAGAGCTGTCATAGGTGTACGACAGCAGTATATAAACTGTAAGCCCAGGGCTGCCAAACAGGAGTGGATTGTAGGTGTGGAGCAGTCTCGTGAGTGCTAACGGAGGACAAAGCGGAGGAGGCACTCACCTTGGGATACATAAATCCATATAGAGACACTCTCATTGCGCAGATGGCAGTCATTTGGATTGACTTGGCCGGTAAAGGGGTCCAACGCCTCGCCTTTGTGTAACGAGTACAATAACAGAAGAGACTGGGAATACAATTGCTTTGGTGGGTGAGGAGTCATTTGTTCTTGCTAAAGCTTATCCGCATATGGGGGTCATTCTGACCTGATAGCTGCAGTTCTTCGCAGCGATCAGGTCAGAACTGCGCATGCGCCGGCGCCGCAGTGTGCCAGAGCCTGGCTGACAGCCGACGGCAGTCATTGCCTAGCGATCGCCTCTGCCTTATTGTCAGTCACAGGCGGTCGCTGGGCGGGAGGGGGCGGCACGGCGTTTGGGCGCCTTTTTCTGGGCACGGTCCGGCCAATGCAGGCGTGGCCGGACCGTGTGGGTGGTGGGCCACAGCGGCTGCATGACATCACACACAGCCGCTGCGACTCGGGCAGCGACAAGTATCTCCCGCACTGGCTGGGAGCTACTCCTGAAGTGCAAAAGCATTGCCGCTGTGCTATGCTTTTGCACTTCTGCGACGGGACAGGGACTGACATGTGGGGTACACTATCCCTGTGCTGGACGTCCCCTGTGCGGTCTGTGTTCCTGATCGTAGCTGTGCTAAATTTAGCACAGCTATGATCAAGTCGGAATCACCCCCATAGTGGCATATTATCTGGCTCAGTGCTGGCTAGGTACATATGCGACATCCGCTCCTACAGAAAAAAGAAGGAGTGGCTAAATGGTGAACGGTTGTCAGGCTTGCCAGGATATGTATATATAGATATTACTAAGTGAGATTAGTCACCACTGGATAGGATATCAGTCACGGATGTCGGAGGAAAGGTAGAGACTTCAACTAAGACGTCCGCCGACAGAGCTACTACTACCGAATTGCTATTAAGAGGCAGTCTGTCACCGTCCTAAGGGTTAATAAAACAGAGGGGATGGTAGAAGATAGTACTCCAGGATAAAAGTTCACCCTGCACGAAGGTAGGCCATTGAGGTGTAAGATACAGCAAATAGCCATTGTTCATGTCTTTGACACGACGAAGGTAGGAGGAGCACGCTGTGGAGGTCATCTGCAGCAGAGACAGTAATATTTGTGCCAACTCAGAAACTAAGGGCCCCAACAGTGCACTAACATTAAATGAGTACCCATGTCACTCTAATGCACCACACTGTGTGACACATTTTTTTGTATTGCATGCAAGTTTCTCTGTATAGGCTGGGGATGTGGGATAGTGGGCATGTATCATTAGAGGGTTAAGATGTATGTGAATGTCCATCGGTACAAGTGAAGGGTCACTGTAATTGTTGATTAACGAGCCATCATTACTGTATAATAAACACGTTACACTCACCATGGACTGGTTGATCCAGGAATAGACCCTACGGATCTGGAAGGAAGAAGACAGGTATATGAATTACAGGGATGTGTGTAAAGAATTGACAGTGTACACACACACACACACACACACACACACACACACACACACACACACACACACACACACACACACACACACACACACACACCAATCTCAGCTTACCCAAACAAGCCTGGTCATACTAAATAGTTTGGGTGGAGGCACTAATTATAAATAATAGTAACTCTTCTGAGGAATTAACATCTGTACAGAAAGTGGGGGTTACAATTTCTTGCGCGTACCCTTATAGGGCCTCTAATGGGCCAACTTTACAGCACAATCATAGAATTCCTCCTCAGTGTCACTTTTAGTTTCTACTTCCGAGATAGAGATGACTTTTCACTGAAGATACCTCAAAGAAATAAGTGTCTTACATAGCGTAAAACCATAATAAAATGTATTCATAAAACAGAATCCACCAAACATATGGGGGGGTCAAGTATACAAAGGCAATGCAGTCAGCAGAAAGGTTGATGAAATTCTCAGGTGTAAACCTCTCTTTAGATTGCGCAGAGTCTCTGGATTCAGAAACACACAACATACAAGACCTCCTCCACCACCAACGCGTTTCAACTCAATAGATGTAGTTGGGTGGTGTACTTACAACATATTTATAGTGCTGTTAATGACCGCCCACATCCTGTTTCCCTATGGGCGGACTTAGCATATTAATTCAAATTATATTGTTTCAATTAATAATATAAATAATATACAGTAAACACAATTCCTACTCAATCCAGGTTAAAAAAAAAGTATGTATTCATTCAACACTTTGATAAAAAGGGATTCAAATGTATCTAAATTCGCATTGATTGCCGAAACCAGAAATCAATATCTCTGTCAGTGGTACGCTATCTAATTCCGCCCTCTAAAGGATATGCGTTCCACACTCCTCATGCCGGAAGTAACACATCTCGTCTCTCACTCGATATACATCATCCAAGATAAAGGGTAATTCAAAGTGCCTACCTGTGTTTCAAGCCTCGTTCTCGAAGTGGACTGAAGTAGGGAAAAGTGCCATGGGCCCTTAGTTTCTGAGTTGCCAGTAAACATGAATACTGTGTTTCTGAGTATCTGCGCTCCAAGCCTCATTTTGAAGGCGGAAGGCAGGGAGGCGCGTTGCCTAGGTAACCTAGGTAAATCTACGTCATATTATCTTCCCAGCGCCGGGCCCCTTACTTGAATCTGAAAACTGCAGATATTTTTCATTTAAGAACAAAAATTGTCCTACAAAAATAAAATAATATAAAAGTAATATATAAATTCTTCCAGGGTTGGATGAATAATCACAATAAACATATATGGAATATATACAATAGATGATACTAACACACAAATATAATGAGAATCATAAAAATCATGATACCATGAAGGAGAGGAACTCGCCCCACGGGTCCTTGGTTCCCAGTGATTCCCCAACCTTTTTCTTAAAAACCTTAAAAGTGACACTGAGGAGGAATTCTATGGTTGTGCTGTAAAGTTGGCCCATTAGAGGCCCTATAAGTGTACGTGCAATAAATACATGTTGTCTTTATCATCCTTTATGAAGTAATCTGCACTATGAGAAGTGTTTCCTTGTTTTATATCTTTGAGGTATCTGCTATGAAAACATCTTCTGGTGGGAGAGAATTTTAAGATTTTACAATTTTGGACAGTATCAACAATCTTGCTCGACATTAGACATCCAACAGTTTGAAGACTTTCTGTGTTTCTGTTGTGAGAATCTACCCCAATTAGGCATCGCGGTTTCCTTCCTTTGTTTTTCATGTATTGTGCCATAGTTGTGTGATCTCTATAAAGGTCCATACACACGGTGAGATTCGGGCTATGCCCGATTCTCACTATGTGACTTGGACTGTTTGTCGGTATCGCAACCAAAGATGACTGTGCTTTCGAAACCGATTTTGGCTAAGTGACAATTTTGATTATCTTTTACACGAGATAGTCAAAATTGACTTGCCTGCACAGTCTATTTTTGCTTGCGATGCCGATCCCGCGGGGCTGTACATCAGCATGGCAAGCTGTGTACACATGGTGCAATATGCGCTAACTTTCCTTACGATTTTGACTATATATTTATTTATTTATTTATTAACAGTTTCTTATATAGCGCAGCAAATTCCGTTGCGCTTTACAACTGGACACAATTAGAAGACAAAACTGGGTAAAAACAAACAGTCATAGAGGGAGGAGCTATGGGACTATATAGTCAAAATCGTAAGAAAAGTTAAGTGCATTTCGCACCATGTGTACACACCTTAAGTTTTCAGCTGAATCCAGTGTGGAGCGCAAAGCATCCATCCATTTTAATGGTTTTTCAAGCTAGTCCACCTCTGCAGAGTAGACTATAGTATCACTGCTCTGTGCCATACATGTTACCATTCATGACCACCTACTCTGCGCCATTCATATTGCCATTCATTACCTTCTCAGATCATGTTCCTCAAGGTAACCTCATCAAAGTCATTAAAAGAGAATTTCCTTAACTTCAGTTATGCTAGATTGTTGTTTTTGTTTTCTCTGACGTCCTAGTGGATGCTGGGGACTCCGTAAGGACCATGGGGAATAGACGGGCTACGCAGGAGACTGGGCACACTATAAGAAAGATTTGGTACTACCTGGTGTGCACTGGCTCCTCCCTCTATGCCCCTCCTCCAGACCTCAGTTAGATTTCTGTGCCCGGCCCAGCTGGATGCACACTAGGGGCTCTCCTGAGCTCCTAGAAAGAAAGTATATGTTAGGTTTTTTATTTTACAGTGAGACCTGCTGGCAACAGGCTCACTGCAACGAGGGACTAAGGGGAGAAGAAGCGAACCTACCTGCTTGCAGCTAGCTTGGGCTTCTTAGGCTACTGGACACCATTAGCTCCAGAGGGATCGACCGCAGGACCCGTCCTTGGTGTTCGTTCCCGGAGCCGCGCCGCCGTCCCCCTTACAGAGCCAGAAGCAAGAAGATGGTCCGGAAAATCGGCGGCAGAAGACTTCAGTCTTCACCAAGGTAGCGCACAGCACTGCAGCTGTGCGCCATTGCTCCTCATACACACTTCACACTCCGGTCACTGAGGGTGCAGGGCGCTGGGGGGGGGGGGCGCCCTGAGCAGCAATAAAATCACCTTGGCTGGCAAAATAACCACAATATATAGCCCCAGAGGCTATATATGTGGTAATTACCCCTGCCAGAATACAGAAAAAAGCGGGAGAAGAGTCCGCCGAAAAAGGGGCGAAGCCATCTCCCTCAGCACACTGGCGCCATTTCTCCCTCACAGTTCCGCTGGAAGGAAGCTCCCTGACTCTCCCCTGCAGTCTACACTACAGAAAAGGGTAAAAAAGAGAGGGGGGGCACAATTTGAGGCGCAGTAAATATTATAGCAGCTATAGGGGACATAATTCAGTTAGTCCCTGCATTATATAGCGCTCTGGTGTGTGCTGGCATACTCTCTCTCTGTCTCCCCAAAGGGCTTTTGTGGGGTCCTGTCTCCTTTAAGAGCATTCCGTGTGTGTGTGTGCGGTGTGTCGGTACGGCTGTGTCGACATGTTTGATGAGGAGACTTATGTGGAGGCGGAGCAGATGCCTATAAATGTGATGTCACCCCCTGCGGGGCAGACACCTGAGTGGATGGACTTATGGAAGGAATTACGTGCAAGTGTCGACTCCTTACATAAAAAATTTGACGACATGCCAAATGCGGGACAGCCGGCTTCTCAGCTCGTGCCTGCCCAGGCAATTCAAAGGCCATCAGGGGCTCTAAAACGCCCACTACCTCAGATGGCAGACACATATGTCGACACGGATACTGATACCAGTGTCGACGACGATGAGTCAAATTTAATGTCCACTAGGGCCATTCGTTGCATGATTGAGGCAATGAAAGAGGTTTTACACATTTCTGATATAAACCCAGGTACCTCAAAAAAGGGTATTATGTTTGGGGAGAAAAAACTACCAATAGTTTCTCTTACGTCCTAAGTGGATGCTGGGGACTCCGTAAGGACCATGGGGAATAGCGGCTCCGCAGGAGACTGGGCACATCTAAAGAAAGCTTTAGGACTATCTGGTGTGCACTGGCTCCTCCCCCCATGACCCTCCTCCAAGCCTCAGTTGGATCTCTGTGCCCGAACGAGAAGGGTGCACACTAGGGGCTCTCCTGAGCTTCTTAGTGAAAGTTTTAGATTAGGTTTTTTATTTTCAGTGAGACCTGCTGGCAACAGGCTCACTGCATCGAGGGACTAAGGGGAGGAGAAGCGAACTCACCTGCGTGCAGAGTGGATTGGGCTTCTTAGGCTACTGGACATTAGCTCCAGAGGGACGATCACAGGCCCAGCTTGGATGGGTCCCAGAGCCGCGCCGCCGGCCCCCTTACAGAGCCAGAAGGTAGAAAAGGTCCGGAAAATCGGCGGCAGAAGACGTCCTGTCTTCAACAAGGTAGCGCACAGCACTGCAGCTGTGCGCCATTGCTCTCAGCACACTTCACACTTCGGTCACTGAGGGTGCAGGGCGCTGGGGGGGGGGCGCCCTGAGACGCAATAAAAACACCTTGGATGGCAAAAAAATGCATCACATATAGCTCCTGGGCTATATGGATGCATTTAACCCCTGCCAGAATCCATAAAAAAGCAGGAGAAAAGTCCGTGAAAAAGGGGCGGAGCCTATCTCCTCAGCACACTGGCGCCATTTTCCCTCACAGCTCTGTTGGAGGGAAGCTCCCTGTCTCTCCCCTGCAGTCACTACACTACAGAAAGGGTTAAAAAAAGAGAGGGGGGCACTAATTAGGCGCAGTATTAACTATACAGCAGCTATAAGGGGAAAAACACTTATATAAGGTTATCCCTGTATATATATATAGCGCTCTGGTGTGTGCTGGCAAACTCTCCCTCTGTCTCCCCAAAGGGCTAGTGGGGTCCTGTCCTCTATCAGAGCATTCCCTGTGTGTGTGCTGTATGTCGGTACTTTTGTGTCGACATGTATGAGGAGAAAAATGATGTGGAGACGGAGCAGATTGCCTGTAATAGTGATGTCACCCCCTAGGGGGTCGACACCTGAGTGGATGAACTGTTGGAAGGAATTACGTGACAGTATCAGCTCTGTATAAAAGACAGTGGTTGACATGAGACAGCCGGCTACTCAGCTTGTGCCTGTCCAGACGTCTCATAGGCCGTCAGGGGCTCTAAAGCGCCCGTTACCTCAGATGGCAGATATAGACGCCGACACGGATACTGACTCCAGTGTCGACGGTGAAGAGACGAATGTGACTTCCAGTAGGGCCACACGTTACATGATTGAGGCAATGAAAAATGTTTTACACATTTCTGATAATACGAGTACCACCAAAAAAAAAGGGGTATTATGTTCGGTGAGGAAAAACTACCTGTAGTTTTCCTGAATCTGAGAAATTAAATGAGGTGTGTGATGATGCGTGGGTTTCCCCCGATAACAACGGATAATTTCTAAAATGTTATTGGCATTATATCCTTTCCCGCCAGAGGTTAGGGTGCGTTGGGAAACACCCCCTAGGGGGGATAAAGCGCTCACACGCTTGTAAGGGCTCTACCTTCGCCTGAGATGGCCGCCCTTAAGGATCCTGCTGATAGAAAGCAGGAGGGTATCCTAAAAGGTATTTACACACATACTGGTGTTATACTGCGACCAGCAATCGCCTCAGCCTGGATGTGCAGTGCTGGGTTGGCGTGGTCGGATTCCCTGACTGAAAATATTGATACCCTAGATAGGGACAGTATATTTTTGCCTATAGAGCATTTAAAAGATGCATTTTTATATATGCGTGATGCACAGCGGAATATTTGCCGACTGGCATCAAGTCTAAGCGCGTTCATTTCTACCAGTAGAGGGTTATGGACACGTCAGTGGTCAGGTGATGCGTATTCCAAACGGCATTTGGAAGTATTGCTTTATTAAGGGAGGAGTTATTTGGGGTCGGTCTTTCAGACCTGGTGGCCACGGCAACAGCTGGGAATTCCACGTTTGTACCCCAGGTCGCCTCTCAACATGAGAAGACGCCGTATTATCAGGTGCAGTCTTTTCGTGGACAAGCGGGCAAAAGGTTCCTCATTTCTGCCCCGTGACAGAGGGAGAGGAAAAAGGCTGCAGAAATCAGCCAGTTCCCAGGAACAGAAACCCTCTCCCGCCTCTGCCAAGCCCTCAGTATACGCTGGGGCTTTACAAGCAGAATCAGGCACGGTGGGGGGCCCGTCTCAATGAATTTCAGCGCGCAGTGGGCTCACTCGCAAGTAGACCCCTGGATCCTTCAGGTGATATCTCAGGGGTACAAATTAGAATTCGAGACGTCTCCCCCTCGCCGTTTCCTAAAGTCGGCTTTACCGATGTCTCCTTCTGACAGGGAGACAGTTTTGGAAGCCATTCACAAGCTGTATTCCCAGCAGGTGATAATCAAGATACCCCTCCTGCAACAGGGAACGGGGTATTATTCCACACTGTTGTGGTACCGAAGCCGGACGGCTCGGTGAGACCGATTCTAAATCTAAAATCTTTGAACACTTACGTACAGAGGTTCAAATTCAAGATTGAGTCACTCAGAGCAGTGATTGCGAACCTGGAAGAAGGGGACTACATGATGTCTCGGGACATCAAGGATGCTTACCTTCATGTCAAAATTTACCCTTCTCACCAAGGGTACCTCAGGTTTATGGTACAGAACTGTCACTATCAGTTCAGACGCTGCCGTATGGAACACGGCACCCTGGGTCTTTACCAAGGTAATGGCCGAAATGATGATATTCCTTCGAAGGAAGGGAATTTTAGTCATCCCTTCCTTGGACAATTCCCTGATAAGGGTAAGATCCAGGGAACAGTTGGAGGTCGGTGTAGCACTATCTCAGGTAGTGTTGCGGCAGCACGATTGGATTCTCAATATTCCAAAATCGCACCTGGTTCCGACGACGTGTCTTCTGTTCCTAGGGATAATCCTTGACACAGTCCAGAAAAAGGTGTTTCTCCCGGAGGAGAAAGCCAGGGAGTTATCCGAGCTAGTCAGGAACCTCCTAAAACCGAGCCAAGTCTCAGTGCATCAATGCACAAGGGTTCTGGGTAAAATGGTGGCTTCCTACGAAGCAATCCCATTCGGCAGATTCCACGCAAGAACTTTCCAGTGGGACCTGCTGGACAAATGGTCCGGATCGCATCTTCAGATGCATCAGCGGATAACCCTGTCACCAAGGACAAGGGTGTCCCTCCTGTGGTGGTTGCAGAGTGCTCATCTTCTAGAGGGCCGCAGATTAGGCATTCAGGACTGGGTCCTGGTGACCACGGATGCCAGCTTGCGAGGCTGGGGAGCAGTCACACAGGGAAGGAATATCCAGGGCTTATGGTCAAGCCTGGAGACATCACTTCACATAAATATCCTGAAGCTTGAATATTAATATTTAATATATCATATATGGTATTTAATATATGGATATATTTCAATTAATATGCATTTATCATATATATCTGCAAATATATTATGTCAGGCTTACAAACTAATTGGCTGATACATATATGCAGTCCTTATACATATGACTTATGAAGTTATTAAGTTAAGATTCCTTAAAGAGAGTTCAAGCTTGAATATTACCGCTCTTTTTATATGATTCTTTATTTACAGGCAGATCAAATCGTACAGAATAAGATATACACAGTAGTGATATATATACTAATTATAATTATATATGCTTCCTTCGTTACATAACATAAAACAACATGACATAAGTTTCACAAACAGTTTCAATTGCTAACATAAAATGTATACTTGCAAGTTAAAGATTGCCATCCCAAGAATCATTCCTTCTGCATGTTCTCCATGACTTCTCCTCCTGACTGACTTCCTTCCTTCTCCTTCTTCTTCTCCCTCTCCCTCTTCCTTCTAACTCCTAACTACAAGTCTGGTCCTTTTATCTCATATTTTACCAATTCAAACTATCATATTCTCATAGTTTCCAATGGAATAGGTAATTATAGGTTTGTCAGATTCCAAGGTGTAATAAAACAAACATTGAACTGGGCTGTCGTGTCCTGTTCACGGAGGCATGGTGTCATAAAAGTGTGGTGTCCACACTGCCTTAAGCAAGTATAGTATTGTAAAATCTGGAATGTCTTTTCATCCAAAGTTCTGTTGTATTGACAAGTTTTCCTGGGGTCGGTTACACAATGTTTTATCAATGGATGTGATCTCTTTTCATAGTAGTTAATTTATACTCCCTAGCTTTTAACCTTCACTGGACAATAGACAAACCAGTAGATTCTGATCTACTGTAAGCACACCTGTGAATTCCAATGACCAACAGAGCTCTGTCACATACCTATTATCATTTATGGCCTAATACCTTTTCTCTACAATGACTCTTGATCTTACTGTAACCTCTCTGGCCTTATTTATGACTAGAGCAGAATAAACCTGTTCCCTACACTATTTTTTACCATCTTGCTGTAAAACACAAATATACAGTATATCTATATAAACACATACACAAACCTAATCTCTTAAATCAGCTAAACATTACCTCATACATTCAAACTTATTTCATATCTATTCCTTACTATATATATCCAGTATACTGTCCACTATGGTAACATCGCCTATTTATAATGAATTATATTTTGATTCAGACAATATCCACTGCCCTAATATTATACTAAGTGCAGACAATTACCTATAAGGCAACAGTCGCCCCCTTGTGGCCATGAGAAATTCTTTTGATTGGCCACACATTAAACTAGCGTAATTGCTTCCAAATACATTTCAAAATATTCCTTCAAACATAACTTTCGTTGTAACCATAATATATACCATAAGTGTAATAATAATAACCATTATGATTTTAAAAATCTCTAAAAATTCTTAGCTTACCTAACCTTATTCTACTTTTTAACTAAAGCAGACAAAACTGAGGTTTTTATTCAGTATTCATGAGGAAAACTAATTTCTACAGACATTTGGAATACCATAGCCCAATTGTAGACCTTTTTTCTGTATCTGGATCAGTACGTTTGGACATTTTTGCTGTTCTTGTATGTAGCAATTTACTGGGATAAGACTGTCATCTGCGTGGTTTGCTTGCAATTGGAGATGCCTTGCGTTTGCATTATGGCCTTGCGTTTGCAACATTTGCACCATTACTAGAAGTAGAATTCTTCGTAGCAGCTGCTCCTTTGCTTGCCATTTCGCTGTTTGAGGCAGAGGGCTGTGTACGTCGAGTGCTGTGTCTTGAACATTCAGTACTTGTGACGACCCTCAGTAATAGTAATAGTCTTTATACAGTCTTTAGCAGTTCTGTTTCCTTTGCGTTTATCCAATGCCGCAGTTGTGACCAGTGTCCATATTGCTTTTGCACAAACAGGTTGTGATTTTGAATAGAACAGGCATATATGAAACAGTCTTTTTTTTTTTTCTTTCTTTCTTTCTTTCCTTGCTTGTTAATAGTAGGTCTTAATTGTCTTCGGGCAATAGTACCACAAATGGCTGTGAGTAGTACACCTACTCTGTTCTGTATTTCCTCACTGAATAAATTACCATGCAGTCTTAAATCTCCTTATTCTACCTTGTACCTATTTATACATCTCAATCTTACATAAACTTATACCAGTTTAACCCATATAAAGGCGTTTTCTATCCTACCTATATTTTGACTAATAATTATTTAAAATGCTTTTGATGTGTATATAGTAACATCCTATCAATACAATAAATGAATATAATTTTGCTTCAAACAGATATTAAATATCATTTAGGAATGGCTTTAAATATATCTAATTCCATCCAATATTATTTTATATGCAGCCATGTGCATATACAGTGACCCTGTTATGCTACAAATAATTATCTTAGACTTGTGACAGTCTTTATTAAGAGAATTATTCATCCCACTTAATAATCTCGGCCCAATTTGTTATAACGTGGTATACCATCCTGTATTAGATATTTAATTACTTTTGAAGCTTTTACGAAGGAAGCATAGGTAGTATCTATTGTGTAATATATAAAAAAAACATAAAATATTTACAAGGTATATATGCAATGATATAAAATATATCTCAGACAAATGTTTACATATATGTGATTAAGGTATATGAAGGGATGAGACAGTTCTGTATAATCACAGTGATGAGATGTGCTGTACACTGTTGTGGGAGTGTACATGTAGTTTGAAAGACAAGTAATGATTACTTGTGATGAAAGGGTTAATGAAAACCTTCCCCTTTCTTGTGAAACTGGAAAACTCCTTGAGGATTTGTCCATATATCAGTCTTTAGGGATGCTATGTAGATTTTGCTGGATAGCAGCGATGAAAGGGTTAATGAAGACCTTTTCCCTTGTAAATTGGAGTCTTTTTGGAGTCTTGCACCATTCTGTATACAGGTTGCCAGGATTACTATGAATCAAACAAAAATACATACAATGACTATCACAGATATTTATACAGTGATTTAACATAGCTTGCTATGCATTCTGTCCTATCTGCTGCATGTTATCAGGTACAGAATTTACAAATGTGTCTTTTAACGATTGAATAACAAACAAACAATTGTTTCTGGCCTGTGCCAATCTTTCCTGTCACATTGTGTGTCAATGACAGCACAATTGTCGCTGCAGATATGATGCAGGTTTAATTTGGAAACTGTGGCTGTTTGAACATCAAAGCAAACAATGGCTTCATTGGATCTAACAAGTAAAGGAATGATACTACCGTATTCACTTGTGACCATACTCCCTTGTGATGCAGCCTGGTCCCAGACTGTCTTTAACCATAGCGTTTGCTGCTTGGTGTGGCTCCTTAGTTTGGAAGAATCTTGGAGCTTCTGAAAAAACCTACTTTTGTGGGGAGAGAAACTTGTTAAACTTTGCCAAATATGTATTGCAGGTCCCAGGGCTTTCTGTCTTTCCACACCTGTAATAAAATGGTTATGGCACCAGGGCATAAAAACATTTTCATCCTGGTGATCCTTTTTGTCATTGTTAATTGGTGTGTGGTTTGCAGAATGACACTCTGCATGTGGTCTCTCTGAGAGCATGCAAACATTTGCACCATCACTAGAAGTCTCTGAGTGCTCTGTGGGGGTTACATAAGTTTGGGAACTTTGTTTGTAAACATGCATTCCTGAATTAATTTCATGGATTTTCCCTTTAAACATGTTTCCAGGTGAATACATTTCAAGGTTTGCAACTCTGGTTGCCATGGGAGTTTTCACCATGGGGAACTTCCCCACCCCTGTGTGCACTGTACTGCTGCTATCAGTGTTTAAATCTGCTGACAATTCACCTTTGCCTAAGGGCATAACAAATTCTTCATTTACATTGGGAACTCTGAGAGTGTATTCAGCAGAATACTCATAATCTGAGTTACAATGATCTTCCCCCTTACTAGACACAGTATAGGGGACATCTCCTATTGCTGCTACCTCCTTTACATTAATGTGCTGTCTGATGATAGACACATCCGGCACATTGCTACTTTCTTCCTTTACCACAGAGGCTGTTCTGCTGGTGGTCTGTGTGACCATAGCAGACTCCATGCGCTGCACATTGATGCAGTCCTGCAACATGTAACTTTCCTTAATTTTAGGATCTTGACTGATTAAGTCATTTCTGACTCCTGTAGACTCTGTGTACAGAGTTTCACATACCTCAACACTATTCCTGTTTGGTGTTTCTATCTCAGCTTGCTTGCTGGATGTTATCTCTTCATCAGAGATCTTGACAATTTGATTACAAACTGTCAGGCTTTTCGCTTCTGCCCCAAACTTTTTCTGTTTATTTTTCTGTTTAAGGGACTTAAATAACGAATGCATTTTTGCATTAATGGTCAGGCACGCCTTACGAAGACGTGAACCTGATTCTTCTTTACATTTCTGTTTGGCTTCTAGAGCCGCAGTTCTGCGCATTTTTCTAAATGCTACAGAAAACTTTTGCATTTTTAACATTTCAATGCTAAATTTATATATTCTTTGTTTTTAGTACTGAAGGTATCCTCTCCTTAAGATTGACCGGTGTCTTAAGGTTAAACTCTAATACCTGGTACATTTATACATTTATTTGGAAATACTCTTTTCCACTGTGCACATTTTCTATTCTAGGCCTTTAAATTCTTTATTCTCATTTGTAACCTATTCCACTGTGATCTTGTATTTTGCCAGCAGGCTTATAGCCTTTGGTGCTGCTTCCTAATAGATATTATGTTAGTTAAAATAACGTATATTGCACTAACACATTTATCCTAGGTTATACAGAATACAAAATTGACATTACACAATGGTAATAAATTTTCATAGATACATCCCCACCGTGATTCTGCAGATTTGGTAGCCAGCTTATAGCATTTGCTACTCCTCATAAATATTATAAATCAGATAATCAGATTCAGTAATAACAAGTCCAATTCGTGGTCGCCAATATTGATTTATGGAATCATATTTATGAATATTAATATTTAATATATCATATATGGTATTTAATATATGGATATATTTCAATTAATATGCATTTATCATATATATCTGCAAATATATTATGTCAGGCTTACAAACTAATTGGCTGATACATATATGCAGTCCTTATACATATGACTTATGAAGTTATTAAGTTAAGATTCCTTAAAGAGAGTTCAAGCTTGAATATTACCGCTCTTTTTATATGATTCTTTATTTACAGGCAGATCAAATCGTACAGAATAAGATATACACAGTAGTGATATATATACTAATTATAATTATATATGCTTCCTTCGTTACATAACATAAAACAACATGACATAAGTTTCACAAACAGTTTCAATTGCTAACATAAAATGTATACTTGCAAGTTAAAGATTGCCATCCCAAGAATCATTCCTTCTGCATGTTCTCCATGACTTCTCCTCCTGACTGACTTCCTTCCTTCTCCTTCTTCTTCTCCCTCTCCCTCTTCCTTCTAACTCCTAACTACAAGTCTGGTCCTTTTATCTCATATTTTACCAATTCAAACTATCATATTCTCATAGTTTCCAATGGAATAGGTAATTATAGGTTTGTCAGATTCCAAGGTGTAATAAAACAAACATTGAACTGGGCTGTCGTGTCCTGTTCACGGAGGCATGGTGTCATAAAAGTGTGGTGTCCACACTGCCTTAAGCAAGTATAGTATTGTAAAATCTGGAATGTCTTTTCATCCAAAGTTCTGTTGTATTGACAAGTTTTCCTGGGGTCGGTTACACAATGTTTTATCAATGGATGTGATCTCTTTTCATAGTAGTTAATTTATACTCCCTAGCTTTTAACCTTCACTGGACAATAGACAAACCAGTAGATTCTGATCTACTGTAAGCACACCTGTGAATTCCAATGACCAACAGAGCTCTGTCACATACCTATTATCATTTATGGCCTAATACCTTTTCTCTACAATGACTCTTGATCTTACTGTAACCTCTCTGGCCTTATTTATGACTAGAGCAGAATAAACCTGTTCCCTACACTATTTTTTACCATCTTGCTGTAAAACACAAATATACAGTATATCTATATAAACACATACACAAACCTAATCTCTTAAATCAGCTAAACATTACCTCATACATTCAAACTTATTTCATATCTATTCCTTACTATATATATCCAGTATACTGTCCACTATGGTAACATCGCCTATTTATAATGAATTATATTTTGATTCAGACAATATCCATTGCCCTAATATTATACTAAGTGCAGACAATTACCTATAAGGCAACAACAATGCTCTAAGCTTAGCAAGACCTCTGCTTCAAGGTCAGCCGGTGTTGATCCAGTCGGACAACATCACGGCAGTCACCCACGTAAACAGACAGGGTGGCACAAGAAGCAGGAGGGCAATGGCAGAAGCTGCAAGGATTCTTCGCTGGGCGGAAAATCATGTGATAGCACTGTCAGCAGTATTCATTCCGGGAGTGGACAACTGGGAAGCAGACTTCCTCAGCACGACCTCCACCCGGGAGAGTGGGGACTTCACCCAGAAGTCTTCCACATGATTAAAAACTCGACAGGTATTGCGCCAGGTCCAGGGACCCTCAGGCAATAAGCTGTAGATGCTCTGGTAACACCATGGGTGTACCAGTCAGGGTATGTGTTCCCTCCTCTGCCTCTCATACCCAAGGTACTGAGATTGATAAGATGGAGAGGAGTAAGCACTATATTCGTGGTTCCGGATTGGCCAAGAAGGACTTGGTAACCGGAACTTCAAGAGATGCTCACGGAGGATCCGTGGCCTCTACCTCTAAGAAGGGACCTGCTCCAGCAAGGACCCTGTCTGTTCCAAGACTTACCGCGGCTGCGTTTGACGGCATGGCGGTTGAACGCCGGATCCTGAAGGAAAAAAGGCATTCCGGATGAAGTCATCCCTATCCTGATCAAAGCCAGGAAGGATGTAACCGCAAAAACATTATCACCGCAATTGGCGAAAATATGTTGCGTGGTGCGAGGCCAGTAAGGCCCGACGGAGGAAATTCAACTGGGTCGATTCCTACATTTCCTGCAAACAGGAGTGTCTATGGGCCTGAAATTGGGGTCCATTAAGGTTCAAATTTCGGCCCTGTCAATTTTCTTCCAAAAAGAACTAGCTTCAGTCCCTGAAGTTCAGACGTTTGTAAAAGGGGTACTGCATATACAGCCTCCTTTTGTGCCTCCAGTGGCACTTTGGGATCTCAATGTAGTTTTGGGTTCCAAAAGTCACATTGGTTTGAACCACTTAAATCTGTGGAGTTAAAATATCTCACATGGAAAGTGGTCATGCTGTTGGCCCTGGCCTGGGCCAGGCGCGTGTCAGAATTGGCGGCTTTATCCTGAAAAAGCCCTTATCTGATTTTCCATTCGGACAGGGCGGAATTGAGGACTCGTCCTCAGTTTCTCCCCAAGGTGGTTTCAGCGTCTCACCTGAACCAACCTATTGGTGGTGCCTGCGGTTACTAGGGACTTGGAGGCCTCCAAGTTGCTAGACGTTGTCAGTGCCCTGAAAATATATGTTTCCAGGACGGCTGGAGTCAGGAAATCTGACTCGCTGTTTATCCTGTGTGCACCCAACAAGCTGGGTGCTCCTGCTTCTAAGCAGACTATTGCTCGTTGGATTTGTAGTACAATTCAGCTTGCACATTCTGTGGCAGGCCTGCCACAGCCAAAAATCTGTAAATGCCCACTCCACAAGGAAGGTGGGCTCATCTTGGGCGGCTGCCCGAGGGGTCTCGGCTTTACAACTTTGCCGAGCAGCTACTTGGTCAGGAGCAAATACGTTTGTAAAATTCTACAAAATTGATATCCTGGCTGAGGAGGACCTGGAGTTCTCTCATTTGGTGCTGCAGAGTCATCCGCACTCTCCCGCCCGTTTGGGAGCTTTGGTATAATCCCCATGGTCCTTACGGAGTCCCCAGCATCCACTTAGGACGTTAGAGAAAATAAGAATTTACTTACCGATAATTCTATTTCTCATAGTCCGTAGTGGATGCTGGGCGCCCATCCCAAGTGCGGATTGTCTGCAATACTTGTACATAGTTATTGTTACAAAAATCGGGTTATTATTGTTGTGATCCATCTTTCAGAGGCTCCTCTGTTATCATGCTGTTAACTGGGTTCAGATCACAGGTTATACGGTGTGATTGGTGTGGCTGGTATGAGTCTTACCCGGGATTCAAAATCCTTCCTTATTGTGTACGCTCGTCCGGGCACAGTATCCTAACTGAGGCTTGGAGGAGGGTCATGGGGGGAGGAGCCAGTGCACACCAGATAGTCCTAAAGCTTTCTTTAGATGGGCCCAGTCTCCTGCGGAGCCGCTATTCCCCATGGTCCTTACGGAGTCCCCAGCATCCACTACGGACTATGAGAAATAGAATTATCGGTAAGTAAATTCTTATTTTTTTCCCCCATCTGAAGAATTAAATGAAGTGTGTGAAGAAGCGTGGGCTTTCCCTGATAAAAAATTGGTGATTTCAAAAAAATTACTAATGGCGTTCCCTTTCTCGCCAGAGGATAGGTCACGTTGGGAAACTCCCCCTAGGGTTAATAAAGCGCTCACACGTTTGTCTAAAAAGGTGGCACTACCGTCTCCGGATACTGCCGCCCTAAAGGAACCTGCTGATAGAAAGCAGGAGGCTATCCTAAAGTCTATATATACACACACTGGTGTTATACTGAGACCAGCTATTGCTTCAGCGTGGATGTGCAGTGCTGCTGCTGCTTGGTCAGATTCCCTGTCAGAAAATATTGACACCCTGGACAGGGACACTATATTGCTAACCGTAGAGCATATAAAAGACTCAGTCTTGTACATGAGAGATGCACAGAGGGAGATCTGCCGGCTGGCATCTAGAATAAGTGCATTGTCCATTTCTGCTAGGAGAGGCTTATGGACTCGGCAGTGGACAGGGGATGCAGATTCTAAAAGGCACATGGAAGTTTTGCCTTATAAGGGTGAGGAGTTATTCGGGGATGGTCTCTCAGACCTTGTTTCCCGTCAGGAATCGACTCACCACAGCCATGTCTGTCCGTCGGTGCGGACTACGTCCGGGGTCCCTACGTTCTGCTGTCGTCCGCTCCTCTGCCGCCAGACGTCATCCTGGGCCTGGGAACGCTCCTGTAACAGCGGGCGTGTGAGCACGCCGCGTTCCCTCCGGGCCGCGGCATGGGTGCCGCCATGACAGTCTCCATCGGTCAGAGTACGGCGGCCAATCCGGAGCTTTGCCGCACCTCCTTTTCCCACTCCAACCAATGTCTGCACACCAGGGGGTATATCTGGAGCTGCAGGGTGAGCCTGTGGTTGTCCTGAACTTTGTGTCACTCCTGCGACCCATGTGCCTGGATTCCTCCGTGTTCCTGGTTACCTTCCTGGATCCTCCGTGTTCCTGGATACCTACCTGTTCCTCCGTGTTCCTGGTTACCTTCCTACATCTCCGTGGAACTACAAGCATCAGCAACCCCTGCATCTGTATTTGGCTCCACACCTAACTACAACCGCAGTGTGCTTCAGCCTCTGCAGTAGAGACTCTCTCCAGGTGCATTCCATCACCTCACCTGTGAAGCAGCTTGCTAGCTGCCTGAGCTTAACGAACTGCTCTGTGAACTTCCACCTGAGTCTCCTGCATCTGCTAGCAGGTTTGCTACACATTTAATACCATCTCTGCTGGCTCCACGTTTTAAACCATTCTGGTTCTCACACCAGTGAACTTATCCATCATTACCATTTCCTCCATAGACCCTCAGCTTCCAAGCTGCACCATTCCCATTGCATACTTTTATTTTTTTATTCCTGCATGTTATTCTGCTGCCTTATTGTGTGAACTTTTCTGTTAAATAAACACCATTGCGCTGATGCGCAGAAACCCAATCCAGCCTCCTCACTTCTTCCATCCTACCTCCACTGACCCACTAGCGCCCCCTCCGGGGACACAAGCAAAACCGAACCTGACAGTAAGTTCAGGAACGATGGACTCGGACGGTGGTCAGAGTGTGGGGTCAGGGGCCTTACAAAATCTGGTCTCCCGCTTGGATGGTCAAGAGGCTGTGCAGCAGCAGATGTTCCAGTTTCTGCAAGGGATGTCCTCCCGGATTGATACACTACAGCAAACCCTGCCTAGTGTACTTGCTACTCCAGTTCCAGTTATCCCAGCACCTGCAAGTGCTGTGAGTTCTTCTACGCCGGCTGCATCAGCTCCAGTGTCACGCTTGCACCTGCCTGTGCCTAGCAAGTATGATGGCAGTCCGAAGTTATGTCGCGGGTTCCTTAACCAATGTGAAATCCAGTTTGAATCATTATCTCACTGCTCTCTGGTTCTGCCTTGAGTTGGGTGTCTCCTCTGTGGGAACGTGCTGACCCTCTGATGAACAACTACGCTGAATTCGTGTCAACCTTCAGACGTATCTTTGACGAGCCAGGTCGTGCAACATCAGCCTCTGCAGACCTTATTCAGCTTCGTCAAGGTACCCGGAGTATGGGACAATATGTCATCCAGTTCCAGACGTTAGCCGCAGAGATTCAGTGGAATAATCAAGCCCTGGTAGCAGCCTTCTGGCATGGACTTTCAGATCGGATCAAGGATGAACTGGCAACCCGCGATGTCCCTGAGCAATTGCCTGAACTGATTTCTCTATGTATCAAGTTGGACTCTCGCATCCGCGAACGCAACAGTGAGCGTGCTCGTAGTGAGCCGCGCAAGTCAAGAATGGTACCTTCAGTACAATTTCAGCCTCCACCTTCTGATGAGCCTATGCAAGTTAATAGGTCCCGCTTAACTCCTGAGGAGCAGTCAAGAAGACTCCGTGAGAGACTGTGTCTTTATTGTGCGGCTGCAGGTCACCAGATCAATTCTTGTACAGTGCGTTCGGGAAACGCCAGATCCTGACTTGTAAAGGAGGAGTCAAGTTGGGATCTTCTAGACAAGCTCCTTCAAACCAAGACCTCATTCTTCCTGTGACTTTAGAGACTACAGATGGTCTTCAGTCTGCATCTGCGTTAGTGGACTGTGGAGCCGCAGGAAACTTCATCACTCAAGCTGCGGTGGATAAGTTTCGTTTGCCTATCTGCGAACTCTCATATCCAGTCTACATCACTGCAGTAGATGGGAGCCGAATCTCCAAGGGGAATATCTCTCACCAAACCAGACCAGTGGTTCTGGGAGTCGGGTTCCTGCATTCTGAATTAATAAAGTTTTTAGTCATTCCTCAGGCAACCCAGGAGATCGTGTTGGGAATGCCCTGGCTCCAACTACATAATCCGCAGATTGATTGGTCTACGTTACAACTCACTTCCTGGGGTTCACATTGTCGCCAGTCCTGCTTAGCCCAAGTTTGTCCTATCAAGTCTTCTGAAGTCAAAACCCAGTCAGATCTTCCTGCGGCTTACCAAGATTTCTCTGACGTCTTCAGTGAAAAGGCCGCTGATGTTCTGCCGCCCCATAGAGAGTGGGATTGCCCCATTGACCTCATTCCCGGCAAGAAACCACCAAGGGGGCGTACCTATCAGTTATCCGTTCCTGAAACTGAGGCGATGAGCGACTACATCAGGGAGAACTTACAGAAAGGATTTATCCGTCCCTCATCTTCACCCGCTGGTGCGGGCTTCTTCTTTGTTAAAAAAAAGGATGGAGGATTACGTCCATACATTGACTACCGGGGTCTCAATGACATTACCATCAAAAACAGTTATCCATTACCACTCATCACTGAATTGTTTGATAGAGTTAAGGGAGCCCGCATCTTCACCAAGTTAGATCTCCGCGGTGCCTACAACCTCATCAGAATCCGTAGTGGTGACGAATGGAAGACAGCTTTTAATACTCGAGATGGTCATTACGAGTACCTGGTAATGCCATTCGGGTTGAGCAATGCCCCAGCAGTGTTCCAGCACTTTGTTAACGAAATCTTCCGTGACGTTCTGTACAAATACCTCGTAGTTTACCTGGATGATATCCTCATCTTCTCCCAAGATCTCTCTTCTCATCGTCTGCAAGTCCGTGAGGTCCTCCGACGTCTTCGTGAGAACCGTCTCTACGGCAAATTATCCAAGTGTACCTTCGAAGTCCCCTCCATACCCTTCCTGGGGTATATAATTTCCGAATCGGATCTCCAGATGGACCCGACAAAGTTGGAAGCCATTGCCAATTGGTCCATTCCAAGTAGTCTCAAGTCTATTCAGCGATTCCTGGGATTCGCCAATTATTATAGGAAGTTGATCCGAGGATTTTCAACTCTCATCGCTCCTATTACCAACTTAACTCGGAAAGGGGCAGATCATTCCAACTGGTCAGAAGAAGCTTTAGCGGCATTTCAAAAGATCAAGCTGGCCTTTGTCTGCTCCAGTTCTGTCTCAACCGGATGTAAACAAGCCATTCGAGTTGGAGGTGGATGCCTCCACAGTAGGAGTTGGAGCTGTTCTCTCCCAGAAGGGAACTGATGGGAAGATTCACCCTTGTGGATTTTATTCTCGTAAATTCCTCCCTGCAGAAGCTAACTATTCCATTGGAGATCAAGAACTACTAGCGATCAAGCTGGCCCTTGAGGAATGGAGGTATCTCCTGGAAGGGGCCAAATTTCTGTTCAACATCTATACGGATCATAAAAATCTGCTTTATTTGAAGGCAGCCCAGTGCCTCAATCCTCGCCAGTCCCGGTGGGCTATGTTCTTCTCTCGTTTTAACTTTAAGCTTCATTTCCGCCCAGGTTCTCAGAATATCAAGGCAGACGCTTTATCCCGATCTATGGAGTCCGAAGAGGAGACGTCCGACTCGGTTCCGCATTCCATCCTGAGTCCAGTGGTATTTGCTTCGTCTCAAGTTTCTCCTGCTCCACCTCCTGGTAAGACTTTTGTTTCCCCAGAACTCCGTTCCAAGTTGCTGTCTTGGGCTCATCAGTACAAATTCACTGGGCATCCTGGTGTCCTGAAAACTTTCAAGTTCCTCTCTGAGACATACTGGTGGCCGAAGATGAAAGTTGACATCAAAGATTTCGTGGCATCCTGCCCGAAGTGTGCGCAGCACAAGACTCCTCGACAATCTCCAGCATTGTCAGTTACAACCATTATCTGTTCCCAGCCGTCCCTGGTCACACTTGTCCATGGATTTCATCTCTGACCTTCCCTCTTCCCAAGGATTCAATACCATCTGGGTTGTGGTTGACAGGTTTACCAAAATGGCCCATTTTGTACCACTCCAGGGTCTTCCTTCCGCACCAAAGCTTGCCCAAATCTTCCTACGGGAGATTTTCCGCTTACATGGACTACCCACTGAAATTATATCTGACCGTGGAGTTCAGTTTGTGGCAAGATTTTGGAGAGCCCTTTGTTCTGCCATGCAAGTCAACCTCAAGTTTTCGTCAGCCTACCACCCTCAGACGAATGGGCAGACGGAGAGGGTAAACCAAGAGTTAGAAACCTTTTTAAGACTTTATGTTTCGTCTTCTCAAGATGACTGGTTGGACCTGCTCCCATGGGCTGAATTTGCCCACAATTTCCGCTACCATACTGCTACAGAAACAACTCCGTTCTTTGCTGTATATGGACAACATCCCCGTGTTCCAGATTTTCAAGAACTTCCTCACATTGATGTTCCTGCTGCCACTGCTGTCTTGAGTCAGTTCTCTTCAACCTGGAGGAAGATTCATGCTTCTCTCAAGAAGGCTTCTAGCCGGTATAAGTTCTTTGCTGACCGCAAAAGACGTGCAGTTCCTAGCCTGAAACCTGGTGACAAGGTTTGGCTTTCCACCCGAAACCTTCGTCTTAGAGTCCCCTCGATGAAATTTGCACCACGTTTCATCGGTCCCTTTCCCATCAAAAGAGTCATCAGTCCTGTGGCCTACAAGCTCAAGTTACCACCTTCTCTACGAATACCTAATGCCTTTCATGTCTCTCTCCTCAGACCGTTAGTCCTGAATCGCTTCCAAAGAGCTCTTCCAGTCGGCCCCAAAGTACGAACTCAGCGGGGAGTGGAGTTCGAGATAGAGAAGATTCTGGATTCCTGTTGCCGGTACGGTCGTCTACAATACCTTATCGACTGGTCCGGTTATGGTCCTGAGGAGAGAAGTTGGGTGAATTCGTCAGATGTCCATGCTCCAAGGTCGGTCCGTGTCTTCCACAGAACTCATCCTTCCAAGCCACGTGGGTGTTCAGTGCCCACCCATAAAATAGGGGGTACTGTGAGGAATCGACTCACCACAGCCATGTCTGTCCGTTGGTGCGGACTCCGTCCGGGGTCCCTACGTTCTGCTGTCGTCCGCTCCTCTGCCGCCAGACGTCATCCTGGGCCTAGGAACGCTCCTGTAACAGCGGGCGTGTGAGCACGCCGCGTTCCCGCCGGGCCGCGGCATGGGCGCCGCCATGACAGTCTCCATCGGTCAGAGTACGGTGGCCAATCCGGAGCTTGGCCGCACCTCCTTTTCCCACTCCAACCAATGTCTGCACACCAGGGGGTATATCTGGAGCTGCAGGGTGAGCCTGTGGTTGTCCTGAACTTTGTGTCACTCCTGCGACCCATGTGCCTGGATTCCTCCGTGTTCCTGGTTACCTTCCTGGATCCTCCGTGTTCCTGGATACCTACCTGTTCCTCCGTGTTCCTGGTTACCTTCCTACATCTCCGTGGAACTACAAGCATCAGCAACCCCTGCATCTGTATTTGGCTCCACACCTAACTACAACCGCAGTGTGCTTCAGCCTCTGCAGTAGAGACTCTCTCCAGGTGCATTCCATCACCTCACCTGTGAACGAACTGCTCTGTGAACTTCCACCTGAGTCTCCTGCATCTGCTAGCAGGTTTGCTACACATTTAATACCATCTCTGCTGGCTCCACGTTTTAAACCATTCTGGTTCTCACACCAGTGAACTTATCCATCATTACCATTTCCTCCATAGACTCTCAGCTTCCAAGCTGCACCATTCCCATTGCATACTTTTATTTGTTTATTCCTGCACGTTATTCTGCTGCCTTATTGTGTGAACTTTTCTGTTAAATAAACACCATTGCGCTGATGCGCAGAAACCCAATCCAGCCTCCTCACTTCTTCCATCCTACCTCCACTGACCCACTAGCGCCCCCTCCGGGGACACAAGCAAAACCGAACCTGACATTTCCACAGCAACAGCTGGGAAGTCAGCATTTTTGCCCCATGTCCCCTCACAGCCTAAGAAAGCGCCGTATTATCAGGTACAGTCCTTTCGACCCCAGAAAAACAGGCGGGGAAAAGGCGGGTCCTTTCTGTCTAGAGGCAGAGGAAGGGGAAAAAAGCTGTACCACGCAGCAGGTTCCCAGGAACAAAAGTCCTCCCCCGCTTCTTCCAAATCCGCCGCATGACGGTGGGGCTCCACAGGCGGAGCCAGGTACGGTGGGGGGCCGCCTCAAAAATTTCAGCGATCAGTGGGTTCGCTCACGGGTGGATCCCTGGATCCTTCAAGTAGTATCTCAGGGGTACAAGCTGGAATTCGAGGCGCCTCCCCCCGCCGTTTCCTCAAATCGGCCTTACCGACAACTCCCTCGGGCAGGAAGGCTGTACTAGAGGCAATTCACAAGCTGTATTCCCAGCAGGTGATAGTCAAAGTACCCCTACTTCAACAAGGACGGGGTTACTATTCCACACTGTTTGTGGTACCGAAACCGGACGGTTCGGTGAGACCCATTTTAAATTTGAAATCCTTGAACACATACATAAAAAGATTCAAGTTCAAGATGGAATCGCTCAGGGCGGTTATTGCAAGCCTGGACGAGGGGGATTACATGGTATCCCTGGACATCAAGGATGCTTACCTGCATGTCCCAATTTACCTTCCTCACCAGGAGTACCTCAGATTTGTGGTACAGGATTGCCATTACCAATTCCAGACACTACCGTTTGGACTGTCCACGGCACCGAGGGTGTTTACCAAGGTAATGGCAGAAATGATGATACTCCTTCGAAAAAAGGGAGTTTTAATTATCCCGTACTTGGACGATCTCCTAATAAAGGCGAGGTCCAGGGAGCAGTTACTGGTCGGAGTAGCACTATCTCGGGAAGTGCTACAACAGCATGGCTGGATACTAAACATTCCAAAGTCACAACTGGTTCCTTCCACACGCTTACTGTTCCTGGGGATGATTCTGGACACAGAACAGAAAAAAGTGTTTCTCCCGCAGGAGAAAGCCAAGGAGCTGTCATCTCTAGTCAGAGACCTCCTAAAACCAAAACGGGTATCGGTGCATCACTGCACACGAGTCCTGGAAAAAATGGTGGCTTCGTACGAAGCAATTCCATTCGGCAGGTTCCATGCAAGGACCTTCCAGTGGGACCTCTTGGACAAGTGGTCGGGATCGCATCTTCAGATGCATCAACTGATAACCCTGTCTCCAAGGACCAGGGTGTCTCTACTGTGGTGGCTGCAGAGTGCTCATCTTCTAGAGGGCCGCAGATTCGGCATACAGGACTGGGTCCTGGTGACCACGGATGCCAGCCTTCGGGGCTGGGGCGCAGTCACACAGGGAAGAAATTTCCAGGGACTTTGGTCAAGTCAGGAGTCGTCCCTACACATAAACATTCTGGAACTGAGGGCCATTTACAATGCCCTAAGTCAGGCAAGGCCCCTGCTTCAAAACCAGCCGGTTCTGATCCAATCAGACAACATCACGGCAGTCGCCCATGTAAACCGACAGGGCAGCACAAGAAGCAGGGTGGCGATGGCAGAAGCCACAAGGATTCTCCGATGGGCGGAAAATCACGTACTAGCACTGTCAGCAGTGTTCATTCCGGGAGTGGACAACTGGGAAGCAGACTTCCTCAGCAGACACGACCTACACCCGGGAGAGTGGGGACTTCATCCAGAAGTCTT
Source organism: Pseudophryne corroboree (assembly GCF_028390025.1). NCBI lineage: Eukaryota > Metazoa > Chordata > Amphibia > Anura > Myobatrachidae > Pseudophryne > Pseudophryne corroboree. The sequence continues at coordinate 651,117,558 of NC_086448.1, read as the reverse complement.
CCTCCTGTTGGTAAACCATTGGGAAAGGCCACAGGTGGACATGATGGCGTCCCGCCTCAACAAAAAGCTAAAGAGATATTGCGCCAGGTCAAGGGACCCTCAGGCGATAGCTGTGGACGCTCTAGTGACACCGTGGGTGTACCAGTCGGTTTATGTGTTCCCTCCTCTGCCTCTCATACCAAAGGTACTGAGAATAATAAGAAGGCGAGGAGTAAGAACGATACTCGTGGTTCCGGATTGGCCAAGAAGAGCTTGGTACCCGGAACTTCAAGAAATGTTATCAGAGGACCCATGGCCTCTACCGCTCAGACAGGATCTGCTACAGCAGGGGCCCTGTCTGTTCCAAGACTTACCGCGGCTGCGTTTGACGGCATGGCGGTTGAATTCCGGATCCTAAAGGAAAAGGGCATTCCGGAGGAAGTCATTCCTACGCTGATAAAAGCCAGGAAAGAAGTAACCGCAAACCATTATCACCGCATTTGGCGAAAATATGTTGCGTGGTGTGAGGCCAGGAAGGCCCCTACAGAGGAATTTCAGCTGGGTCGTTTTCTGCACTTCCTACAGTCAGGAGTGACTATAGGCCTAAAATTGGGTTCCATTAAGGTCCAGATTTCGGCTCTGTCGATTTTCTTCCAGAAAGAACTGGCTTCACTGCCTGAAGTTCAGACTTTTGTAAAGGGAGTGCTTCATATTCAGCCCCCTTTTGTGCCTCCTGTGGCACCTTGGGATCTCAATGTGGTGTTGAGTTTCCTAAAATCACATTGGTTTGAACCACTTAAAACCGTGGATCTGAAATATCTCACGTGGAAAGTGGTCATGTTATTGGCCTTGGCTTCGGCCAGGCGTGTGTCAGAATTGGCGGCTTTGTCATGTAAAAGCCCTTATCTGATTTTCCATATGGATAGGGCAGAATTGAGGACTCGTCCCCAGTTTCTCTCTAAGTGTCATGATCCGGGTATCTGGACGCCATTTCTTACCTATCAGATGCCTTCTAAGGCTGGCTCAGCGCTCCAGGACCGGATCCCATCTGTCATCCTGATGTGCACATTCCCGCATCCTCTCCTGTCTCTCTGGACGCAGTCAAAGTAACGCCTTATACATCTGGCATGGCGTCTCCCGCGGCCTCCGCCGCCGTCCCTGAGCTTCTGCATTCAGAGTGGCGATTACGTCAGCCGCGGCCTCCTCTGTGTCCGCGTGGTCGGATGTGCATCTGTCAGCCTGACGTCTCCTGTCTCCGGTGGCCGGCGCCGCCATTACTGTTTTCCAGACCACATGGATTACAATCCAAACTTCCCTCCAAGTGTCTGCATGGGCGCAGCCATCTTGGATTCTGTCAGCTGATCTTTCCTACCAATCCGTTGTCAGTATTATTAATTTGCATAATTGCCTAGCCAATGCCTTCCTTGCTGCAGGTATAAATAGGTTGTGCCTGAGCAAGGAAGGCATCAGTGCTTTGGTTGTCAAACCTAGTTCCAGTTTGTCTCTTTACTGTGATTGTCTTCCAGGTTCCAGCTCCTGTCTCCAGACTTCTGCTATAGAGACCAGCACCAGCATTCCATCTGCGGTGTAGCCTGACTCTCCGATCCATTCTGGACTCACCTGTTTCCAGCTACAACATCACCTGCTTCCAGCTCAGCTTCCAGCAGTGTACAGCTTCTCTTAAAGGGCCGGTGTCCTTTCTGCAGTTTACCACTCTCCACCGGTATTATTATTTCTCCGCTCTCAAATTCTACATTTCATCTATATTGCATCGCTCTCAAGCTTTATTTATTATTTAACTGGTTCCAGCCAGTATCCACTCCGTGCCAACACCTGTCTGGTTCTAACCAGTACCCACAGCAGCATTTTATCTACAGCAGTCCAGCTTTCCCTGGAACACCAGCAGGTACGACCCTGGGCTTTCCTCATTGCTACAGTTGAGCCTGGTAAGGACTTTCCAACTTGCAGATAATAAGAACTGTCTCATACCACCAGAGCTCTGTGGCCCCTGCCACCCTGTAGTACCCAGGAACTGTATTATTATTTCTCTGCTGATTTTTATGTTACTTTTTACTGCTACTGTGATGCATGGAGTTTGTCATAAATAAATATCATTGACTTATACTCAAGTTGTCGTGGTCACGCCTTCGGGCGGTTTCTCTTCATGTTACTTACATGTCCAGGGGTCTGATACAACCTCCCAGGTTCCGGTACATCTCAGCCCCTACAACTGAGGCTGCCTTCCGTCAGCTCAGGCCCTCAGTTGTGACAGTAAGCACTGACCTAATGAATCCAGCCGGAGACCAGGATCAAGCGGCCAGGCCGATGCAAGAACTGGCAGCCCGACTAGAACATCAGGAGGCTGCACAGGGCCACATCATCCGCTGTCTCCAGGATCTCTCTATTCGGCTGGATGGGATTCAGACAACTCTCCGTGGATCAGGCGCATCTGGGGCGTCAACCACAGTGACTCCAACTATAACCCCACCCACCTTACCCGTTTCTGCTTCACGTCTTCATCTTCCAACGCCAGCAAAATTTGACGGATCTCCAAGATTCTGCAGGGGATTTCTCAACCAGTGTGAGATTCAGTTTGAGCTACAACCTGGCAATTTTCCCAGTGACCGTACAAAAATTGCCTACATCATCTCACTTCTCAGTGGCTCAGCCCTTGACTGGGCATCACCGTTATGGGAGAGGTCCGACACCCTGCTATCTTCTTACACTGCATTCGTGTCAACATTCAGGCGCATCTTCGACGAGCCAGGCCGGGTAACTTCAGCTTCGTCTGAGATTCTCCGTTTACGCCAGGGATCACATACTGTAGGACAATATCTTATACAGTTCCAGATCCTGGCATCTGAACTGGCATGGAACGACGAGGCCCTGTATGCTGCATTCTGGCATGGTTTATCCGAGCGTATTAAAGATGAGTTAGCTACCAGAGACTTACCCTCCAAGTTAGATGAGCTAATCTCACTTTGTACAAAAGTTGACTTACGTTTCAGAGAGAGAGCAACTGAGCGTGGAAGATCATCTGCTCCAAAATCTTCTGCCCCTCCTCCTCGCCAACTGTCACCAACTAAAGATGAACCCATGCAAATTGGCCGTTCCCGTTTAACTCCTGCTGAGCGCCGAAGACGTCTCTCTGAGTCTCTCTGTCTGTATTGTGCAGCTCCGTCTCACACTATTAATGCCTGTCCCAAACGTCCGGGAAAACTCCAAATCCTAGCTCGCCAAGGAGAGGGCCGGCTAGGAGTAATGATCTCCTCTCCATCTCCTCAAGATTGTAATCTCCCAGTCTCGCTTCAAGTTGCTCAACGTTATCAGAACGTCATTGCCCTCCTGGATTCCAGAGCAGCTGGGAACTTTATTACCGAAGCCTATGTTAAACGGTGGTCCCTACCCACCGAGAGACTTCCTTCCTCCTTTTCCTTAACTGCCGTGGATGGCAGTAAAATTTTTGATACAGTTATTGCTCTAAGGACTCTACCAGTTCGTCTGAGAGTGGGAGTTCTTCATTCCGAACTTATTTCACTTTTAGTGATTCCAAGAGCCACACATCCTGTGGTCCTGGGCCTTCCATGGCTCCGTCTTCACAATCCTACAATTGATTGTACGACTACGCAAATTCTGGCATGGGGGCCCTCCTGTGCTGAGACATGTTTGTTTAAAGTGTTGCCTGTCTGTTCTTCCTCCCCCAGGTCGTCTGATGTTCCACCTCCTCCATATCAAGATTTCACGGATGTGTTCAGTAAAGCTTCTGCTGATATCCTTCCTCCTCATAGAGTATGGGACTGCCCGATTGATCTCGTTCCAGGGAAGGTTCCACCTCGAGGCCGAACTTATCCGTTGTCTCTGCCTGAGACGCATTCTATGGAGGAATACATTAAAGAGAACCTAGCAAAGGGGTTCATTCGACCTTCTTCTTCTCCAGCCGGCGCAGGCTTCTTTTTTGTAAAAAAGAAAGATGGTGGTCTGCGGCCGTGCATCGACTACAGAGGTTTGAACGACATTACCATCAAGAACCGCTATCCTTTACCCCTGATTACTGAGCTCTTTGACAGAGTTAGCGGAGCTACCATCTTTACAAAGCTGGACCTGAGAGGTGCATACAATCTCATCCGGATCCGTGAGGGTGACGAGTGGAAGACCGCATTTAACACCCGTGACGGACATTATGAGTACCTCGTCATGCCCTTCGGATTGAGCAATGCTCCAGCTGTCTTCCAGCATTTCGTCAATGAGATTTTCAGAGACATTCTATACCGTCATGTCGTGGTCTATCTAGATGATATCCTCATTTTTGCCAACAATTTAGAGGAACATCGTTTTTGGGTAAAGGAGGTTCTGTCCCGTCTCCGTGTCAATCATCTCTATTGCAAATTAGAGAAATGCGTCTTTGAAGTCAAGTCCATTCCGTTTCTAGGGTACATTGTGTCCGGTTCCGGACTAGAGATGGATCCTGAGAAACTACAAGCAATCCAGAATTGGCCAGTACCCTTAACCCTCAAAGGGGTCCAGAGGTTCTTAGGGTTCGCCAATTATTACCGAAAGTTTATACAAGACTTTTCCACCATTGTGGCGCCTATTACTGCTTTCACCAAGAAGGGTGCTAACCCGTCCAAGTGGTCTGAAGAAGCTATGCAAGCTTTTCATCTTTTAAAACAGAGGTTCATCTCTGCGCCTGTCCTGAAACAGCCTGACATCGACTCTCCTTTCATCTTAGAGGTGGATGCCTCCTCCGTTGGAGTAGGAGCGGTGTTATCTCAGAGGGCTAAAGATGGCCATTTACATCCTTGCAGTTTCTTCTCACGGAAGTTCTCCCCAGCGGAGCGCAACTATGCCATTGGCGACCAGGAGTTGCTAGCCATCAAGCTCGCTCTAGAGGAGTGGAGATATCTGTTGGAGGGAGCTTCTCATTCAATCACCATCCTTACAGACCACAAGAACCTTCTATATCTGAAAGGCGCACAATGTCTCAACCCTCGTCAGGCCAGATGGGCACTTTTCTTTTCCAGGTTCGACTTTAAACTCCAGTTCTGTCCGGGCTCTCAGAATCGCAAGGCCGATGCCCTTTCCCGCTCATGGGAGCAAGAAAATGAGTCAGAGTCTTCAGACAAGCATCCTATTATAAATCCGTTGGCATTCTCCACGGTAGGGATGGACTCTACGCCCCCATCAGGGAAAAGTTTTGTGAAGCCGACACTAAGGAAGAAGCTCATGCATTGGGCCCATGCTTCCCGCTTTGCCGGACATACAGGTATCCAAAAAACCCTGGAGTTTATCTCTAGGTCCTATTGGTGGCCAACTCTGAAAAAGGACGTTTTGGAGTTTATTGCATCTTGCCCAAAGTGTGCTCAACATAAAGTATCCCGCCAGTCGCCTGCGGGGCAACTGGTTCCACTATCTGTTCCCCGTCGACCATGGACCCATTTGTCGATGGATTTTATTACAGATTTGCCCATGTGCAACAAGTTTAATACCATCTGGGTGGTAGTTGACCGGTTCACCAAGATGGCACACTTCATTCCTCTCACCGGTCTTCCGTCAGCTTCCAAGTTGGCTCAAATATTCATACAAGAGATCTTCCGACTCCACGGTCTTCCTGAAGAAATCATCTCAGATCGAGGAGTTCAATTCACAGCCAAATTCTGGCGAAGTTTATGTCAAGTCCTCCAAGTCAAGCTAAAGTTTTCCACGGCTTACCATCCTCAGACCAATGGTCAAACTGAGAGGGTGAATCAGGACTTGGAGGCCTTCCTCCGCATCTATGTGTCCTCCTCTCAAGATGACTGGGTTCAATTACTTCCCTGGGCCGAGTTCTGTCATAACAACCAGTATCATTCTTCATCTTCTTCAACACCATTCTTCACCAACTTTGGATTCCACCCTAAAGTCCCTGAGTTCCAACCGCTTCCAGCAACTTCTGTTCCCGCAGTGGATATCACCTTGCATCAGTTTGCCAATATCTGGAAGAGTGTACGATCAGCTCTGCTCAAGGCATCGTTCAGGTACAAGAAGTTTGCGGATAAGAAGCGTCGAGCAGTTCCTGCTCTCAAGGTGGGTGATCGGGTATGGTTATCCACGAAGAATTTGAGGTTAAGAGTTCCCAGTATGAAGTTTGCACCTCGCTACATCGGTCCTTTTAAAATTGATCAAGTCATCAATCCTGTTGCTTACAGACTCCAGTTGCCTCCCTTCTTAAAAATACCCAGGACATTCCATGTTTCCCTGTTGAAACCGCTAATCTTGAATCGGTTTCATTCCTCACTTCCTCCAACTCCGAAAGTCCAAACTCAACGAGGCGTTGAGTATGAAGTAGCCAAGATCCTGGACTCACGTCACCGTTACGGTCAACTTCAGTATCTTATTGACTGGAAGGGTTATGGCCCTGAGGAACGTTCTTGGACCAATGCTTCTGATGTCCATGCTCCTGCCTTGGTCCGGAGATTCCATTCCAAGTTTCCTCAAAAGCCAAAGAAGTGTCCTGGGGCCACTCCTAAAGGGGGGGGTGCTGTCACGATCCGGGTATCTGGACGCCATTTCTTACCTATCAGATGCCTTCTAAGGCTGGCTCAGCGCTCCAGGACCGGATCCCATCTGTCATCCTGATGTGCACATTCCCGCATCCTCTCCTGTCTCTCTGGATGCAGTCACAGTAACGCCTTATACATCTGGCATGGCGTCTCCCGCGGCCTCCGCCGCCGTCCCTGAGCTTCTGCATTCAGAGTGGCGATTACGTCAGCCGCGGCCTCCGCTGTGTCCGCGTGGTCGGATGTGCATCTGTCAGCCTGACGTCTCCGGTGGCCGGCGCCGCCATTACTGTTTTCCAGACCACATGGATTACAATCCAAACTTCCCTCCAAGTGTCTGCATGGGCGCAGCCATCTTGGATTCTGTCAGCTGATCTTTCCTACCAATCCGTTGTCAGTATTATTAATTTGCATAATTGCCTAGCCAATGCCTTCCTTGCTGCAGGTATAAATAGGTTGTGCCTGAGCAAGGAAGGCGTCAGTGCTTTGGTTGTCAAACCTAGTTCCAGTTTGTCTCTTTACTGTGATTGTCTTCCAGGTTCCAGCTCCTGTCTCCAGACTTCTGCTATAGAGACCAGCACCAGCATTCCATCTGCGGTGTAGCCTGACTCTCCGATCCATTCTGGACTCACCTGTTTCCAGCTACAACATCACCTGCTTCCAGCTCAGCTTCCAGCAGTGTACAGCTTCTCTTAAAGGGCCGGTGTCCTTTCTGCAGTTTACCACTCTCCACCGGTATTATTATTTCTCCGCTCTCAAATTCTACATTTCATCTATATTGCATCGCTCTCAAGCTTTATTTATTATTTAACTGGTTCCAGCCAGTATCCACTCCGTGCCAACACCTGTCTGGTTCTAACCAGTACCCACAGCAGCATTTTATCTACAGCAGTCCAGCTTTCCCTGGAACACCAGCTGGTACGACCCTGGGCTTTCCTCATTGCTACAGTTGAGCCTGGTAAGGACTTTCCAACTTGCAGATAATAAGAACTGTCTCATACCACCAGAGCTCTGTGGCCCCTGCCACCCTGTAGTACCCAGGAACTGTATTATTATTTCTCTGCTGATTTTTATGTTACTTTTTACTGCTACTGTGATGCATGGAGTTTGTCATAAATAAATATCATTGACTTTTACTCAAGTTGTCGTGGTCACGCCTTCGGGCGGTTTCTCTTCATGTTACTTACATGTCCAGGGGTCTGATACAACCTCCCAGGTTCCGGTACATCTCAGCCCCTACAACTGAGGCTGCCTTCCGTCAGCTCAGGCCCTCAGTTGTGACACTAAGGTGGTATCAGCTTTTCACTTGAACCAACCTATTGTGGTGCCTGCGGCTACTAGGGACTTGGAGGATTCCAAGTTACTGGACGTAGTCAGGGCCTTGAAAATTTATGTTTCCAGGACGGCTGGAGTCAGGAAAACTGACTCGCTTTTTATCCTGTATGCACCCAACAAAATAGGTGCTCCTGCTTCTAAGCAGACTATTGCTCGCTGGATTTGTAGCACAATTCAGCTGGCGCATTCTGCGGCTGGATTGCCGCATCCTAAATCAGTGAAAGCCCATTCCACGAGGAAGGTGGGCTCATCTTGGGCGGCTGCCCGAGGGGTCTCGGCTTTACAACTTTGCCGAGCTGCAACTTGGTCAGGGGCAAACACGTTTGCTAAATTCTACAAATTTGATACCCTGGCTGAGGAGGACCTTGAGTTCTCTCATTCGGTGCTGCAGAGTCATCCGCACTCTCCCGCCCGTTTGGGAGCTTTGGTATAATCCCCATGGTCCTTACGGAGTCCCCAGCATCCACTAGGACGTCAGAGAAAATAAGAATTTACTCACCGGTAATTCTATTTCTCATAGTCCGTAGTGGATGCTGGGCGCCCATCCCAAGTGCGGATTGTCTGCAATACTTGTATATAGTTATTGCCTAACTAAAGGGTTATTGTTGAGCCATCTGTTGAGAGGCTCAGTTATATTTCATACTGTTAACTGGGTTTAATATCACGAGTTATACGGTGTGATTGGTGTGGCTGGTATGAGTCTTACCCGGGATTCAAAATCCTTCCTTATTGTGTCAGCTCTTCCGGGCACAGTGTCCTAACTGAGGTCTGGAGGAGGGGCATAGAGGGAGGAGCCAGTGCACACCAGGTAGTACCAAATCTTTCTTATAGTGTGCCCAGTCTCCTGCGGAGCCCGTCTATTCCCCATGGTCCTTACGGAGTCCCCAGCATCCACTACGGACTACGAGAAATAGAATTACCGGTGAGTAAATTCTTATTTTTTGCACTTTTCTCAGTTTCATAGGCACATGTCTAGTGTTCCTAATGCTAAAACAAGCCCTGTACCTGTATATTTATGATGTTACGAACCATCTGGATTTGATATTATCCCCCTGTTTACTTTGTTTATATATTTTAATTTTGAAGGCTCTGGTCGATACCTTGAGAAAACGAATTATTGAAGAAGTGAAATCAGGTCAAGTTACGTTGGTAAGTCACGTTAGCCTGGGCGTAGCCAGTAAACAAAATAATTGAACACCAGCGTTATAGTACTTAAGGTTTAATTATATGTATTTATTCAACTTTTTTGAAATACTGTTTTATGATGATACAGTGGCTTTTATTGGCCATCGCGTTTCTCATCCTGTCTGCATTTTAATTTCATATTTGTTATAAACAGGCAAGGATAAATGCAATGATGGCAGAAAGGCAACAAAAACAGGAAGAAAACCGCAAAATAAAAGCGGAATTGGTGAAGAAGGTAGAAGAGGTGGAGCAGCCTCTGGCGCAGTTGGAAGCAGAACTGATTAAACTAACACATCTATACAATAAGAAATCAGAGGTATTTTTGTTGCTTTTACTTCACTTTTCATTTTGAACACACCTAATTAAAACTGTTACTTTTTATTGACAAAGTGGTATCTGTGTTATGTAATGATATTTTTAATACATTTCTCAATATGTGTGTAGGGATGCAAAAGGCATGCTAATAAAGAAACCACATGATATTGGGTTTCTCTGAAGGATTGGCGTATAGCTGAGGTAGTGCCATTATTTAAAAAGGGATCCAAAAATCTTCCGGGAAACTACAGACCAGTTAGTTTAACATCTATAGTGGGGAAAATATTGGAAGGAATTCTAAGGGACGTCATACAGGAGTATCTAAAGTCCGCTAGGATTATTAGCAAGAACCAGCATGGGTTTGTGAGGGACAGGTCATGTCAGACTAACTTAATTAGCTTCTACGAGGAAGTGAGCAATAATCTTGATCAAGGAAAAGCAGTGGATGTGGTCTTCCTAGATTTTGCAAAGGCCTTCGATACAGTTCCTCACAGGAGACTGATGATCAAATTAAAGGAGATTGGCCTAGGAAAAACTGTTTGCACATGGATAAGCAGCTGGTTGGATAGCAGGGTACAGCGAGTAGTGGTCAATGGGAAGTCCTCAACCTGGTCCCCAGTAGTCAGCGGAATACCACAAGGTCCGTACTCGGACCACTACTGTTCAACATAGGCCTGGAAAGCACAGTGTCAATCTTTGCAGATGATACTAAACTGTGTAAGGTAATTAGTTCAGAATTGGATGTGGAGTCCTTGCAGAATGATCTATCTAAACTTGAACTCTGGGCGTCTAAATGGAAAATGAGGTTCAATACAGACAAATGCAAGGTTATGCATTTTGGGACTAAAAACTAACTTGCATCCTACATATTAAATGGGGAACGCCTAGGGGAAACAGAGTTGGAAAAAGATTTGGGGGTATTCATTGATAATAGGCTTAATAACCGTACACAATGTCAAAACGCAGTAAAGAAGGCAAGTAAGGTGCTAGCGTGCATAAAAAGGGGAATTGAGACAAGGGACTCGGATGTAATCATGCCGCTGTATAAGGCATTGGTACGTCCGTACCTGGAATATTTTGTTCAGTTTTGGGCACCATTATATAAAAAAGACATCCGTGAACTCGAAAGTGTTAAAATGCGAGCTACTAAATTGATTAAAGGCCTAGAAGGACTGGACTATAAGGAAAGATTTACTAGGCTGAATATGTATACACTAGAAAAGAGGCTCCTAAGAGGAGATATTATTAATATCTTCAAATATGTAAAGGGACATCACAAAGGGTTATCAGAGGAATTATTTATTAAAAGAACACAGTTTAGGACACGTGGGCACTTGCTGCGACTGGAGGAGAGAAAGTTCCGAACGCAACGGAGGAAAGGGTTCTTCACTGTTAGGGCAATCAGGATGAGGAATTCCCTGCCAGGGAAAGTGGTAATGGCGGACTCAGGTAATTGGATTTAAAAAAGGAATGGATACATCTCTGAATGAAAAAGCTATCCAAGGTTATAATACTTAAAATATCAACGTGGTTAATCCGGGGGTAACATGAGTTATAGTAGCTAACTAGTCATAAAACATTATTTAGCAAGTATATAGAATCATCACAACTTAAAACAGGTTGAACACGATGGGCAATTTGACTCTATTCAACCTCAAATACTATGTTACTATGGTTCCTATTACCATGCAAAGTTTTCAGGTACCTTTGTGGGGAGAATAACTGACTCTGTGCCATTTCTAAACTGGGAGTTGCCTCTGTTAATGCGTTGTTATTTAAAAATATTTAAGGGAGCAATTTGCAAAGTCAGCCAATGGGCAGGTAAGTGTCATAGGGCGCCATATAAATAAAGGATAATAATAATAAAGGTTCAGGAATTGATTTCTTTAAATGGTAGTATAGGAGTCCATGTGAAGGCTCAAGGTGTAGTAAGAAACGTTCTTAAAAAAAATTGGATCTGGTGCGAAATGTCAACATTCAAAATTCCGACATTTAGCATGTCAACACCAGAATGATGACTTGGTCTAAATGTCGATTTGGATGTTATGATGACATATGACATGTCGGCATGTTGACATAGCGCTTTTAGCTTTTTACATACCTATCCCTAAGTGCAGCCTACCGCCAACACAAACCTGGACTGTCAGGTCAGGACAGCTTTTTCCTATCTAATAAACAGGAAAAAACAGACACCCAACCAACTTTTCAAACATTTGAATTCCCCCACTATCTCTATGAGTATCAACATTTTCACCTGTTGACATTTTGTCCATATCGATATTCTGAATTTTCATGCAATGACTGCATACAAAAAAAATTACCTAGCTAGCAATATTTTTGACATTTGTTATGTCTTGGCTCCGCCTATATATATATATACTCTTTGTTATTGCAGGTATGCTCCTTTAACCACTTAACTGGCATGGTCAGATTTCATGCGTCCGTTTTTGATGAGGAGATCCATTTTGCAGATGTGCATAATATAGTGTTTAAATATTTAGAAAAATACTTTTAAAACTTTATTAAATAGAATAAATTTTAAAACACAATGTTATTAACAGTTTTGAAGGGATAAATCATCAGTTAAGTGGTTAAATACGGTATGTTGTAGGCCTGTCTCACAATCACGCTATTCCATTTAATTTGCTAACTAGTTGTTTTCGTGCACCAAATCCATGCTATGCATGACAGACCCCTGGCCTGTACAACCCCCCCCCCCCCCCCCCTCTTCACAAAGCAGAAACTACTGCATACCACGCACCTACTATAGCTTACAAATGTATAGACAAACATGTAAAAATGAGCAGTTACATTTTTTTTGCATCATAAAGGCAGAGAAAGGTCAGTCTACTCTGCCACATATTTATGTTAAAAACACAACTTATTTGGTTTACTGTGTCTTTTTAATAAATTTTTATGTTTATCTTCAAGTTCAACTCTTCACTATTACTGTAAATTCCCTAGTCAGTTTTTCCTGGCTGTATACTGACAGTCAGAGTGCTCCATGTAACAAGCTTTTATATTTATTCATTAATAGCAGTACACTTGTACAGTATATTTTATTGTTCTAATAAGATGTCTAATTCTTTTTTTAAACCCATTCAATACCATTACCAGTTATTGGAATGATACATTCCATCATGTCACTTCACTTACTAAAAAAAAAATCTGTTTTTTACTACACTAGTTGGAGATTTAATCTTTGTTCTCCAAACCTCTTCAGTTGTTTTTAACGTGGCTTTAACTAATCGGCGCCTAATGGACCAATTCAATTGTTGCTCCTATTGGGTGCAAATGCAGCAAGCACCTATATTAATGCTCGCAACGAGGAGTTTAGATGGGTCGACAGCCATGGACAAACGTTTTGAGAATGATACAAATATTAATTTTCACAGTCTTCTGCCTCAGTTTTTATGATGGCAGTTTGCTCCAGAATGTCATGAAGAGTGATCATATGAATTGTAATTAATTGCAAAGTCCCTCTTTGCCATGACAATGAACTTAATCACAAAAACAACATTTCAGCCCTGCCACAAAAAGACCAGCTGACATCATGTCAGTGATTCTCTCATTAACACAGGTGAGAGTGTTGACGAGGACAAGGCAGGAGATCACTCTGTCATGCTGATTGAGATAGAATAACAGACTTAAGCTTTAAATGGAGGGTGGTGCCTGATAGCTTTGTTCTTCCTCTGTTAACCATGGTTACCTGCAAGGAAACGTGCAGTCATCATTGTTTTGCACAAAAAGGGTCTCACAGGCAAGGATTTTGCTGCTAGTAAGATTGCACCTAAATCTGTCACGCTCGGCGTAAGTTGGGGTTCCGACAACCAAGTTTTGGCTGAAGGGACAGCTACCTGTGAGGAGAGTAAACGAGGTGGCAGAATGTAATTCCTCCTCATGGGGTGGAAGCCTAACTAAGTGTTAACGTTGGCCGGAGGGCATAAAGAAAAGGAGGACTTCGTAGGAAGTTAACTGTAGTTTTAATGAATAATCAGGCTGTACACGGATATTGGAGCAATTGAAGAAACTGGAAGAATTAGAGTCTATGGTTAAATGACTTGAAGAGTGAAGCTGAAGAACTCTGGTAAAGAAGAACTGAAGACTGTTTTATGATTAAAAGACGAGGCTGAAGAACTTGGACTTTGAAGAAATGAGGACTGTGGTTTGTAATTGAAAGACAAGGCTGAAGAACTTGAACTTTGAAGAAATGAGGACTGTGGTTTGTGATTGAAAGACGAGGCTGAAGAACTTGGACTTTGAAGAACTGAAGACTGCGTTTTATGATTGAAAGACGAGGCTGAAGAACTTGGACTTTGAAGAAATGAGGACTATGGTCTGGGATTGAAAGGCGAGGCTGAAGAACTTGGACTTTGAAGAAATGAGGACTGTGGTTTGTGATTGAAAGACGAGGCTGAAGAACTTGGACTTTGAAGAAATGAGGACTATGGTCTGTGATTGAAAGACGAGGCTGAAGAACTTGGACTTTGAAGAAATGCAGATGTCTGCGGGAACCGCCGTTAGCACCTGGAGCTCCTCTAAGACCTGGGACCCCGTGAGCGCTGCCACGAGTGGCAACGGACTTAGACAGCAGGACTGCAGCAGCGTTTAGGTAACCGATGGATGAGAGCAACCAGGACCAGGGAACCAGAAGTAACCTGGGAGCACAGAACTGAAGAACCTTTCACAAGGAGGTAACATGAAGCACTGGCACTCTCCCTCTGAGCCAGCCCCCTTTTGTAAGGGGAGAACACGCAGTATTGGCTGGACACAGATTGGGAACTTCATTGGTAATACTCTGGTCTCCAACATGGCTGCCCCCAGCACAGGAGACATACTTAGCTGTTAGCACACAGCTTTAGCCAGCTTCTGTCTCATACACACTATACTGTGTCACCACTAGAGGACCTTACAGCAGCACCTGGCTCTCCAGACCCCTGGCCCTTGGCAGCCACACATCCGTCCAGAAGGACCCCCCGCCAGCAGCTCCCTGCAGCCGCACCAACCAGCGGTATGGTAACACGCGAGAGCACCCGTCGGAGGTAAGGCACCGGAGCCTGACAAAATCAACCATTTGTCGGATCATCAAGAACTTCAAGGAGAGAGGTTCAATAGTTGTGAATCAGGCTTCAGGATGCCCAAGAACGTCCAGCAAGTGCCAAGACCGTCTCCTAAAGTTGATTCAGCTTCAGAATCGGGGCACCCCCGGTGCAGATCTTGCTCAGGAATGGCAGCAGGCAGGTGTGTGTGCATCTGCACGCACAGTGAGGTAAAGACTTTTAGAGGATGGCCTGGTTTCAAGAAAGGCAGCAAAGAAGCCACTTCTCTCCAGGAAAAACATCAGGGACAGACTGATATTCTGCAAAAGGTACAGGGATTGGACTGCTGAAAAAGTAATTTTCTCTGCTGAATCCCCTTTCAGATTGTTTGGGGCATCTGGAAAAATGCTTGTCCAGAGAAGGAAAGGTGAGCACTACATCAGTCCTGTGTCATGCCAACAAAAAAGCATCCTGAGACCATTCATATGTGGGGTTGCTTCTCAGCCAAGGGAGTGGGCTCACTCACAATTTTTCCTACAAACATAGCCATAAATAAAGAATGGTACCAAAACATCCTGCAAGAGCAACTTCTCCCAAGCATCCAAGAACAGTTCTGTGACTAACAATGCCTTTTCCAGCATGATGGAGCACCTTGTCATAAGACAAAAGTGATAACTAAGTGGCCCGGGGAACAAAACATAAAAATTTTGGGTCCATGGCCAGGAAACTCCCCAGATACTAATCCCATTGAGAACTTGTGTCCAATCCTCAAAAGGTGGTTGCACAAATAAAAACCCACAAATTCTGACAAACTCCAAGCATTGATTAGGCAAGAATGGGCGGCCATCAGTCAGTATGTGGCCCAGAAGTTGATTGACAGTATGCCAGGGCGAATTGCAGGGGTCTTGAAAAAAAAGTGTCAAAACTGCAAATATTGACTCTTTGCATAAACTTAATGTAATTGTCAATAAAAGCCTTTGACACTTATGAAATTGTTGTAATTTTACTTCAGTATACCATAGTAACATCTGGGAAAAACCAATACTTGTGTCATTCTCAAAACTTTTGGCCATGGCTGTAAATGCTTTATGCAGCTAACTCCGGTGCTTTTGGGCACGCCAGGCGATATAGTTAATGGGCGCCCAAAAACAACTGAATTGCTCTGTCTGGTGCCCGTTAATTTAGCTGCTTTTGAATTCCCCCATTTGTGTCCTCTGCTGAAACATGATATTGAGCAGGATAATAGAGAGCAGCGTTTTTTTTTGTTTTTTTTTATAGATAGTGATCATATGATTGTATCTTCAACTACTCTTATTTATTTGGTTTGCATTTCCTCCAGGTCTAGGGCATTCGTTTTCAATTGTTGACCAATAGTATAGTAGTCACGTGAGACCTTACCTGTGCTGTAGAAAGGAACAAAGCTACACATTTTCCACAAGTCCTAGTAAATTCAAGAAAATATCCTGATGTCACTGACTGCCTTTTAATGTTGTTGCCAAGTCTTTGATTTATGAGTTACCAAGATTCTTTGTCCAGCATAGATTAACAGCAATTACATTACTATAGCACAATTTACTTTTTGCATGCTGACCATTTGTAAAAACAAAAAACTCAACTTTTTTGTTGTGTACAGTTCTGTTTACCTTCACTTAATTGCCATTGTCAATGCAAATTAAAATAGAGGGAGCATAACAGACACATCTAAGGTTTTAACTTGTTGATGCCAGCTTTAGTATATATACAATTCGTAGTAGTGATGGCATATAGGTCAAGTAATGATGCTAGTATTGTGTATAGTAGTTCCTGGCCAGCTCCTATTACATGTAAACAGTTTTCTAGGTAATTAAAATTGCTGATGCAGGTAAGCGTACATGAAGTATTATTATCATAACATTTGCACTAAGAGGTAATCATTTCAAAACATACAGTAGACAGTTAAAAATGTATATACATACTTTGAAATGGTGAGGGTCTACCACATGTGGGGAATGGCTTTACTCCTCCAAACCTTCTTCACACCGAGTGGGCATCTTTCCTTTATAAAGGCTAGCAGGCTCAGTATGTGTCTGATTGCTAGGAGGAAGGAGTGAGGTATATGGCTCATACTCTGTTACTCTGCCGATGTTAATATTGTATGTAGTCTCTTCACTCCCATCAATAGCCATACTCACTCCTGTTCCTGTGTTGCTATATGCACTGTATATTCCATATAAACAGACCAGAGATCTGCTCACACTGTTCTAGTGAGAAGATAGGGCTACTCATCAGGAGAGGGCGATACAAATCTCTGCTGCTTTATCTTTCTATATACTCATGTCAGCGCTTGTTCCTAAGGTGAAGGAAAACATTATCCTAAGGTCTTCCTTACCACAATTGAGTATTTCAATCCATAAAAGTTCCCTCGGAGAACCCCTACTGTCTTCCAATGGTTACGAGAATGGGTACCCTGTACTTATCAGAGTTATGTGTTGGCATACCTTGGCAACTTTCTCATGTCTAGAGTCCCTTGTATGTCCTGTCTAAGTAGACTACGCACAGACCTTCATTCTTTTTGTTCCATACGCATTACTGCCAAAATGAAGTTCTGCACCCTATGGAAATATAAACCATGCACAGATGTGTCTTCCTACACGATTCCCACAGTCACGACAAACATCCCTTCTTGGCGCGCCAGGTCTCATACATTACGCTTGTATGTGCATCTTAATTCCAATGTGATGTGACAAAACCAGTTCACAAGACTGCACTGATAAATTTGATATGCGACACTTGTATAACTATGTGAGACAGTGTCTGAATTTGTATATGGAGTGCTGCAATGAAGGTCCTTGGAATCAGGATGTGTTTATAGAGATCAAGCATATACTTAGACACTTTACCTCTGTGACACCACAATATTTTAAGGCCCTTCATAGCTATCTTTTATGGAGGTTCATTGAAATCTGGATCACCTGTTCTTTAGTGGAGAGTTGGAGTGCACTGCTTCTACCTGACTTGGTCTGAGACCACCCTGGCAATCTGCCACATGTGATGAAGGGGTAATCTTCAGAAATATAGGATAAATCTGACTCCTCCTCACACTAGGCAAGCTTATGAGAGACTTGCCTACACTCGCCTCACACACTTTCTTAACTCACACAGCCTACTGGACCCACTTCAGTCAGGATTTCGGGCCCAACACTCCACAGAGACAGCACTGACTAAGGTAGTGAATGATTTGGTCACTGCTAAATCTAAAGGACATTACTCTCTACTTATTCTCCTTGATCTCTCTGCTGCTTTTGACACTGTTGACCACTCTCTTCTCATACAAACACTACAATCCCTAGGTATTCAGGACACAGCCCTTTCTTGGTTCTCATCCTACCTATCTAATCGCTCCTTCAGTGTTCGTTTCTCTGATTCCACCTCTCCTTCGCTACCTCTCTCAGTTGGAGTACCGCAAGGCTCAGTCCTAGGTCCTCTGCTTTTCTCTATCTATACCACATCTATTGGCAAACTAATCAACTCTTTCGGATTTCAGTACCATCTGTATGCGGATGATACTCAAATCTACCTATCCTCCCCTGATTTGTCACCATCTGTATTGGGCCGTGTCACTGAATGCCTTTCTGCCATTTCATCTTGGATGACATCTCGCCACCTCAAACTTAATATTTCCAAAACAGAATTAATTGTATTTCCACCGGCCAATAGTAGTTTCCAACCTGATATCTCTATCACTGTTGAGAACTCTGCAATCACCCCTACCCCACAAGCTCGCTGCCTAGGTGTCATTCTTGACTCTGAACTGTCCTTTGTTAACCACATTCAATCTGTCTCAAGATCATGTTACATACATCTAAGAAACATATCCAAAATATGACCATATCTTCCACAAGACACAGCAAAAACTCTAATCCATGCTCTCATTATCTCCCGCATTGATTATTGTAATAGTCTCCTGACCGGTCTTCCCAAACATAGGCTCTCACCACTACAATCCATTTTGAATGCAGCTGCGAGGCTAATCTTCCTTGCCAGACTTTCATCGTCTGCAGATCCGCTCTGTCAGTCCCTCCATTGGTTACCGGTATTCTACAGTATTAAATATAAAATACTTTTACTCACATACAAGGCTATTAACCAAACTGCACCAACATACATCTCTTCACTCATCTCAAAATATCTCCCTACCCGACCTCTCCGCTCTGCACAAGATCTACGTCTCTCATCCACACGCATTACCTGTTCACACTCAAAATTACAGGAGTTTGGTGGTCATTCCGAGTTGTTCGCTCGGTAATTTTTTTCGCATCGCATCGATTTTCCGCTTAGTGCGCATGCGCAATGTCTGCAGTGCGACTGCGCCAAGTAAATTTGCTATGCAGTTAGGAATTTTACTCACGGCTTTTTCATCGTTCTGGTGATCATAATGTGATTGACAGGAAGTGGGTGTTACTGGGCGGAAACTGTCCGTTTTATGGATGTGTGTGAAAAAACGCTACCGTTTCTGGGAAAAACGTGGGAGTGGCTGGAGAAACGGAGGAGTGTCTGGGCGAACGCTGGGTGTGTTTGTGACGTCAAACCAGGAACGACAAGCACTGAACTGATCGCAGATGCCGAGTAAGTCTGGAGCTACTCAGAAACTGCTAAGAGAGGTGTATTCGCAATATTGCGAATACGTCGTTCGCAATTTTAAGATGCTAAGATTCACTCCCAGTAGGCGGCGGCTTAGCGTGAGTAGATCTGCTAAAAACAGCTTGCGAGCGAACAACTCGGAATGAGGGCCTTTATCCGGGCTTCACCCACTCTGTGGAATGCCCTCCCACGCACAGTAAGACTCACCTCTAGTCTCCAAACCTTAAATGTTCCCTGAAAACTCACATCTTCAGACAAGCCTATCAAATTCCAGACCCACCCACATAACCTTCAGTGCTTCCCTATCTAATTACATCCTCTGTAGAGTATTCATAACATCACATATCTTGTCTTTCTTTAGTCTCACACCCTCCTGACACTTGGATAACTTTGTGGGGTATCATCATACAACCCATTAAGAACCTAGCAATCTGGTGGACCATTATGCAATAGGTAGCATCTATCCTTGTGTATCTATGCCTATTTCCCTATAGATTGTAAGCTTGCGAGCAGGGCCTTCCTACCTCTGTCTGTATGTTTTTAACCAGTTTTGTTCTATTACTGTTGTTCTAATTGTAAAGCGCAACGGAATATGCTGCGCTATATAAGAAACTGTAAATAAATAAATAATAAATTATGCATAAGGCCAAACAGGTCCCCACTATATGTGTGGATAGTAACTATTTTGTCTTTCTTTGCTACCCTCTGTTAATTAATTTCAGTTGTATCAAAGTAGACAGATTTTTGTGAAGAGTATATCTGCTTTACAAAATATAACATTATGAACTGTACAGATGCCCTGACAAATAAGCATTTTCTTTGTATAATTAAGTAATTGCAAAAAGGGAAAAACTTCATAACTAACTTTCATGAGAGGTCAGGAAAGTAATTATCATTTTGATACATAGTTCTTGGTATGATAAAGAATGGTCCATTAGTTTAATATTATATGGAGACCATTACTTTTGTGCCATGGCCCTCATTCCGAGTTGATCGCTAGCTGCCGTTGTTCCCTGCATAGCGATCATTTTAAAAAACTGCAAAACTACGCATGCATATGGGCCGCAATGCGCACGCGCGTCGTAAGGGTACAGAGAGCATCGTTGTTTTGTACTGCTTCTAGCAACGATTCCATTCGCACAGCTGATCGCAAGGAGATTGACAGGAAGTGGGAGTTTATGGGTGTCAACTAACCATTTTCTGGGAGTGTTTGGAAAAACGCAGGCGGGTATCTGACGTCAGTTCCGGGACCTTCGTTGCAGCAATCATCGCACAGAATAAGTAACTACAGGGCTGATCTTCTTTTGCACAAAATGTTTTTGTACCGCTCGGCTGCACAGGCGTTCGCACAATTGCAAAGCGAAAATACACTTCTCCATGGGCAGCGACTATGCATTTGCATGGCTGCTAAAAGTAGCTAGCGAGCAATCAACTCGGAATGAGGGCCAATGTTCAGCACAGCTAATGTTGTTACAGTAAGTAAAAAGAAATGTTCCTGTTGTACAAAGCCCAATTCATTTGTTTAATTTTTATAAATCTGTTCCATTAAAGGTCACAACGATTGCAGTGGTAGGTTGAAAGCATCATGATCACCTGGCAGCCACTGTCTTTGACTAAGGAGCATGCTTAAAAATCCAGACCATGGGGTAAATGTAATAGGGTCTGAGTTGCCAGGGGCCCGGGGTTTTCGTCTGAGAATGGGTGTATTTTTAAAGCGGTAATCATTTACAAGGCAAAACCAGGTTGGTTTTACTTTGTAAAAGATTGCCGCTTTAAAAATACGGCCATTCTCAGATGAAAACCCTATTACATTTACCTATACAGTATCTGAAAACAGTGTACAGTACTTGCATTATTGCCTTACCTTGTTTCTCAGGTTATCATCTTTTCTTTCCAATCTCATTTGTAGAGTTAAGGGGGGTACACACGGAGAGATCCATGCTTAAAATCTAAGCAATCTTGCTAGATTGCTTAGATTTTAAGCACGGATCTGCCGTGTGTATGCCCCCCAGCGATAGCGATGCGCGGCCCCGCTCATCGCTATCGCTGGTGCTAGATTGAGCCTGCATGCAGGCTCAATCTAGCGGGTCGCTCACTTCACCGTTGTGTGAAGTGAACGGCCCCCCGCCGGCTTTCCCCCTCGCTCAGCACATCGCGCTGTGCTGAGCGGGGAGAGAGATGTGTGCTGAGCGGTCTGTGTTAAGATCGCTCAGCACACATCTCTCCCGTGAGTACCCCCCTTTAGACACTAACAGTAAAGTGGTGTCCAAAGACTCTGCCTGTTTGCACAACCAAAACATCTGTAGAGGCTCCAGTCAAGGACACACATGTTCTATAAGGTTACTCTTCTAACTATTACAAAGTAGTGTTGGACTTTCTCAAGAGTTGATGTATATCAAATAAACAGCAACAAATCAAATAAAAATGCAATTTTAAAACGTATGTTTTTAACTAATGTATAGATTGTAAAGGATAGGATACAGAAGTTTATTGTTTTTTTTATTTAAGATAATGGTGTCAGTGGAGTGTCTTCACTCAATAGAATCAGAGCGGTGAGTATAGATTTTAATTCAAGAATGGATTACATGAAAGAACGGTGAGAAATTACTTTAGGGTTGACAGAAAAAAACTGAAGTAAGGATGGAGTTAACAGATGTGTAGTTTATTTGCTGAAATAGCAGAATGGACAAGAGTGTGGAAATTGCAGTGCAATGAAAAGGGCAAAACCATGCACTTGAATAAGAAAAATCAAAAGACATGCTATAGGATTAATGACATTGTGTCAGCTACCTGTCACATTATGTCAGATTAAGCTACTGTATGTAAGAAATG
Source organism: Pseudophryne corroboree (assembly GCF_028390025.1). Lineage (NCBI taxonomy): Eukaryota > Metazoa > Chordata > Amphibia > Anura > Myobatrachidae > Pseudophryne > Pseudophryne corroboree. The sequence continues at coordinate 651,095,717 of NC_086448.1, read as the reverse complement.
AAGCAAAGTAGAGGGAACGCAGTAGTGTGCTGTGTTGCACACTGAGGAAATGAAAAGTCAGAGACATGGATGTCCCTTATAGCAGTGGAGACCGCTGCGTTCTGTGATCTGCCGTCTCAAGTTTCGGCATCCTTTTATGTGTCACCATAACTTGGACTTACATCTCTTTGCCAATATTTCTCAGATATAGGAAAAAATAGTTTTACAACTCACTTTACTGTACCAAACTAGGTGCCCCAGCATATTATAGATGTGTCTGTCTACATCTATCCTCATAGCACTGTTTGGTGCACCATGTGATTATTTCTTAAAATATTAATTTTGATTTGATACGTTATACCAATTCTTAGTGTACTACAGTAATTAGCTAACAGTGATCTTAGTATTTAGGATCAATATATATATAAATTTATATATATATACATTTTTTTGCAAAAGAATTATTATAAAGTTGCAGATTAAACATAGCAAGGTACACATATGGGAGGTCTGTCTTTTGCCCTTTTTACCCAGATTACATACTTGTATTTTGGCATGCTAAGGGGGGAATTGGAATAGCCATGGGGCTATTCAATTAGCCCAAAATCAGCAGTTAACAAGGGCGGGAAAGTCCAAGCAGGCTTGAAAAAAAAATCCCTTATAACTAGTGTGTTAATGGGTGCCGCAAACCTGTTAACGCATAGGTCCGTGAACTTTTCACAAATTCTATGGGGGATATTCAATTGTTTGAAAAGTCGGTTTGGTGTATGTTTTTCCTGTCTATTAAATAGGAAAAAACAGACACCCAGCTGACTTTTCAAACAATTGAATACCCCCAACTATGTTAACAACCATTTAACACGTTAATTTAACGAGGGCAGCGGGTGAAAAAGGGTGTGCAATTGAATACCCCCAGGCATTAAAGATAGAGGCTACCACCCTTTTTCACACGTGTTAATTTAACACCTGCCATTGAATTCCCATCTAATTCAGTAATAGTGTACTAAAGACCTTATTCAGTAAGGATTGCAATTCCTGCTAAAAAGTAATTGCTGCAATCAAATAGTTGCTGCCCAGAAATAGAGAGAAAAAACGCCCATTGCAGAAATTGCAAATGCAACGCAATATGCGGGCTGATCGCTAAACCATATGCAATTACCGGAACATCAAAGATTTTTCCTATCTGCACCAGGTAAGGTCGTCCACAATTCTTGCAACATAAGAGGCTGTAAATGGTCAGCGCTGATGTCAGTTGCCCTCCTTGAAAAGACCTGGGCACGCCTGCGTTTTTTCAGACACACCCAGAAAAAGCAGGTTTCCGACCAGAAACGCCGGCTTCCTGTTAGTCAAACAGCAGCTGCACTGCGATCACGATCTGTACGCATTTTCTGTGGCTATTTTTGCTCACACGTGCGCAATGTGAACGATGCACATCGCAGTTGCTTGATAATTGGCGCAATTGCATATCGCTAGTTTTACAATCCTTACTGAATAAGATCCTAAGTACTTAATATTTGAATCTCAAAATAATTTAAACCAAAAATTCAGGAAAAAGTACTCAAGCACAGGAATCGTTACCTGTGGTGAAACATTTAAGTCGTACCAGGTGTCTAAAGGATAGTAGTTAAAGTTATATCTGTATATCAGTGCACAGCTCTCATACACACAAATTGTACTGTACATCTAAGCGTATCTATAGTAAGTTGTTTAGTTGCAGGTTACTTATATTCATCCTTTTACAATGCTGACTGGCTGACCACCATACAATATGTAAATAATCAGTAGATGTTTCATACATACTGTATTGAAAGGCATTCAGAAAGCTAAGCATCATGGGAGAGACAGGTCATTAAAGGCTTACTGATTGACCATCATGGGAGATTGGATCAGTGGGTATCATGGAGAACTTTGTTTAATAACATCTTAGATGCTGGAAAATGTCCAGCGTAGTAAACATCACTTAATTATGAGAGTGATGAGTACAGAAGTACAGATGTAGCCATGCTCATCTTTCTGCAAGCCATGCCGGGCTGTGACTATTCGCAGATGGCAAACACTCCATTAATTCCTAATGGAATTGATGGAGCAAATGCCGGCTACGAATAGTTGCAGCCAGACATGCTGAGCAGCAAGCCGTGTTGCAGCATGCTACATCACAGCAAAGATGCGCATGGTCACATTTGTAGCACTTTAGAACATAAGCTCTTATGAGCAGGACCCCCACCCCCTCATGTGCTTATCCTTCTCTTACTTAAACCTTCTTTGCTGGCAACTAACACTGGTTTTCTGCTACCCTGATACTTATGTCAGTGTTATGTACTCTGTAATTGGGCGCTGCAGAAACCCTTGTTGCACCATATAAATAAAGGATGATAATAATAATAATAATAATAATAATAGTTGCTTTACTCCTATGGCTTGAACAACACGCTGCATGTGTAATACCATTAATTCAGCCTGGTCACTGGTGATGCACCGTAGTGTAGATGCCCATAATAGGTCATCTTTGTATAGAATAAGCAATGAGAAACCTCTCGCTTATATTTGCTAATAATAAACCTGGATGACAACATTTTATTGCACAGACAATCATTAAACCAGACTTTGAAGATCTGTTTTGTTCAGAGCAAATACATGTTAAATACAGTAGTCATTCTTTCTGTAAACTACATTACAGATATACATTTTAGATATTGATTCCTACACAAGATGATTTGACCTTCTAGGACAGGGGTTCTCAAACTCGGTCCTCAGGACCCCACACAGTGCATGTTTTGCAGGTAACCCAGCAAGTGCACAGGTGTATTAATTACTCACTGACACATTTTAAAAGGTCCACAGGTGGAGCAAATTATTTCACTTGTGATTCTGTGAGGAGACCTGCAAAACATGCACTGTGTGGGGTCCTGAGGACCGAGTTTGAGAACCTCTGCTCTAGGAGAATACATGTAAATAAGAATGCCACATGATGAGTACTCTGTAGTGACTTTGGAAGTTACTGTAACTCTTGCATATATGTAGATTCATACAACAAAACTCCACTTTTGACGGATATATTGTAGTTAGAACAGTTTGAGTAGCTACCTGTCATGCCTTTTTGCTATTCCCTAGGACAAAACTGGGTTGCTATTGCGTGCCATTGGGGTCTATGCAGTGTCTGCATAGACCCCAGTGTCATTGTCAGTGTCATCCTTGTTACTTAATACATTGTCAGTGTCATCCTTGTTACTTAATACATTGTCAGTGTCATCCTTGTTACTTAATACATTGTCAGTGTCATCCTTGTGTTACTTAATACATTGGGTAAAAGCCTGAATTAAAGATTAAACAATTTCTTGCAAATTTTACTAAAAGGCCATTTGTATCATGAGTTTACCAACAGGCCTTATCTCATTACACAACTTTATAGAGAACCCATTCATTAGTTGCTCTAGCAGAAAATAGTTCATTTTTTTCTTAAAAGCTGGCAATCGCCACAAGAATGTGATATTGCATCTGAATGCCTTACTGTAGATAGGGAGGAATATATCTTTATTTTTTTAATTTTTTTTGTAAATTCTTAGCAACAAAGATTTCTAAATAAAGAGCTATCAGAAGGAGATAACAGGGTAGCACACTTATATGCCAGAACACTATAATGTGGCCTAAGAGCAGGGGCCATTGCAGGGAGCTTTATGCCACATTGTGGTGACAATTCTGAGGGGGAAGCAAAACAAAAAAACAAAACAAATAACTGTTCACCTTGGAAAAACCATGTTGCACTGAAGGTGGAGGAGCTTTAAAATGTTCAATGGGACATAGATTTAGAAAAGGTGTCCTAGCTCAAATCTGAATGCCAGTGTAAAAATAAAGCAGTCCATCATTTGTGCCATTATTACAAAGCCTTGGGCTGCTCACACTGAAAGGTCAGCGCTGGGGGGCCTAGTGGGCGGCACAGGGGGGATGTGATGGCACAATCGTGTGTTTGTGCCCCCCCCACTCTACGACATTGCACCTTGTCAAAACCACGTTGCACATCAGGTGGGGCATATTTAAAATGTGCATATATATTTGAGAAGAGATGTTTCCTAGTTTAGTTCTAAATTCCAATGTGAAAACAAAGTTACCTACTATTTGTCTGCTGCATGCAGAAGTAGGGAAGGCCATCCACCATGATGGTTTGCCACCGATAGTCAATGGTTTGCCATGGCAGAGAGTGGAATTAATTTTATTTACAGGGGGAATGGAACATAACTCCATGATGGGAAGGTGAACCATTCGATGGCCATCACTATGCAGAAGCAGTCAGTATTTTCCTTACACTTGCACCCCTTGCTTTGCAACATGTCTTTTTACAGGAGCAAATTGCTCGTCTTTCCTAATTCTTTTTGACTTGCTCCTAACTCTGTTGGCAAAATTGAGGCGGTTATCTCGCTGAAAGCGGCTGAACACAGAGAGGAAGTACTGCTGACACAGGAGGCCACATTTATATAGAGAAACTGCACCTGCAAGTTTTGTCTAAAGATGTACTGGTTGAAATGCACTGACTTAAAATGCTGCAAGTGGGTGCCTCCCACCTCCCACAATCGTATGTGGCATTAGCATAGAGATGCAGAATCGACTGCGTCCACCTCTAATCAGTCCATCACCCCCCCAGTAGAAATCCGTAACTGTGCCATTTTCCCCAGTGAGCTCTGGTCTTACAGTAGCTCTGGTCCTCCACCCCCCATCTCCCGTGGGCACGATCACACTGTCCTTGCTAGAGCAGGGCAGGCACAGCAGAGGTCAGGAGACAGTTGGTAGTGTAGTGGCTTCATATTAGAAGCGCTGCCAGCTATTGTCACAGGGCTGACAGTCTCAAGAAAGTGTGTGTGTGTGTGGGGAGGGGGGGGGGCACGACACTTCAGGGTGCGATCAGTGGGATTCCAGCGGGAAACCCGTGCTGTGCTAATTCCAGCGCACCAGGTTTATTCCCACTCATGGGTGTCCACGACACCTATAGAGTGGGAATAGATCCTGTGGTGAGCGCAGCGAACCACCGAGCCCACAGCAAGGTGAGTGCAGCAAGCCCGCAAGGGTACTTTTAGCACTCGCCCCACTGCCGGCATTCTGACGGGTGAGATACCATTGTCGGTATATTGACAGCCGTAATCCTGTCCTTCGGAAAAAACGTACTGAATCCATTTAAAGAAGATTATATGGTGAACTGTGCCACCAGCAATAGCTATCCATTTGCAGCCCCCTTAAGTCTAAAGGTACAGTAGGAGCCGCCACTGCTAGTCTGTCTATTCAGTGATCACACACACTCCTCAGTGGTTGAGATTTCATCTGTCTGTTAATTCAAATTGTATGAACGTGTATAGTCCCATATTCCTTTCAACCCATTCGCTGCTATGAAAGAGTGGGACTAGTCCTACACACTGCAGGGATTCAAATAGTGGGAAACTTACCTAGAATTCCTCCTTAATACCTGCTATTGCTCACACCCAGGAGGGAGGCAGGACTTGATTATGTAATCACCCTGGAAATGTGATGATGTCATTAAGCCCCTCCACTTCCATTTAAAGCACTATTGGGGAATACAATTAGGCGCAAGGTAAAAAACTTTCCAAACCTCGCAAAAGTTTCTCACCTGCCCAGTGCTGTCTGGTGGCCACCACGGCTCCCGATGGAGAAGACTGTCACCAGCCCGGTGCTCTCTGGTGGTCTCCACGGCTCCCGGTGGTCTCCCGTCCATCTTCCCACTGGGGAAGGGGTTGCTGGGAGGCTTCAAGGCTGCTGGGAAGCTCAAGGGCTGCTGAGAGATGTAGTTCTCCCACAGGCAAGCTCCAGTGTGCATGACACTGTAAAAAAGATTCTCGCCTGCCCAGTGCAACTTCCAATTGCTAATTAGTCCTGTGGGGATGCCACTGGGGTCCCATAACAAGTCCCAGTTGCTCTGGAGTAGCGAGAAAAACAGATGCAGTGTTCTACATAGAAATCACTGCATCACATTTTCAGTCCTCTAATTGAATAGCAAAACCCTATGCCGCTGAGTTTTTCAAATTTCCTGCCATCAATTGAATTCCCCCCTACAGTATACTGTATACTTTATTTACAAGCTAAGAATCAGGGTAGAGAGATTTAGAAATACTGTATTGACCCCACCCCCCATCTTTTAAAGTATTTGATCTTTGAGAAGTTAGCACCGGAGAATTTTCCTGCACTGCAAAAATCATTATGTCCTGGTTTCAGTAAACTCTGTGACACAGTTACAGTATTTGAAAGAGGGAAGTCCAAGGCGTACGTCCTATACTGCAGAATGCATCAGATCTCTCACATTCTGGCATTAATTAACACAGGGGTTCTCTCATTTCATGCAGTAAATTGTATATTTTTCAAAATAATGGGCATCGGATCACTCTACAATGCCATCAGCCAACTGAGTAACCCTGGGGTTATGCAAAACATCACTGCAGTTCTATTCTGAGATAAGGAAGCATAGTCCCTGGCATTCCCAAAAAATGTTGGTGACACCCCTCCCTGTCCCCAAACGGCTGCAGACTATTAATCACCTGATATCTGCAGCCTCACGTGCGAGGACACAGGACCTATTTTGCACATGCGCAAAACGGGTCCTGATAATCAGAAAACTGCTTGATCTTGCTGCTAGCACCACACAGGCCTAGTATGCCTATAAAGATACCATTTTATTCCTGCACGTTATCGGTTTCATTCAAACATGTAAGAAAAAGAAATGCATTATCATTTTCAGAAAATCGAAGTCTTCTGACAACTTAAGTTAGAATTTGTGCTAATAATGCATAAATTACTATTGATATTGATGTTGACATTTGAACAGCCCAAAAACTGCCAAAATAGCCTCAGGATAATGGGGTTAAAATACGTTGTTATGGATTCATTATTGAGAAATCATACAGTTGATTAATACTGTGCAATAAGCTAACTGCCATTGGGGGTGATTCAGAGTTGATCGTAGCTGTGCTGAATTGGAGGGGGGGAATTTCAGGGGAAATGTGAGGAAAAATTACTTCACAGAAAGGTTAGTGGACATGTGGAATAGCCTCCCATCAGAGGTGAGAGAGGCTAAGACAGTAGAGCAATTTAAACATGCATGGGATAGACATATGGATATCCTTACAAAGAAATGAGGATCAAATAAGGTTTGAGATTTAAAAAAAATATGGTAAAAAAAAGGGGGCAGACTAGGTGGGCCAAGTGGTTCTTATCTGCCTTCACATTCTATGTGTATTATTGCACTGGCATCTGCAGATACTCCTACGATCCCTTTTAATGTGCTGTAGGAATCCAATTGGCTAAAGAGCTTGGATTGAAGCACCATTGGTTGGCTCTTGGTCAGCTGGTCTGACCAATCATAGCGGCGCCCATACTCTGGAGCCGCTGGAGATTCCACAAGTGGAACACTGGAACATTCCCCAGCTGCAGCACACAGACAATGAGGGAGAGACACCGGAGTTGACCAGATGGCGGACTACAAAGTCCCTGTCACAACGACTGCTGCAGTAGGTACTGGCCACCTCCGGTACTTCCGCACACCAGAGGGCACCCGGACTGATAAATTGCGAGGTCTGAACCTGGGTTCTTCGGAGCGGGTTCACTACGATCTGCCGACGGCCGGACTCCCGGCGACCAGCATACCGGCGCCGGGAGGCCGGCCGCCGGCTTACCGACAGTGTGGCGAGCGCAAATGAGCCCCTTGCGGGCTCGCTGCGCTCGCCGCGCTACGGGCACGGTGGCGCGCTACGCGCGCCACACTATTTTATTCTCCCTCCAGGGGGGTCGTGGACCCCCACGAGGGAGAATAAGTGTCGGTATGCCGGCTGTCGGTATGCCGGCTGTCGGGCATCCGGCGCCGGTATGCTGGTCGCCGGGAGCCCGACCGCCGGCATACTGAAGACCACCCCTTCAGAGCTTGTGACACTTACAAAGCAGTTTTGATGAACAGTCTTTTAGTATTAATTGCTGACTGGTAAGGTAGATATACAGGTCCGCTTTTCTCTTCTTGCCTGGATGGCAAGCAGTCAGTAGCAACAGACGATAATTCAGATCAAAACCAAGTAAACATACTGTAGGCAGAGAGATGCACATAGCTAAAATCAAGAAAGACAAAAACAAAACTGTAAAAGCTATGTGTGCAAATGCTAGGATCTTAGGATATAAAATCCCAGAATTAATTGCAGTAATAACATGGGATCATCTAGATATTGTGGCTATTACAGAGTCATGGTACAATGAAAATCATGACTGGGACATAGCTATACCAGGATATTCTTTATTTAGGAAGGACAGAATGGCAAGAATCGGAGAAGGGTAGCAATGTATGTAAAAAAAAAGAAAGCATAAATACTACCTTAATACAAAGTATTAAAGAAAAACCTGAGGCCTTTTGGGTGACCATAGAAACAGAGAAGTCGATTTTTCGTATTGGGGTGATATACAGTCCACCAGGTCAGGAAGAGGAACTGGACAAGATCCTATTGCAGGACATGACTAAAAGGGCATTAAAAGAAAGATAATAATCATGGGAGACTTTAATCTTCCTGATGTAACCTGGGAGGTGTCTGTTGCTAATTTCACTAGAAGTAGGGACATTTTGAATTCCTTGCAGGGAACATCCCTCCACCAATTGGTGTGGGAGCCCACTCAGAAAGACGCAATATTAGACTTCATACTTACAAATGGAGAGAGAATATCTGACATAAAAGTGGATAAAAACCTGGGATCCAGTTACATCAAGCAGTAAGGTTCAGCATAAAGACAGATACCGATTCATCCCATACAAAAACAAAGGTGTTAGATTTTAGAAAGGCTGATTTTGTAGGGATGGGAAAATGTGTAAGTGATTCTTTGGCAGAGTGGAGGAATTTGGAAAGAGTGCAGGAGAGGTAGGAAACATTAAAAAGTGCAATTTAAAGGCAATAGACCTTTGTATCAAAAGTGTTAGGAAAAACACAAGGAAAAGGAAGTCAGTGTAGTTTGCAAAAGAAGTGGCAAGTATTGTGAAAGCAAAAAATATTGTTTTTAGCAAATATAAGCAGACACAAAATAATGAACACAAAGAAATATATCTTGTTAGAAGGAGACTAAGAAGGTAATCAGATGTGCAAAGGCAGAAGCTGAGGAGAAAATGGCCCAGTTAATGGGTAAAGGAGGCAAAACCTTTTCTCTGACGTCCTAGTGGATGCTGGGAACTCCGTAAGGACCATGGGGAATAGCGGCTCCGCAGGAGACTGGGCACAACTAAAAGAAAGCTTTTAGACTACCTGGTGTGCACTGGCTCCTCCCACTATGACCCTCCTCCAAGCCTCAGTTAGATTTCTGTGCCCGGCCGAGCTGGATGCACACTAGGGGCTCTCCTGAGCTCCTAGAAAGAAAGTTTATTTTAGGTTTTTTATTTTACAGTGAGACCTGCTGGCAACAGGCTCACTGCATCGAGGGACTAAGGGGAGAAGAAGCAAACCTACCTGCTTGCAGCTAGCTTGGGCTTCTTAGGCTACTGGACACCATTCGCTCCAGAGGAATCGACCGCATGGAATTGGCCTTGGTGTTCGTTCCCGGAGCCGGGCCGCCATCCCCCTTACAGAGCCAGAAGCAAGAAGAGGTCCGGAAAATCGGCGGCAGAAGACATCAGTCTTCACCAAGGTAGCGCACAGCACTGCAGCTGTGCGCCATTGCTCCTCATACACACTTCACACTCCGGTCACTGAGGGTGCAGGGTGCTGGGGGGGGGGCGCCCTGAGCAGCAATAAAAACACCTTGGCTGGCAAATATATCACAATATATAGCCCCAGAGGCTATATATGTGATAAATACCCCTGCCAGAATCCATAAAAAAGCGGGAGAAAAGTCCGCGAAAAAAGGGGCGGAGCTATCTCCCTCAGCACACTGGCGCCATTTTCTCTTCACAGTGCAGCTGGAAGACAGCTCCCCAGGCTCTCCCCTGTAGTTTGCAGGCTCAAAGGGTTAAAAAGAGAGGGGGGGCACTAAATTTAGGCGCAATATTGTATATACAAGCAGCTATTGGGAAAAATTCACTCAATATAGTGTTAATCCCTAAATTATATAGCGCTCTGGTGTGTGCTGGCATACTCTCTCTCTGTCTCCCCAAAGGGCTGTGTGGGGTCCTGTCCTCAGTCAGAGCATTCCCTGTGTGTGTGCGGTGTGTCGGCACGGCTGTGTCGACACGTTTGATGAGGAGGCTTATGTGGTGGCAGAGCAGATGCCGATAAATGTGATGTCGCCCCCTGTGGGGCCGACACCAGAGTGGATGGATAGGTGGAAGGTATAAACCGACAGTGTCAACTCCTTACATAAAAGGCTGGATGACGTAACAGCTGTGGGACAGCCGGCTTCTCAGCCGCGCCTGCCCAGGAGTCTCAAAGGCCATCAGGGGCTCAAAAACGCCCGCTCCCTCAGATGGCAGACACAGATGTCGACACGGAGTCTGACTCCAGTGTCGACGAGGTTGAGACATATACACAATCCACTAGGAACATCCGTTACATGATCCCGGCAATAAAAAATGTGTTACACATTTCTGACATTATCCCAAGTACCACTAAAAAAGGGTTTTATGTGTGGGGAGAAAAAGCAGGCAGTGTTTTGTTCCCCCATCAAATGAGTGAATGAAGTGTGAAAAAGCGTGGGTTCCCCCGATAAGAAACTGGTAATTTCTAAAAAGTTACTGATGGCGTACCCTTTCCCGCCAGAGGATAAGTTACGCTGGGAGATATCCCCTAGGGTGGATAAGGCGCTCACACGTTTGTCAAAAAAGGTGGCACTGCCGTCTTAGGATACGGCCACTTTGAAGGTACCTGCTGATAAAAAGCAGGAGGCTATCCTGAAGTCTGTATTTACACACTCAGGTACTAGACTGAGACCTGCAGATAGTGCTGCTGCAGCGTGGTCTGTGACCCTGTCAAACAGGGATACTATTTTGCGAACATAAGAGCATATTAAAGACGTCGTCTTATATATGAGGGATGCACAGAGGGATATTTTGCCGGCTGGCATCCAGAATTAATGCAATGTCCATTCTGTCAGGAGGGTATTAGAAACCCGACACTGGACAGGTGATGCTGACTTTAAAAGGCACATAGAGCCTAATAAGGGTGAGGAATTGTTTGGGGATGGTCTCTGGGACCTCGTATCCACAGCAACAGCTGGGAAGAAACATTTTTACCTCAGGTTTTCTCGCAGCCTAAGAAAGCACTGTATTATCAGGTACGGTCCTTTCGGCTTCAGAAAAGCAAGCGGGTCAAAGGCGCTTCCTTTCTGCACAGAGACGAGGGAAGAGGGAAAAAACTGCACCAGTCAGCCAGTTCCCAGAATCAAAATTCTTCCCCCGCTTCCTCTGAGTCCACCGCATGACGCGGGGGCTCCACAAGCGTAGCCAGTTACGGTGGGGGGCCGCCTCAAAAATTTCAGCGATCAGTGGGCTCGCTCACAGGTGGATCCCTGGATCCTTCAAGTAGTATCTCAGGGGTACAAGCTGGAATTCGAGGCGTCTCCCCCCCGCCGTTTCCTCAAATCTGCCTTGCCGACAACTCCCTCAGGCAGGGAGGCTGTGCTAGAGGCAATTCACAAGCTGTATTCCCAGCAGGTGATAGTCAAGGTGCCCCTACTTCAACAAGGACGGGGTTACTATTCCACACTGTTTGTGGTACCGAAACCGGACGGTACAGTGAGACCCATGTTAAATTTGAAATCCTTGAACACATACATAAAAAAATTCAAGTTCAAGATGGAATCGCTCAGGGCGGTTATTGCAAGCCTGGAGGAGGGGGATTACATGGTATCCCTGGACATCAAGGATGCTTACCTACATGTCCCCATTTACCATCCTCACCAGGAGTACCTCAGATTTGTGGTACAGGATTGCCATTACCAATTCCAAACACTGCTGTTTGGACTGTCCACGGCACCGAGGGTCTTTACCAAGGTAATGGCAGAAATGATGATACTCCTTCGAAAAAAGGGAGTTTTAATTATCCTGTACTTGGACGATCTCCTTATAAAGGCGAGGTCCAAGGAGCAGTTGTTGGTCGGAGTAGCACTATCTCGGGAAGTGCTACAACAGCACGGATGGATTCTATACATTCCAAAGTCACAGCTGGTTCCTACCACACGCCTACTGTTCCTGGGGATGGTTCTGGACACAGAACAGAAAAAAGTATTTCTCCCGCAGGAGAAAGCCAAGGAGCTGTCATCTCTAGTCAGAGACCTCCTGAAACCAAAACAGGTATCGGTGCATCACTGCACACGAGTCCTGGGAAAAATGATAGCTTCTTACGAAGCAGAATTCCATTCGGCAGGTTCCATGCAAGAACCTTTCAGTGGGACCTCTTGGACAAGTGGTCGGGATCGCATCTTCAGATGCATCGGCTGATAACCCTGTCTCCAAGGACCAGGGTATCTCTACTGTGGTGGCTGCAGAGTGCTCATCTTCAAGAGGGCCGCAGATTCGGCATACAGGACTGGGTCCTGGTAACCACGGATGCCAGCCTTCGAGGCTGGGGGGCAGTCACACAGGGAAGAAATTTCCAAGGACTTTGGTCAAGTCAGGAGTCGTCCCTACACATAAATATTCTGGAACTGAGGGCCATTTACAATGCCCTAAGTCTGGCAAGGCCTCTGCTTCAAAACCAGCCGGTACTGATCCAATCAGACAACATCACGGCAGTCGCCCATGTAAACCGACAGGGCGGCACAAGAAGCAGGATGGCGATGGCAGAAGCCACAAGGATTCTCCGATGGGCGGAAAATCACGTCTTAGCACTGTCAGCAGTGTTCATTCCGGGAGTGGTCAACTGGGAAGCAGACTTCCTCAGCAGACACGACCTACACCCGGGAGAGTGGGGACTTCATCCAGAAGGCTTCCAACTGTTGGTAAACTGTTGGGAAAGACCACAGGTGGACATGATGGCGTCCCGCCTCAACAAAAAACTAGATATTGCGCCAGGTCAAGGGACCCTCAGGCGATAGCTGTGGACGCTCTAATGACATCGTGGGTGTACCAGTCGGTTTATGTATTCCCTCCTCTGCCTCTCATACCAAAGGTACTGAGAATAATAAGAAGACGAGGAGTAAGAACGATACTCGTGGTTCCGGATGGGCCAAGAAGAGCTTGGTACCCAGAACTTCAAGAAATGATATCAGAGGACCCATGGCCTCTACCGCTCAGACAGGATCTGCTACAGCAGGGGCCCTGTCTGTTCCAAGACTTACCGCGGCTGCGTTTGATGGCATGGCGGTTGAATTCCGGATCCTAAAGGAAAAGCGCATTCCGGAGGAAGTCATTCCTACGCTGATAAAAGCCAGGAAAGAAGTAACCGCAAACCATTATCACCGTATTTGGCGAAAATATGTTGCGTGGTGTGAGGCCAGGAAGGCCCCAACAGAGGAATTTCAGCTGGTCGTTTTCTGCACTTCCTACAGTCAGGAGTGACTATGGGCCTAAACTTGGGTTCCATTAAGGTCCAGATTTCGGCTCTGTCGATTTTCTTCCAGAAAGAACTGGCTTCACTGCCTGGAGTTCAGACATTTGTAAAGGGAGTGCTACATATTCAGCCCCCTTTTGTGCCTCCTGTGGCACCTTGGGATCTCAACGTGGTGTTGAGTTTCCTAAAATCACATTGGTTTGAGCCACTTAAAACTGTGGATTTGAAATATCTAACGTGGAAAGTGGTCATGTTATTGGCCTTGGCTTCGGCCAGGCGTGTGTCAGAATTGGCGGCTTTGTCATGTAAAAGCCCTTATCTGATTTTCCATATGGATAGGGCAGAATTGAGGACTCGTCCCCAGTTTCTCCCTAAGGTGGTATCCGCTTTTCACTTGAACCAACCTATTGTAGTGCCTGCGGCTACTAGGGACTTGGAAGATTCCAAGTTACTGGACGTAGTCAGGGCCTTAAAAATTTATATTTCCAGGACGGCTGGAGTCAGGAAAATTGACTCGCTTTTTATCCTGTAGGCACCCAACAAAATAGGTGCTCCTGCTTCTAAGCAGACTATTGCTCGCTGAATTTGTAGCACAATTCAGCTGGAGCATTCTGCGGCTGGATTGCCGCATCCTAAATCAGTAAAAGCCCATTCCACGAGGAAAGTGGGCTCATCTTGGGCGGCTGCCCGAGGGGTCTCGGCTTTACAACTTTACCGAGCTGCAACTTGGTCACGGGCAAACACGTTTGCAAAATTCTACAAATTTGATACCCTGGCTGAGGAGGACCTTGAGTTCTCTCATTCGGTGCTGCAGAGTCATCCGCACTCTCCCGCCCGTTTGGGAGCTTTGGTATAATCCCCATGGTCCTTACGGAGTTCCCAGCATCCACTAGGACGTCAGAGAAAATAAGATTTTACTCACCGGTAAATCTATTTCTCGTAGTCCGTAGTGGATGCTGGGCGCCCATCCCAAGTGCGGATTGTCTGCAATACTTGTATGTAGTTATTGCCTAACTAAGGGTTATTGTTGAGCCATCTGTTGAGAGGCTCAGTTATATTTCATACTGTTAACTGGGTATAGTATCACAAGTTATACGGTGTGATTGGTGTGGCTGGTATGAGTCTTACCCGGGATTCAAAATCCTTCCTTATTGTGTCAGCTCTTCCGGGCACAGTATCCTAACTGAGGCTTGGAGGAGGGTCATAGTGGGAGGAGCCAGTGCACACCAGGTAGTCTAAAAGCTTTCTTTTAGTTGTGCCCAGTCTCCTGCGGAGCCGCTATTCCCCATGGTCCTTACGGAGTTCCCAGCATCCACTACGGACTACGAGAAATAGATTTACCGGTGAGTAAAATCTTATTTTTTTTAGGTATATAAGCGAAAGAAGAAAAACAAAAGGTGGAAAAATAAGACTAAAGACAGAGACTGAGAGTCTTGTTGAGGGAGACAATGCAATAGCTGATCACATTTGTGATTATTTTTGCTCAGTATTCACTACTGAAAGAGAGGGGAAGTGGCCACAGGTAAGTTGCAGGGATATTCAGAAAAATTAAACAAGTACATTTACATAGGAGAAGGTCCTAACAGAACTCTCAAAGCTGTAAGTGTATAAATCAATGGGTCCAGATGGGATACATCCAAGGATACTATACGATCTTAAAGGGGTGCTGGTAGCTCCATTAACAGAATTGTTCAACCAGTCACTAGCTACAGGAGTAATTACAGAGGCCCTGGAAAAGAGCTAACATAGTTTCACTGCACAAAAGTGAAATCAAGGAAGAGGCAAGCAACTACCAACCAGTGAGCATCAGTAGTAGGTCAATTGATGGAAACATTGATGGAAAATTATCTCAAATCCAGCAATTTACAGGATCCCAAACAGCATGGATTCACTGGGGGAAGCTCACCTCAAACAAACTTTATTGACTTTTTTGACTGTGTGACTAAAGTAATTGACAAAGGTGGGGCGTAGATATAGCTTTCCTAGACTTTATTAAGGCTTTTGACACTGTCCCACAGCGCAGACTGCTAAATGAACTCAAAAGCATGGGATTGTAGACTAAGATGGTTGAATGGATAAGATCTTGGTTGCAGGATAGATAACAGAGAGTTGTAGTAAATGGAGTGCATTCACAGGAAGGAAATGCTACCAGTAGAGTACCCCAGGGATCTGTACTTGGACCAGTATTTTTTAATATCTTTATTGGTGAATATTGCAAATGGCATTAAAGGGAAAGTATTCCAAAGAAATAAGGATCAAATAAGGTATGAGGTAAAAATATGATAAAAAAAAGAGGCCAAGTGGTTCTTATCTGCCATCAGATTCTATGTTTCTATAAGCTTTCAGCGCTCTTTTAAAAATGAAAACAAATGACATAATTTTTCTTTGCCTCTACCAAGCATTCTTTATTAGTGCTCGTTTACACGGGGCATTATGGTTAATTTGTTCTCATTGTTAGTGTAATTTGCCTTCCTCTGGGTCATCACACCTTAATGTTGAACTTGACATATGAGTTTTTTTCAACTCTACTAACTATATAAATTATTGTTATAACACTACTTCATAAATAACCCAAATAAACATAAAAATATTAATAGCTGCAATTGAATTTAATCTTGTAGCCTCCAGTGATACCAGCAGTGTCAGTGAGTAATGGTTTAAGCCCTACCTTCAGTAAAATATAGAAATAAAAAGTGACAAAGATCACATCATTAGTCTTATAGAGTAAAGGGGTGGGGAGCGAGGAATAGATCTTTGTCTTCAACCATGACTCTTATTTGTTCTTTAAATTGTTTTTCAAATTAGTGAATTTTTCCTCTTGTTTTAAAAATAGCAAAACAGATGTAAGTCAGACACAAAAAGAAGACTAAAAAAGTTTAAAAATGATTCAACAGTTTCTGCTTAAATTAAGGCTTATTAATATATAGGTACAAACTGTATATGAGAGAGACGCCAATATATGTTGGTTTGTTTGCTAATGATACATTGCACATGCTGTATACAGTTATAGTGTATCTGCATACAGATCAGGGGCATACGTTCATCCCAGACGCCGGACGCAAGTTGGAGTTTGGTGTCCACCCCCTTACTTAAAATAAAAAGAGAAAACAAAAATGGTGTGTATGTGAATATATAAACATACACAACTTAATTGTATAGCAGCCAGTCTACAGGGACCAGAGCCCACAGTGTATTTGCAGGGCTCCAGCTACGCAACAGCCGGTGGGTCAGTGTCAAACTCACGAGATTCAGCCATCCGCAGCATGCAGAATCTGCATTCAACGCTGGTTCCCATCTCATGGTCCTACAGCAGAGGCGGGTGCATCATCACTTTCTGAAGCGCAGGCTGAGTGGTACTAGTTAGGAGCCGTCCTGTCTCCTGTTGCAGGTGTTAGCTGGGACAGAAGCAATTACGTCTGCAGCAGCAGCGGTTGCATGGCAAAGCTCCGTTGGAAGAGCAGCGGTCACACTTGGATCCCACTGTAAACTACACAGGTGCTGCTGTACATGCAGGTTCCCTTTGGGGCTTAGAGCCTGGAGGCAGGCGCCTCCATTGCCTCTGAGAGTTACGCCCCTGAATGAGATCACAATGCCAGCGCCAGCATCCTTACAGCTGGGATCCCGATCGAGTGACTGCCGGGCTGCCGCAGAGGTAAGCCATTGGCGGGGGGGGGGGGGGTAGGTTTAGGCTGCGGGGGGAGGGATAGGGTTATCCTGCGGGGAGGGGAGGTTAGGGATCGGCTTGGTGGGGGTTTAGGGTTAGGCACCCCCGAGGGAACTGGAGGGGGGGGGGGGTTTAGGGATAGGCACTCCCCGGGGTAGGTTAGGATTAGGCTGTGGGGGGGGGGGGGGGCATTTCGGGTTAGGTTTAGGCTGCAGTCTTGGCTTGTTAGGGGGTAGCAAGCTTACCCAGTCCCTGTCGAGATTCTAAACAGTGGATACCACAGTCTGTATTCTGACCACTGGCATCCCACCCACCAGCATTACAGCCCAACCCCTTTTGGGTTCAGAAAGTGTCTTCTTTTTTTAAAAAAGTTTTAAAGAAGACCAAAAATGAAAGATTTGAGTTAACAGTGAGTAGTCCGGTAGATTAGCCTAGGCAGGGTAAGAAAATGGGTCAGGAATTTGCTACACTTGCCTAATGATGTGAGCCTTAAGTGAATGTTCCAACATGTGTAGTAGGTGAGAGGAAGGTCTTGTCGCACAAGGGAGGGTATATAGAGGAAACCAATATAGGGACTGACATAACAGCAGTGGAAACAAGTTTTGTAATGAAAATTTGTCTTGAAGTATGTACATTCAAAATAGACTGTAGGGGGTAACAGTTAGTGGAAGACCAGTCACACCAGTTGCAGTATTGAATGAGAGAGATTGTGAGTGCTTGAATTAAAGGTTTTGCAGTGATTTGTGTGCATTTTGGAAACATTTTTTACGCATATAAGAGGATTTGAAAGCCTATTGTATGTGGGGAACAATGAGCAATGGTTTTTATTCGTCATTATTTAATAATTTAATAATGATTTGTTAGTCGTGTTGTATTGCAGCTTCTTTTGACTACTGGAAAAATTATTTTTTTAAAGCAAATGAGTACAGTTTAAATCTGCAGAACTAAGGAAGCTTCACAAAGTAAGTAGGGGATTCAATTGTTGGAAAAGACATCCACTTAGCCAAATCAGCGCGGCAGCAGCTGCACTATAAGACAGCCCAATCTTGCACAAAATTGCTTGCTGCCAAATAGGGTGCAAATCCAGGATTCGGCCGGGTGGAGGTAGGGTGTAAGATGCAATGTCAATGCCAGCGTTTAAATGCTGCGGCAATGGCAAGTCTCACGTAGAGGTCTGGGATTTGATGATGCATCACTAGCTTGGTAATGTATCACTAGAGAGAGAGAAAATATGACTGCACGATTGTACAAGCTCTTTATTCTTATTGATAGTTTGAGGGTATTACAGATGAACAACAAATATAGGAAAGAAGTTCATTACTGTTAATCAGAGGTGAGTTGACCAATTTGGAGAAAGGGGTGTAGTGCTGCAGGGAAAAGTAGTTCAATTTGAAAGATGATGCATGAAGTAATAGTAAAAAAAATAACTTGGTAAACATTGTGAGATGTGATAGTGAGTTAGAGAATTTGTGGCAAGGGTCTAGGGTCTTGCCCGGGCTGATATTGGAATTGTAGAAATGCAGGTTCTGGACATAATAGATGAAGATTGTTTTGTTCAGCATGCTAACAATGTCAATCGTCCGTGATGCAGGTAAGTACTATAACCCAGCGGTTGCAGCTAATGTACCATTGGTTGCGGCTAATGATGCAAAACTCTAGTAACAGTGGTAAGTATGTCCCTATCCCTAATCATAAGACTAAACTTAACCTATTATGAATGTCGACAGTGTTACCATCTACATGTTGACCACATCCCGATTTTTTTCACTGTGGAAGTCATCATTTAGGAAGAACATCACAATGCAGCTCTCCCCATTCAAATGCTTTGACCCTTGTCTGCCCCTTAAGATATATAAATAGGAGATATCCTGAATGAATGAAGTGCTGAACAAATGCAGAAGGGTTCAGCAAAATTTACTGAATTATGTCTACGAATTCTTTCTGAGCGAATACAGACAATTTGCTATAGCATGACTGCATTGAAATACTGTAGTGTGATCTATAGCAACTCACAAAGCTTTTCTGATTTTTCTACTGTTTTATTTAAATATATTATAGATTGCCCTTTGTACTTTGTTAATATATTACATTGCTGGTGCCCATTGCACATTTTTTCTCTGTTGCAAAGATGGTTGTATGCATAATAGTTGTATGGGTAGAGGTATTGGTGTGGATCCCGACAGCCGGCAAATTAAACGTATCCCATTGGTGTTATGTGTAGTGTAGTAGTTGCAACCACTATGTGTTCTTTTTTTTTATTATTATCTACGTCTTCAGTGCAGCTGAGACCTGTAAGTGGTCAGCATGTTGTACGTACTTCTTTTCATCCGTCTCTCTCTCCTGCAGGAACTTAGGATGGTGAGGCAGCAGAAGCAGCAATGTGACAAGGAGTTCAGTCTGGAGAGCCAGGAGTTGGAGCACCAAAAGAAAAACCTGCAGCAACAGTTACACACTACACAGGTGAATAGTTCATTAGGATTCACAACTTATGGCACTTACAGTAGGAATTCATTTCACTTAGGGGGTCATTCCGAGTTGATCGCACGTAGCAACTTTTTGCTGCTGATGCGATCAACTAGACGCCACCTATGGGGGAGTGTATTTTAGCATAGCAGGGCTACGAATGCTTGTGCAGCCCTGCTATGCTAAAAAAGTTTTGTGCAGAAGCAGACTAGCCCTGCAGTTACTTACCCTGTGCGATCGATCCAGCGATGAAGGTCCCAGGTTTGACGTCAGACATCTGCCCTCCAAACGCCTGGACACGCCTGCATTCGGATCTCCACGGCCGTAAAACGGTGAGTAGACGCCTCGGAACGCCTCCCCGCTGTCAATTTTCTTGCAATTGCGCTAGCATCACTTTCTTCTTTATTCTGGCCGCGCATGCGCAGTTCCGACCCATTCGCACTGCAGCAATGAACCGCTGCGTGTGAACGGGTCAGAATGACCCCTTTAATGCATAGCTTTTATGTAAATTCCAGTAATTAGAAATAAAGTAAGATATAGACACCTTTTCCTGTATTCGATCTTAAATGGAATACTCAGCAAAATGCAGTTGCATGAATACCACATATGAGTATCACACGACAGGCTGAGTTAGACAGATAACTGAAGCATGGGTTAGGCTACTCACTGATGCTAGCAGGAGTCACAGGTGGCAGTCAGTTCTGAACTCAGGGATCCTGTACCTAACATATGTGCACGCAGACAGAATCAGAGTCGCTGAAGGATGACGGTGACGGGGCACTGAGGAAGGAAGGTCATGCCTGTAAGGGCTTACAGTAGATATTAAGGGAAATGGAAGAACAGTTGGTGGGGGGTTGGAGAAGAATCGATCAAGAGGAGAGCTGGGCCCCTTTATTGAAAAGGTGTGTTTTACAGGGGGTTAAACTTGGGATGTTGGTTGAGAGTCTGATTGAGTGAGGAAGTGGGTTAGTGTAAGGAAATACTGGAGAGGAGCTTAAAAGGATGAGACCAGAGTGGAGGAGTGGGGTTGGTCAGAGGCGGAACAGAGCAGTGACATGCGGTCAGGGGAGCAGGGGAGACAGTGCTCATCTGTTGTACTACAGTATACTCCAGAGTTGTGACTTTGAAAATAGTAGTGTAATCAGAGTTATGTGTCTAAAAGACACATTAACAGCTGAACTTCATTGCCAACTTGTCTAGGTGTATGGTGATAACGTCATGTCACGTAAACATGTGCTTGGACAGCCATAAAAGACGATGCATCTGATCCTCTAACAGAGTAACAATGTATAATATGAGTGCACTGTCTGTACCTGACATTAGAAGAAGGGGTGGGGCCCTCAGGCAGTGGGACCTACCAGGGTTTTCCCCTGTGCCCCATTGGGCCAGTCCAACCCTGATTATGAATAGATTGAAGTAGGGAGATGCCAGAAAGGAGGAAATTACAGTAGTCTAGGCAGGAATGATGAGAATGAACAAAAGTTTTGGTGGCATCAGGGGTAAGGAAGGGCTCTAAGGAATTCAGTGAGTTATTCATTAGAGCAGTTAAGGGCAGCAGATGGTCCTGGGGTCATATGTGGCCCACAAGCCTTCACTTGTAGCTCCAGCTTTATTGTCATATCTGTTATAGCTTGTAATGCTTGTTTAAAATACCTGCTGATATATTATTACAGATAAGTGTCTCTTTCATTGATCATATATATTAATATAACTTCCTACTGAGATTAAAAGTAACGTGCAGCCCACTTGAAGGTTAGAGGGTCACCCAATATTGCCTAAAGTGTGTCAAGGTGCCTGCCTTTGCTTTAGAGTAATATTTCTCCACATTATGAACTTTACCTTCTTTATCTAGAACATTTTCGTCAGTGCTGGGCAAAGGTAGCCCCCATCTGTCTAGTCTAAATCGCCCAGTGTCTGAGTATCACAGGGGAGTTCCAGTTGAAACGTCTCGGTGCTGAAACATGCCCATCCCTGTTATAAAGTGCATAGGTCAATTTCAAACTTATTATATTTCACTCTCACGAGTAACCTGCCATTTCTAGTCAGTTGCCTTGGAAGTATATAGTAGTTTTCTTTCCCTTGCTTGACGTAGTCTATTAGGTCCATAGCCTTAAGAGAGGGTAAAATAAAAAGCAAAATTGATATTGGGGTCACTGGAGAGACTGCTGTTCTGTTCACTTGCCAAACTAGTGTGGATTGCTTCAGGGCTGTAGGAAAATCAATAAAGAAAGAAAAAGATTTCACATATAATTGAAATTGCTTGCTTATTACACTTTTGCTCAGCAGATGGCACCTTCTTGTAAATGATGGGTAATCTCAGCCAGTCTATTAGTTACAAGATTGTATCAGCTGCAAGACAGAATTATTTGTAACATCTTCAGACTGTGCTATTAATGTGTCCGTGAAATAAAAGAAAGTGCAATTGCAACGTTCTCATATCAAAGTCATACAGTTTAATTCTAGATAGTTGCATTATTATGAAATGTAGTTCATTACTGCCTATCATAAGCATGTCATAGGTATAAAGTCACATTATATAGCAGCTGATACTAATGGAAACAAACAAGAAAACAATTCATAATACTGTAGGTGTATAAAGAGAAATACACCATATTATTAAGTACACAAAGTAATCAAATTCAGAAATCATTTTATTGTTTCATTTAATGCATATATGTTTCATGGGGTCTTTCTGTAATGTTATAGTGTTGTTACACACTTTGTATAAGTTCTGTATTAAAATGGATATTTAGACCTAATTACTTTGTGGGCAATCTCCTTTCCTTTGTGTACATGATATACCTGTATATAACATGATATATAACAGCCCACATCCACCATAGGAGATTAATCACCTATGAGCTCACACCCGTAAGGATGAGGTGATATCCTAATCATATCTCCTGAATTGGAGCCGGTTATATGTTATTTGATATATTGAAATCTATGAAAACTTTTTATACATTTTTTTTTAATGAAAATTGTTTTCTCTGACGTCCTAGTGGATGCTGGGAACGCCGTAAGGACCATGGGGAATAGCGGCTCCGCAGGAGACTGGGCACAAAAAGAAAGCTTTAGGACTACCCGGTGTGCACTGGCTCCTCCCCCTATGACCCTCCTCCAAGCCTCAGTTAGATTTTTGTGCCCGACCAAGCAGGGTGCAATCTAGGGGGCTCTCCTGAGCTTCTTAGAAAAAAGTTAGTTTTAGGTTTTTTATTTTCAGTGAGACCTGCTGGCAACAGGCTCACTGCATCGAGGGACTAAGGGGAGAAGAAGCGAACCTGCCTGCTTGCAGCCAGCTTGGGCTTCTTAGGCTACTGGACACCATTAGCTCCAGAGGGATCGAACACAGGCCCAGCCTCGGAGTCCGGTCCCAGAGCCGCGCCGCCGGCCCCCTTACAGAGCCAGAAGCAAGAAGAGGTCCGGAAAAACGGCGGCAGAAGACATCAGTCTTCATCAAGGTAGCGCACAGCACTGCAGCTGTGCGCCATTGCTCCTCATGCACACCTCACACTGCGGTCACTGATGGGTGCAGGGCGCTGGGGGGGGGCGCCCTGAGCAGCAATATTAACACCTTGGCTGGCAAAAATACATCACATATAGCCCCCAGGGCTATATGGATGTACATTAACCCCTGCCAGATTTTACAAAAAAGCGGGAGAAAAGTCAGCCGAAAAGGGGGCGGAGCTATCTCTCTCAGCACACTGGCGCCATTTTCCCTCACAGCTCCGCTGGAAGGACGTCTCCCTGACTCTCTCCCCTGCAGTCCTGCACTACAGAAAAGGGTAACAAAGAGAGGGGGGGCACTAATTATGCACAGTATTACAGATAACAGCAGCTATAAGGGAAAACACTCTATATAGTGATATCCCTGTGTATATATAGCGCTCTGGTGTGTGCTGGCATACTCTCTCTTTGTCTCCCCAAAGGGCTAGTGGGGTCCTGTCCTCTTTCAGAGCATTCCCGGTGTGTGTGCTGTGTGTCGGTACGGCTGTGTCGACATGTATGAAGAGGAAAATGATGTGGAGGCGGAGCAATTGCCTGTAGTGGAGATGTCACCCCCTAGGGGGTCGACACCTGAGTGGATGGGCTTATGGAAGGAATTACGTGAAAGTGTCAACTCTTTACATAAGAAGTTTGATGACATGGGACAGCCGGCTTCTCAGCTTGTGCCTGTCCAAGCGTCTCAAGGGCCATCAGGGGCTCTAAAACGCCCGCTACCTCAGATGGCAGATACAGACGTCGACACGGATACTGACTCCAGTGTCGGCGACGAGGAGACAAATGTAACTTCCAGTAGGGCCACACGTTACATGATTGAGGCAATGAAAAATGTTTTACACATTTCTGATAATACCACAGGTACCACTAAAAAGGGTATTATGTTTGGTGAGAAAAAACTACCTGTAGTTTTTCCTGCATCTGAGGAATTAAATGAAGTGTGTGATGAAGCGTGGGTTTCTCCTGATAAAAAACAAATAATTCCTAGGAAGTTATTGGCAATGTACCCTTTCCCGCCAGAGGATAGGGCGCGTTGGGAAACTCCCCCTAGGGTAGATAAAGCGCTCACACGCTTGTCCAAACAGGTGGCACTACCGTCTCCGGATACGGCCGCCCTTAAGGATCCTGCTGACAGAAAGCAGGAGACTATCCTGAAGTGTATATACACACACACTGGTGTTATACTGCGACCAGCAATCGCCTCAGCCTGGATGTGCAGTGCTGGGGTGGCTTGGTCAGACTCCCTGACAGACAATATTGATACCCTGGATAGGGACAGTATATTACTGACTGTAGAGCATTTAAAAGATGCATTTTTATACATGCGTGATGCACAGAGGGATATTTGCCGACTGGCATCAAGAGTAAGTGCTATGTCCATTTCCGCCAGAAGGGGGTTATGGACTCGGCAGTGGTCAGGTGATGCCGATTCTAAAAGGCATATGGAAGTATTGCCTTATAAAGGGGAGGAATTATTTGGGGTAGGTCTGTCGGACCTGGTTTCCACGGCAACTGCTGGGAAATCCACGTTTTTACCCCAGGTCGCCTCTCAGCAAAAGAAGACATCGTATTATCATGCGCAGTCCTTTCGGCCCCATAAGGGCAAGCGGGCAAAAGGCTCCTCTTTTCTGCCCCGTGGCAGAGGGAGAGGAAAAAGGCTGTAGCAAACAGCCAGTTCCCAGGAACAGAAGTCCTCCCCCGCTTCCGCCAAGTCCTCAGCATGACGCTGGGGCTCTACAGGCAGACTCAGGTACGGTGGGGGCCCGTCTCAAGAATTTCAACGCACAGTGGGCTCGCTCACAAGTAGATCCCTTGATCCTTCAGGTAGTATCTCAGGGGTACAAATTGGAATTCGAGACGTCTCCCCCTCGCCGTTTCCTAAAGTCTGCCTTACCGACGACTCCTTCCGACAGGGAGGCGGTATTAGAAGTTATCCACAAGCTGTATTTCCAGCAGGTGATAATCAAGGTACCCCTCCTGCAACAAGGAAAGGGGTATTATTCCACAATGTTTGTGGTACCGAAGCCGGACGGCTCGGTGAGACCCATTTTAAATCTAAAGTCATTGAACACTTACATAAAGAAGTTCAAATTCAAGATGGAGTCACTCAGAGCGGTTATCTCGAGCCTGGAGGAAGGGGATTATATGGTGTCTCTGGACATCAAGGATGCTTACCTGCATGTCCCAATTTACCCTTCTCACCAAGGGTACCTCAGGTTTGTGGTACAGAACGGCCACTATCAGTTCCAAACGCTGCCGTTTGGATTGTCCACGGCACCGCGGGTCTTTACCAAGGTAATGGCCGAAATGATGATACTCCATCGAAGGAAGGGAGTTTTAATTATCCTGTACTTGGACGATCTCCTGATAAGGGCGAGATCCAGGGAACAGTTGGTAGTCGGGGTAGCACTATCTCAAGAAGTGTTACGACAGCACGGTTGGATTCTCAATATTCCAAAATCGCAGCTGATCCCGACGACACGTCTTCTGTTCCTAGGGATGATTCTGGACACAGTCCAGAAAAAGGTATTTCTCCCGGAGGAGAAAGCCAGGGAGTTATCCGATCTAGTCAGAAACCTCCTAAAACCAGGTCAAGTATCGGTGCATCAATGCACAAGGGTCTTGGGAAAAATGGTGGCTTCTTACGAAGCAATTCCATTCGGCAGATTCCACGCAAGAACTTTCCAGTGGGACCTGCTGGACAAATGGTCCGGATCGCATCTTCAGATGCATCAGAGGATAACCCTGTCACCAAGGACAAGGGTGTCTCTCCGGTGGTGGTTGCAGAGTGCCCATCTTTTAGAGGGCCGCAGATTCGGCATTCAGGACTGGGTCCTGGTGACCACGGATGCCAGCCTTCGAGGCTGGGGAGCAGTCACACAGGGAAGAAATTTCCAGGGAGTGTGGTCAAACCTGGAGACCTCACTTCACATAAATATCCTGGAGCTAAGGGCCATTTACAATGCCCTAAGCCAAACGAGACCTCTGCTTCAGGACCAGCCGGTGTTGATCCAGTCGGACAACATCACGGCGGTCGCCCACGTAAACAGACAGGGCGGCACAAGAAGCAGGAGGGCAATGGCAGAAGCTGCAAGGATTCTCCGATGGGCGGAAAATCATGTGATAGCACTGTCAGCAGTGTTTATTCCGGGAGTGGACAACTGGGAAGCAGACTTCCTCAGCAGACACGACCTCCACCCGGGAGAGTGGGGACTTCACCCGGAGGTTTTCCACATGATTGTAAGCCGTTGGGAAAAACCAAAGGTGGACATGATGGCGTCCCGCCTCAACAAAAAACTAAAAAGTTATTGCGCCAGGTCAAGGGACCCTCAGGCGATAGCTGTGGACGCCCTGGTAACGCCATGGGTGTACCAGTCGGTTTATGTGTTCCCTCCTCTGCTGCTCATACCCAAGGTACTGAGAATTATAAGACGGAGAGGAGTAAGAACTATACTCGTGGCTCCGGATTGGCCAAGAAGGACTTGGTACCCGGAACTTCAAGAGATGCTCACAGAGGACCCGTGGCCTCTACCTCTAAGAAGGGACCTGCTCCAGCAGGGACCCTGTCTGTTCCAAGACTTACCGCGGCTGCGTTTGACGGCATGGCGGTTGAACGCCGGATCCTGAAGGAAAAAGGCATTCCAGAAGAAGTCATCCCTACTTTGATAAAAGCCAGAAAGGATGTAACCGCAAAGCATTATCACCGCATTTGGCGAAAATATGTTGCGTGGTGCGAGGCCAGGAAGGCCCCGACGGAGGAATTTCAACTGGGTCAATTCCTGCATTTCCTGCAAACAGGAGTGTCTATGGGCCTCAAATTGGGATCCATTAAGGTTCAGATTTCGGCCCTGTCGATTTTCTTCCAGAAAGAACTGGCTTCAGTTCCTGAAGTTCAGACGTTTGTCAAGGGGGTGCTGCATATACAGCCTCCTTTTGTGCCTCCAGTGGCACCTTGGGATCTCAATGTAGTTTTGGGGTTCCTAAAATCACATTGGTTTGAACCACTTAAATCTGTGGATTTAAAATATCTCACGTGGAAAGTGGTCATGCTGTTGGCCCTGGCTTCGGCCAGGCGCGTGTCGGAATTGGCGGCTTTATCCTGTAAAAGCCCTTATCTGATTTTCCATTCGGACAGGGCGGAATTGAGGACTCGTCCTCAGTTTCTCCCTAAGGTGGTGTCAGCGTTTCACCTGAACCAGCCTATTGTGGTGCCTGCAGCTACTAGGGACTTGGAGGACTCCAAGTTGCTAGACGTTGTCAGGGCCCTGAAAATATATATTTCCAGGACGGCTGGAGTCAGAAAATCTGACTCGCTGTTTATCCTGTACGCACCCAACAAGCTGGGTGCTCCTGCTTCTAAGCAGACTATTGCTCGCTGGATTTGTAATACAATTCAGCTTGCGCATTCTGTGGCAGGCCTGCCACAGCCAAAATCTGTAAAAGCCCACTCCACAAGGAAGGTGGGCTCATCCTGGGCGGCTGCCCGAGGGGTCTCGGCTTTACAACTTTGCCGAGCTGCTACTTGGTCAGGGTCAAATACCTTTGTAAAATTTTACAAATTTGACACTCTGGCTGAGGTGGACCTTGAGTTTTCTCATTCGGTGCTACAGAGTCATCCGCACTCTCCCGCCCGTTTGGGAGCTTTGGTATAATCCCCATGGTCCTTACGGAGTTCCCAGCATCCACTAGGACGTCAGAGAAAATAAGAATTTACTTACCGATAATTCTATTTCTCGTAGTCCGTAGTGGATGCTGGGCGCCCATCCCAAGTGCGGATTGTCTGCAATACTTGTACATAGTTATTGTTAACTAATCGGGTTCTTGTTGTGAGCCATCTATTCAGAGGCTCCTCTGTTATCATGCTGTTAACTGGGTTTTGTATCACAAGTTGTACGGTGTGATTGGTGTGGCTGGTGTGAGTCTTACCCGGGATTCAAAAATCCGTCCTTATTGTGTACGCTCGTCCGGGCACAGTATCCTAACTGAGGCTTGGAGGAGGGTCATAGGGGGAGGAGCCAGTGCACACCAGGTAGTCCTAAAGCTTTCTTTTTGTGCCCAGTCTCCTGCGGAGCCGCTATTCCCCATGGTCCTTACGGAGTTCCCAGCATCCACTACGGACTACGAGAAATAGAATTATCGGTAAGTAAATTCTTATTTTTACCTCTGTTTATATACCACAAGTAAATATTCAGGTATTAAATTAATGAATTTAATCATTTGGAGTCACCATTCTGGTAAAAGGGTATACACAGTTATGCAGGGATTTTCCTATAATACATTGAAAAACATATTTAGCGCACCTGGGGTAAATCTCTCTGTATCTCTCTCCTCTCTACTGCTCTACTGTGTATATAATATATATACATATATATATATATATATATATATATATATATATAGAGAGAGAGAGAGAGAGACAGAGACATTGTGTGGGTTCTTTTCTTTTTTTTGGGGGGGGGGGGGACTTGGGGCCCGGAGCATATTGTTGAAAATGTGCCCACCACTTGCTAGTTCTGCCATTGTACTGTATGGCTATGTTGAATGCATAATGCATGCTGTATCCCCATATACACTAGTATATTGCTTTTTGACTTAAAAATGTATCTTCTTCTAGATGCAAATATCTGAGGTTTCAGGACAGTTAAAAAATACTATGGAACATACAGAAAAATGTCAGAAATCCACTTGTGACTTAATTCAGTATGGAAATATAATTGGAAACACTATAAAAGCAACTGAGAATGCAATTGCAAAGTTACAGTAAGTGTTCTATATTATATTTATCAATTCAATTTTTTTTTATTTTCTTTTTTATGAAAGCAAAAGTATCATACGGAATGCATACATGAAGAATAACACATGATGGAATAAACATGTAATGTAATGGAGTCCATTTTTAAAAATAATTTACAAGGCATAACCATGTTTTGTAAATGATTGCCCCTTTAAAAAAATTTCGGCCAACATCTCGCACATCAGGTGAACTCAAACTTCATTACATCCAGCCCTTAATGTTAAATTAAAGTGTCGTGTGAAATCCAAATATCGTACAGCAAATTAAGCTTGATAATAAATACATAGTGTTTGTCACGGCCCGGCGCAGGAAGGAGCGGGGGGGCAGGACTTACCTGTCCTGGTGCTCTGGAGGGGGCCATCCAGTGGGGGTACGGGCTACTGGCGCTGGGCAGGATGTACAGGCAGGGTGGCCAGGGACGCTGGGCTCCGTGTCCTGTGATGCAGCCTGGGAGCTGTGTCCACGGCGCCGGAACCTTGATTATGGGCAAAAAGCCTGTCTTGCCCACATTTACCTGCCCTCGATCTACCAGCAGTGGAAGGTTCTTTAAGACATTTCTCTAGCATCTGGAATCAGGTACATGCTAACCGCTAACCTTCAAAAATCCTCTCTTTGTTACAATAAGTGGGCTGATAAAAAACGGAGAGCGATTCCAAGTCTTAAAGTAGGAGATCAAGTCTGGCTTTCCATGAAGAATTTACATCTACGAGTACCTTCTATGAAGTTTGCGCCTCGCTTTATTGGTCCTTTCCCGATTGAAGAGATAATTAATCCAGTGGTATATAGACTTAAGCTTCCTATCACTGACCTGGTTTGGGAGTGTTGTGAACTTGGGGTTTCTTCCGGTGACCGGGAAGAGGAACAGCCGCTGGACCGCAGCAGAGATGGCCGAATATAGGTTTTCCTCATGCAGGATCTGGTCGGCAGACAGGAGGTACGTGTGGATTCTGGAGGTTGCCTGAAAGACAGAACTTGAAAAGGTGCTGAGGAATAAATGAGAAAGTACTGAATGCTGGGGACACCAACTTCGCTTGTGAGCACTGGGTGTTTGAAAGCTCTGAGGTGCTTGGAGACACTGAGGTGCTTGGAGGCACTGAGGTGCTTGTAGGCACAGAAGTGCTTGTAGGCACAGAGGTGCTTGGAGGTACTGAGGTGCTTATAGGTGCAGAAGTGCCTGCAGGCACTGAGGTGCTTGGAGGCACTGAGGTGCCTGTAGGTGCACAAGTGCCTGGAGGCACTGAGGTGCTTGTAGGCGCAGAAGTGCTTGGTGGTTCTGAGGTGCTTGTAGGTGCAGAAGTGCCTGGAGGCACTGAGGTGCTTGTAGGTGCAGAAGTGCTTGGAGGCACTGAGGTGCTTGGAGGCACGGAGGTTCTTGTAGGCACTGAGGTTCTTGGAGGCACTGAGGTGCTTGTAGGCATGGAGGTGCTTGTAGGCATGGAGGTGCTTGGAGGCACGGAGGTGCTTGGAGGCACGGAGGTGCTTGGAGGCACAGAGGTGCTTGGAGGCACAGAGGTGCTTGAAGGCACAGAGGTGCTTGGAGGCACAGAGGTGCTCGGAGGCACAGAGGTGCTCGGAGGCACAGAGGTGCTTAGAGGCACAGAGGTGCTTAGAATCACAGAGGTGCTTGGAGGCACTGAGGTGCTTGGATGCACGGAGGTTCGTCTGGAAGCGCTGAAGTGCTCGGAGGCACAGAGGTACTTGGAGGCACAGAGGTTCGTCTGGAAGCGCTGGAGTGCTCGGAGGCACAGAGGTACTTGGAGGCACAGAGGTTCGTCTGGAAGCGCTGAAGTGCTCGGAGGCACAGAGGTTCGTCTGGAAGCACTGGAAGCCACAGGGATTCGGGAGCTCTGGAGATCACAACTACAATAGCAGTAAAGATGATACTCAGGCGCCGGAGCTCTGCCCGGCGTCTGAATTTGAACTTCCCGCCAGCGTCTGATTGGGGAAGCGCTTGATGACGTCACCTGTCCTCCAGTGAACGCCGGGCGCACCCGCGACGTCCATACTACGAGCGCCGGACGGAGCGCCGGGTGCCGGAGACCGCCAGTGAGGACGGCCGCCCGGAGATCCAGCGCCCCCGGAGAGGCAAGTACGGCGGCCGCGGCATGACAGTACCCCCTCCTCTAGGAGTGGCCCCTGAACACTTTCCTGGTTTCGTAGGGTGTCTAGAATGGCAAATCCGGATTAGTCGAGGAGCCGAGACCTCAGAAGCCTTTATCCAACTTCTCTCCTCAGGACCATACCCTTTCCATTCCACCAGATATTGCAGATTCTTATGAAGGTAACGAGAGTCCAGAATAGTTTTGATCTCGAAGTCTGTTCCGGTTTCAGCTTCCACTGAGGTGGGGCTAGAGGACTTTGAATGAAAACGATTAAGGACGAGAGGACGAAGAATAGAAACATGGAAGGCTTTTGGTATACGTAGGTGAGAAGGCAAATCCAACTTACAGACCACAGGATTCAGGACTTGTAGCACAGGATAAGGACCGATGAATCTTGGAGCGAACTTCATAGTGGGCACCTTTAACCGGAGATTACATGTAGAAAGCCATACCCTATCTCCAACCTTGTATTGAGGAGCGGCTCGCCGCTTCTTATTTGCGAAGAACTTGTATCGGACAGAAACCTTTTTAAGACTAGCATAAATCTTACTCCAAATTTGTCTGAAGTGTAGTAGAGTGGACGTTACAGCTGGAACCTCTTCTGTCGGAAGACTTGGTAATTCCGGAACTCGTGGGTGGAACCCATAGTTGACGAAGAACGGAGACTCACCAGTGGAAGAATGAAATGAATGGTTATGGGCAAACTCCGCCCAAGGCAGCAACTCCACCCAGTTGTCCTGTGAAGGGGAGAGATAAAGGCGGAGGAAAGTCTCTAGATTGACTCGTTCCGTTTGTCCATTCGTTTAGGGATGATAAGCGGACGAAAATGTAAGTTTAATCTGTAAGGCCGAGCAGAGAGCTTTCCAAAACCTTGCGGTGAACTGTACCCCTCGATCAGAGACTATTTCCTGAGGCAACCCATGCAACCGAAAATGTTCTCGGACGAATAATAGAGCTAATTTAGGAGCTGTCGGCAGACCCGTCAATGGAACGAAGTGCGCCATCTTTGAAAAGCGGTCGACGATCACCCAGACGGTGTTGCAACCTTTGGAACAGGGCAAGTCAGTGATGAAGTCCATGGAAATGTGAGTCCAGGGTTTCATAGGAATAGGCAGAGGACGAAGCAACCCAGCAGGAGGCAGGCGAGGAGATTTATGCTGTGTACACTGTGGGCAAGAACTAACGTAATCCTGTGCATCCTTCCTCATGGTGTCCCACCAGTAAGATCTTTGCAGAAACTTGTACATCTTCTGGGCGCTGGGATGACCGGAAAACTTGGAGATATGGGCCCACTGTAGTATTCTCGGCCGGAATTTAGCTGGTACGGACATTCTTCCAGGGAGAGGACCTGGAGTAGTTGAGGCAGCGGAGATAGAGATTGGATTCAGAATTAAACTCCGCTCGAAAGAATCATCTTCGTCTGTGGGAGTTTGTGAACGGGATAGCGCATCCGCTTTAGTATTGAAAGTCCCGGCACTGTACTTGATAACAAAAGAAAATCGAGTGAAGAAGAGTGCCCATCTAGCTTGGCGAGGATTCAAGCACTGTGCGGTTTTGATATACAACAAATTTTTGTGATCAGTGTAAATGGTAATCACATGTTTGGCCCCTTCCAAGAGATATCTCCACTCTTCCAAGGCAGATTTAATTGCCAAAAGTTCCTGATCTCCAATAATGTAATTTTGTTCGGCCGGAGAGAATTTACGAGAGTGGAAGCCACACGGATGTAATTTCTTATCTGAGGAGTACTGAGAGAGAACGGCCCCAACTCCGACCGAGGATGCGTCAACTTCTAGGAAGAAAGGTTCTTCGAAATTTGGTTGTTGAAGTACTGGAGCGGACATGAAAGCTGATTTCAACTGGGAAAAAGCCTCTATGGCTTCGAGAGGCCACAAACCCGGGTTGGAGCCCTTTCTCGTCAAGGCAGTAATGGGCGCAACAATGGTGGAGAAACCCCTAACAAATTTCCTGTAGTAATTCGCAAAGCCCAGGAATCTTTGTATTGCTTTCAAAGAGAGAGGCTGAGTCCAGTCACGAATGGCAGAGAGCTTCTCCGGATCCATGCGAAGCTCCGTCCCCGAGATGATATAACCGAGGAACGGAATTGATGTTACCTCGAAGGTACATTTGGAGAACTTAGCATAGAGACGATTCTTTCGTAAACGGTGGAGCACCTCTTTAACTTGAGTCCTGTGTTCAACAAGATCTTTGGAAAAAATCAGTATGTCGTCTAAATATACCACAACACTTCGATATAACATAGTAACATAGTATCTGAGGTTGAAAAAAGACAATTGTCCATCGAGTTCAACCTATTTGTGGTCTCCTATGCATGATGATTTGACTAAAATTTCTGACTGATGCTGCTGTCAGCCGTTGCATTTTATCCCTATTTATAGTAACTATAATGCATGACTATGCACCATACCCATGGATATCCTTATCCATTAGGAATTTATCTAACCCATTCTTAAAGGTGTTGACAGATTCCGCCATTACAACTCCCTCGGGCAGGGAATTCCAAACACGTATTGTCCTTACCGTGAAAAAGCCTTTACGCCGTATTGTGCGGAATCTCCTCTCCTCTAACCTGAGCGAGTGTCCACGAGTCCTCTGTGTTGATCTAACCAAAAACAGGTCCCGCGCAAGCTCTGTGTATTGTCCCCTTATATATTTGTAGATGTTGATCATATCCCCTCTTAGTCTCCGCTTTTCCAATGTAAACATGCCTAGTCTTTCAAGCCTTTCCTTGTATTCCATCGTCTCCATGCCCTTAATTAGTTTGGTCGCCCTCCTCTGTACCTTTTCAAGCTCCAGGATATCCTTTTTGTAGTACGGTGCCCAGAATTGTACACAGTATTCAAGGTGTGGCCTCACTAGTGATTTATATAACGGGAGTATAAATACTCTCATCCCTAGCATCAATACCCCGTTTTATGCATGCTAATATCTTATTAGCCTTATTTGCTGCAGTCCTACTTTGGGTACTACTGCTTAGCTTGCTATCTATGAGGACACCTAAGTCCTTTTCCAGTACAGAATCCCCTAATTTTACCCCATTTAGTAGGTAGGTGTAATTTTTGTTCTTGTTACCACAGTGCATTACCTTACACTTGTCTGTGTTGAAGCGCATTCTCCATTTGGCTGCCCATGCTTCTAATTTAACTAAGTCGTTCTGAAGAGACTCGGCATCCTCCTCTGTATTTATAGCCTTACACAATTTGGTATCATCTGCAAAAATTGACACCATGCTCTCTAGACCTACTGTTAGGTCGTTAATGAAAATATTGAACAATAGCGGTCCTAATACTGAGCCTTGTGGCACACCACTTAGCACTTCAGTCCAAGTTGAAAAAGATCCATTAACCACAACGCGCTGCTCCCTATTATCTAACCAGTTTTTGACCCAAGTGCATATTGTGCTTCCTAGCCCTGATTCTTGTAGCTTGTAGATAAGTCTCATGTGTGGTACAGTATCGAACGCTTTGGCAAAGTCTAAAAAGATTACATCCACGTATTTACCCTGATCTAGGTTTGCGCTTACTGTTTCATAAAAGCCAAGTAAGTTGGTTTGACAGGATCTGTCCTTCATAAACCCATGTTGATTCCTTTTAATGACCTTATTGGTTTCAAGGAACTTCTGAATACTATCTCTTAGAATACCTTCCAATACTTTCCCCACTATAGATGTAAGACTAACTGGTCTATAATTACCTGGTTCAGCTTTACTTCCCTTTTTGAATATAGGCACTACTTCCGCTATACGCCAGTCTTTGGGACCCATACCTGATATAACTGAATCCTTAAAGATCAAAGATAGTTTTGCCAGTTCAGAGTGAAGCTCCATTAGAACCCTTGGATGAATGCCATCGGGCCCTGGTGATTTATTAATCTTTAAATGTTTTAATCGGTCACAGACTACTTCCTCGCTTAAATAAGTACCTATCAGTGTCATATTCTCATTATTGAGATTGTGTGTCAGTACCTGAATTGGGTCCTCTCTAGTGAATACTGTTGAAAAAAACTCATTTAGTGTGTCCGCTATGTCATTATCATTTTTGCTTAAGACTCCCAACTTGTCTTTTAAAGGGCCTATACTCTCCTTCTTTAATCTCTTGCTATTAATGTATTTAAAGATTTTTTTGGGATTCGCTTTGCTTTCCTTTGCTACTAGTTTTTCAGTTTCTACTTTAGCCGCTCTTATTTCCTTTTTTGCAAATTTTGTTACATTCCTTATAGTGCTGAAATGACTCTGCTTCCCCGTCAGATTTGTATTTTTTAAATGCTCGCCTTTTCTTGCCCATAAGTTCCTTAATCTTTTTGTTAAGCCACATCAGTTTATGATTTTTATTCCTTTTTTTGCTACTCATAGGAATACATTTGAGTGTATTTTTAGCTAGCAGGAATTTTAGTACCTCCCATTTCTCCGTAGTATTTTTTCCTAAAAACAAACCTTCCCATTCAATATCCCTGAAAAATACTCTCATCTTTTCAAAATTTGCTTTGCTAAAGTTTAAAGTCCTAGTTGAGCCAGTATAGGGCTGTTTATAGAAACTGATATTGAATGTGACCATATTGTGGTCGCTGTTTCCTATGGGTTCCCCTACTATAATACCTGATACCAAATCCCCATTGTTTGTTAATACCAGGTCTAAGATTGCATTGTACCTAGTTGGTTCCTCAATTAGTTGGACTAAGTAGTTATCATTAAGTGTGTTTAAAAACATATTGCCCCTAGCAGTATCACATAAGTCGTTTTTCCAGTTTATCTCTGGATAGTTAAAATCTCCCATCACTACTATGTCTCCTACTCCTGCTGCTCTTTCAATTTGCTTTAGTAACAATTCATCATCAGATGCGTTGATACCAGGCGGCCTATAGCATACACCCAATACTAACTTTTTTATTCCTTTTACCCCGCATGCAATTTCTACCCATAATGTCTCGACAGTGTCTACAGTCCCCTCCTGAATATCTTCCCATATATTAGGTTTAAAAACGGCTTTACGTAAAGACACACCCCTCCACCCTTTTTATTTAGTCTGTCTCTCCTAAACAGTGTATAGCCCTCTAGATTGACTGTCCAATCATGAGATTCATCCCACCAAGTTTCAGTAATGCCTATAATATCATACTGTTTGCTTGCTGCAATTATTTCTAGTTCACCCTTTTTACCAGTAATGCATCTGGCGTTTACATACATACAACTAAGATAAGTATTTTCCCTTGCGTTAGGGACATCTTTCACCTTATGTAGCAAGGATGACCTGTAATCGTCATTGGTTAGTGCTTTGGTAAAATCCCTTTTAGTACCCATGTTAGTAACCTTACCGCCTGCTCTTACCCTCCCCCCAACTTCTCCCCCATTTCGTTTACTACCGCCATCCCCACTATTCTCACTGCATGACCCGTAGTTTCTAGCTAAACCCTCCCCCCAGGCTCCTAGTTTAAAATCTCCTCCAACCTTCTAACCATCCTTCCCCCCAGCACCGCTGCCCCCTCCTCAGTCAGGTGCAATCCGTCACGACAAAAGAGATGGCGCCTGACTGAGAAGTCCGCCCAGTGTTCCAGGAACACAAACCCCTCTTTCCTGCACCAATCCCTAAGCCACACATTTACCTCCCTAATCTCCCTCTGCCTCCCTGGACTAGCGCGTGGCACGGGTAATAATTCCGAGAATATTACCTTAGATGTCCTTGCCTTCAGTTTCTTTCCTAAGTCCCTATAGTCTTTCTTAAGGACATCCCACCTTCCGCTAACTTTGTCATTGGTGCCAACGTGCACCAAGACCGCCGGGTCTTTGCCAGCCCCTCCCAACAATCTATCTACCCGGTCCGCGATGTGCCGTACCCGAGCACCCGGGAGACAACAGACTGTACGGCGATCACGGTCCCGGTAGCAGATTGCCCTATCTGCCTTCCTGATGATAGAATCCCCTACCACCACCATCTGACTAGGTACCTCTCTATCTTTTATCCCAACCGCGCCAGAGGGACCGCACCTCTGGATGCTAGAGGGAGCAGTCTCCTCCGGCACCGTCATTTCTTCACTATCATCCTCCGATTCCTCGTCCAATCGGGCAAATTTGTTCGGGTTTGATAGTTCGGAGATGTCGTGCCTCCCCCTCTTTTTCTTCCTTCTAACTGTAACCCAACTGGCTACCTGATCATCATCCTCTTCTACCAGTGACCCCTCCCGCAACTCCTCCACCGTTCTGTCTAAACTACGCTCGAGATTGTGAATCCCCCTCAGTCGCGTAACGGTTTGCTCTAGATCAGTTACCTGGGCTTCCAGGGCAACCGTTCGCACACACCTCGTGCAGATGTAATCACACTGGGCCGGTAGCTCCAGGTGTGCATACATCTTGCACGACATGCACTGAGTGAGGTCCTCAATCACAGCCCCTCCCATATTGTTTGTAAGGTCTAACTCCCTGTTACTCTCACAGAAAAAGCAGCAAAAATACAAAGTAGAAGACAAGCAATCTCACTTATACAATAAATTAAGCTGGCTTATACTTATCTATCTTTGTGTGGTTCTTGGTCCTTCACTTTTATGCAGCCGTAGTACTCTCTCCTGCGGCACCTATACTCCACTTAGCAGTTGCAGTTGTTCCAGCTCACTGCACCTCCTTTTCACTCGGCTTCCAGCTCCTGGAAAAACACACACAAAAAAAAAAAAAAAGAAGATTTTCGTTGACGAATCCCTGGAAGACGGCAAAATTCTGCACAGCTACGATCATCTCTCCTGACATGAGGGGGACGCCCAGCAAGGGGCTAGTCCGCCCCGCATGTCAGCCCGGCCCAGTGTCGGACTGGGGCATGAAGGGCCCACCGGAGGAGTGCAGTTATAGGAGCCCATACTTAGGGGTGTGGCCAGCCTACAAAGGGTGTGTGGCCAGCCTCCACAGAGGCTTGAAATACACAATAGTTTAGTGCAGTGTAATGCAACATATGTACCATGTATAATACAAGTGCACAGTCTGGAACCTAATCCCTAGAGGAAGGAGTGGGCCCTCAGGCAGTGGGGCCTACCGGTGGTTTCCCTGGTACCTCTGTGGGCCAGTCCGACCCTGGCCCGGCCCCCCTCGCAGAAGTGCAAAGCCTTTGCACTTTAGGAGTAACTCCCAACCAGCGCAGCTTTAGCGTGCTGGCCGGGAGCTAATCCTCGCTCCCTGGCCCGCAGCGGCTGTGTATGACGACACGCAGTCGCTGCGGCCCGCCCCCTGCTCGGTCCGGCCACGCCTGCGTTGGGTGAACCGCGAACCCGCCCATCGATCGCCTCTGCCTGTCAATCAGGCAGAGGCGATCGCTATCCTGCTACGGCCTTTGGCCGTCCCGCATGCGCAGCAGGAACCCGTTCGCTCTGCTGCGTTAAAACGCAGCGAGTGGACGTGTCGGAATGACCCCTGTAAGTGGGCTTTGGCCTCCTGTCTTTAAAATACCTGAACCGTTGACAGGCCCTTAAGCAATGGTAAAGGTCCCCTTCCTCTTGACCACATCTAGAGCAATTGTGGGAACTTGTGAGTTCCATCCTGAATCTCCTACAGTATAAGGGGACTAATTGGTCCTATGATACACATTAAGTGAGATCTGGATAGTCCGCAAATCAAATATGATATAGTGAGAGCGAGGAACTGCATTAACCACTGTCGCAGTGGTACAGAGGAAACCCTCGGTGGGCCCGCCGCCTGGGGCACACTTCCTCCTCTAGGGATCAGGTCCCAAACTGTGCAATTGAATTATACATTATACATATGTTACCTTATACTGAACAGGACTGTGATGTATTATCTACCGTGCATTGCTGTTCTTATTCAAGTACATTATTATGCATGCACTCATAGTATTTACTATATATATATTTATCATGGGGTCCAGACCATGCACTCTCTAATGGTTAGCCAAGCCCTGTGTCAGCTGGCCGCACCCCTTTGGAGACCTGCCCACACCCCTGAATATGGTCCCCTAGCACAATATTTTCCCGGTGGGCCCATCAGTCCGACAATGCCTTGACTGACTAAATCATGTCAGTTCAACTATTTATTAATGAATAACTCTTAGTAGCAGATATTTGGTGTATAAACCTGTAAATTGTCAACTCCTAATAAATATATGTATATTAAGTAAAAATCCCACCAACCTATCTTACTCTTATAAGTTAGTTTAAAGGGAAGCCTTATTTTCTAATTTCTCTAAATTGCAATCAAACCCCAGGCATAACACAGTTAGAAAGGTAACATACTGTAAACCAAACATTTCCTTAGATTAATGGTTCTCAAACTGTGTGCCTTGGCACCCCGGGGTACCTCAGGACATTTGCAGGGGTGCCTTGGATTGGTGGTCCAGGACCAATTCAAATTTATTAAGGTCAGTGTAAAAGGCAAAACTAGTGCTGGTGGCTGCCAGTCATAAAATATATGGACAAACAAGACAAATCTTGTCCCTCACCACACAACTGAACCTGAGGATAATATATATATAAACAGTGTACTTAATATAATATTTATTTCTGCTGCGTGGTACACTCTGCTCCACAGGCAATGACATTGGGGTGTAGAGTAGGATCTTGATCCGAGGCACCAACAGGCTCAAAGCTTTGACTGTTCCCAGAATGCAGAGCGCCGCCTCCTCTATAACCCCGCCTCCTTG
The DNA here is from genome assembly GCF_028390025.1 of Pseudophryne corroboree. Taxonomy (NCBI): domain Eukaryota; kingdom Metazoa; phylum Chordata; class Amphibia; order Anura; family Myobatrachidae; genus Pseudophryne; species Pseudophryne corroboree. The sequence continues at coordinate 651,056,124 of NC_086448.1, read as the reverse complement.
CACAGGAGCTCAGTTTTGTAGTTGGTGCCATGCAGTAAGCAGGCATACAACAAGGTGGCTGCTCCAGCAGCCCTGAGAAGAAGCTTTTAAAAGAAAAATGAAGACTTCAAGGGCTGCAGCAGAGGCACTGTCTGTGTTAGATGTCAGTCAGACATCTCCTGCTGCAGCTCCATCACCTCCCCCAGCGGCGCTGTACACTCCCGCGCCCTGGTTGCCGGGTACCTACAGTGGAGGCTCCGGTTTTCTTCCAGTTAGTCACACACACACGACCGCTGTTCTCCTGGATCGCGTGGCCACACTCAGGGAGGGGGTAAGTGGGTCCCCTCCGGCAGGACCCACTGCAAAATCGCGATCCCACGCGGCCGGTGTGGACACTGTGGTAGTACAGGGACCCCACAAGACCACCAGGGCAAGGGCACAGGTCGGTTTTCTCTCATAAACCGTTTATATAAGAAGTCTTTGAATTGTAGCCCCTCCCCCAGCCCCAGGGCGCCATTTAGAGTAAATGTACCCGCCCTGGAGATGCATGTCTCTCTCTCCCTCACTCCCTGTCAGCGTTTGGGCCCAATTAGAACAAGCTGAGCTGACCTGAGACTGTTTGAGCAAATCCTCCTCTGTAAAGCCGCCTGCATGTCAGCGCTGTGCATTTTTCAGGACACTTAAGTATTCTACATGCCTGCTGACAGTGTTAGTTAAGAAAGAGTGCTTTTAGTCAGGGTTATATAGTACAAGTACCCTGTGATATACATCCAGTCTTAACTGTGCATTGTTATATCTATTGAGTGTATAGATATACATAGTACTACTCTTTATTTCTAGTCCAGTGCAGTTTTATTGCATGTCATAATTTCTGCATTGTACAATGTGACTGTGTGTGTGCATATAGCTGTTGTGTGACCTCCATTTTGTGTATCTCACTCAGATTGCTATCCCTATATTCTATTACCTGAGGGGCCTAAGAATCAGAATCAGCTTTATTGGCCAGGTGTACTCACGTACACCAGGAATTATTTGTGGTACAATGCATCGCCAAGCAGCAACATGACGGAGGAAAAACGTAGCATACATTACAAACATTACACATATGAGTTCATACTGCACATATGCAACTGTACAGTAGACATATTATACATTTAAGACTAAAAACTAAGGCTGCTTGGCAGAGCAGCACCGAGGCAGCCATCCGCGGCGCCAACTAGAACTGCGTCAGGTTTATCATTTAATATAGGTAGTTCACAGGATATACTCAGTGTGTATTTTTCTCTGTGATTTTTAGTCACCATATACCTCTTGAATTCCCTGTTTATGCTGATACACTGCACAGAGGGTTCTTGTCAGGAATTATGCTGCTGATATTGTACTGTGTTGCCTTGTATTGAGCTTTCGGATATGTCAGCTACAAAGGGCAATGGTGCTCTGGAGCTGATCCCACATTGCTTGGTGGTGACGCTGCAGACACATTTGAGGAAAACATAGCAGCTGAGGGTTCAGGTTCTGGGGGATCCTTACCTCCAAGTGGGACTGATGCAACGGGGGTTCAAAATGACCCACATTGGGCTACCTTCTCCACGCTATTGAATACGCTGTTAACTAGACTAACGCCCCCTATGGGACCTCCTGTGCTGGTACAACCGATTATGGTCCCTGCGGTTAACCCGCCATGGGAAGATCAACTGTCCGCTGAGTTACAGACATTGAACCAATCACTGACTACTCAGAAGTCTAACCCTCGTCCGCCTAAGACCAAGGGGTCCTCTAAGTGGGCCATTACTTCCTCATAATCCACCATTGTCCCAGACTCCTTGGCCAATATTTACTAAGAATTCGAGTTTGTCCGATTTGTGTTTTTTTTTCTAAGTCCCAATCCGGGAATTCACTAAGCACCAATCTCGGCAGTGTTTGGACTATTCGTAATGGTTTGATTATCAAAGTTCAGAAATACGAATGAATAGACCATCGGTCAAACGCGGCTGTTATTTCATACAATACGGGCATTCACTATTCATTCGTATTTGGGTGTTAGTCTCTGAGTGCTCAAGTGCGGGTCTGTTTTTTTCGATTTGTTAAAAAAAGCAGCAAAAAAATAGACCTGCTTTTTCCAGTCGAGTTTGGATAACCATGCACGGATCAGTGAGATCTGTGCATGGTTATCTACGGGAAAGGGTATGTTTAGTGTAAAAAGTGAAAAAAAATTGCGTGGGGTCCCCCCTCCTAAGCACAACCAGCCTCGGGCTCTTTGAGCCGGTCCTGGTTGACAAAATATGGGGAAAAAAATGACAGGGGTTCCCCCATATTTCATCAACCAGCACCGGGCTCTGCGCCTGGTCCTGGTTCCAAAAATACGGGGGACAAAAAGCGTAGGGGTCCCCCGTATTTTTGAAACCATATGGGGGACCCCTGACCGCAAAGTTCCCACCATTGGCTACAATGGAGCGCATAGGCGCTACATTGTATCTCTGCCGTGTGCTGCCTCACAGACACTACAGGAGCACACAGCCAATCAGGAGAGTGCCACGACGTGGCGCTCCCTGATTGGCTGAAGGGACCCTCTTTGACAGGAGTCAGGGGGGGTCCTGGCAGTCGGGGAAAGGGTTCCCATATGTAAACATGGGACCCCTTTCAGTGCGTTGTCGGGTTTCCGTTTTTTTGTTTTGCCAAGTACGTGGATTATACTTTGGACACAATCTACACTGGATTCTGTGAGTATAATTTTTTTCACAGGTCCCACAAGGAATCTACATGGAGAAGAGGACCGAGCCTCGTGGGAACATAGGTTAGTATGTATGTATGTATGGAGGTGTGCATGTATGTAATAAACTTATACTTTCACGGTGTGTGTGTCCTGTTTTTTTTGTGGTATTTTTTAGTAGTAGTACTACAGGTAGCAGCGGGCCAGGTTTTCCACCGCATGCTGGTACTTGTGGTTCTCCAAGTACCAGCTTGCGGGGGAGGCTTGCTGGGACTTGTAGTACTGCTACTAAAAACAATATTCAAATTTTTTACACATGGCTATCAGCCCCCCATCCGCCGCCCTTGGATGGGGGGGACAGCCTCGGACTTCACCCCTGGCCCTTGGGTGGCTGGCGGGTGGGGACCCCTTGATTTAAGGGGTTCCCACTCCTCCAGGGTACCCTGGCCAGGGGTGACTAGTTGGGTATGTAATGCCAGGGCTGCAGGGACCAGTATAAAAGTGTCCCCCGGCTGTGGCATTATGTACCTGGCTAGTGGAGCCCGGTGCTGGTTTCAAAAATACGGGGGATCACTACGCTTTTTATCCCCCGTATTTTTGGAACCAGGACCAGGCGCAGAGCCCGGTGCTGGTTGATGAAATATGTGGGAACCCCTGTCATTTTTCCCCCATATTTTGTCAACCAGGACCGGCTCAAAGAGCCCGAGGCTGGTTGTGTTTAGGAGGGGGGACCCCACGCAATTTTTTTCTGATTTTTAACGACTTTAAACACCGTTTTAAGGTACACAATGAAGCCCTGCACGGATCTCACAGATCCGGCCGGGATTACTTGTGTTTTGTCAGGCAGTGTTTTACTCATCACTCCCGTAAAACACTGCCTAACATTACGAATCACATCGACATCGGAAAATCCGAATTGGGAAAAGTCTGCAGCTTAGTGAATGATCGTATCTGGATTCAAAAAGTTTCAGTAAAATGCACCCGATACAATTCAAGTTCAAACACCCTTCAAAACGGCAAAAACACGAATCTTTGTAAATATACCCCCTTGTCTGATGAGGACGGCGTTTATACTGACCCCACAGATTCTGATCTCGACGCTTCTGATGGGGAATCTGTTTCACAGGTGGATGTTCCTAACTTGTTGGAGGCTATCAGGGCCAGTCTTCAAATTACTGATGACCCGGAACCGGATGCTGCCCCTAAGAAACCGGACAGGTTTAAACGTCAGAAAGTGGTTAAACAAGTTTTACCTCATTCTGACCATTTAGTTGACATACGTCAGGAGTCCTGGGAAAATCCAGGAAAGAAATTCCCGCCTCACAAGAAGATGCTGGCTCGCTACCCCCTTTGCTGCAGAGCTAAGTAAAAATTGGGAAACACCCCCGCGAGTGGATTCGCAGGTGGCGCGGCTGGTGGTATCCTCAGCTCTGCCGGGAACTACCATCACGTCTCTGAAAGAACCGACGGATAAGCTTGTGGAGGGTTGTTTAAAGGCAATTTACACCCTAACTGGTGCTGCGCATAGGCCCACCATTGCAGCGACATGGGCTTCAGAGGCTGTTGAAGCGTGGGCTCAGGAGCTGGAGGCAGAGTTGCCTTCCAACGCTTCTGATCATGCTAGACAATGTCTGTCTTATATTGTCACAGCTTCTCTTTACATTAAGAAGGCGGCTTCTGATGCCGGTATTCTGGCGGTCAAGGCTTCTACTACGTCCATTTTGGATTGCCGGATTCTCTGATTACGGTCCTGGTCTGTGGATCTGGACTATAAGAAAACCCTGGAGGTACTCCTTTTTAAGAGAGACATTCTTTTTGGAGAAGACCTCAAATAGAAAGTGGCTGACATAGCCTCTGCTAAAACAGCATGTCTACCTAGTACTGTTCCTTCGGTGCAGAATGCTACAGTTGTAGCCACATTTATCTTGACGGTTAATAGGATTAACTGTGACTGGCCAGTCAGACATAATCCCCTGCTGTAATGATTTAATCCCCTGCTGTATTGTTCTCTGTATTGTATTGCAGTTGAGAACAATAGCTGAAGGGTTTATGCTAATAAGTCATGTTGTAACTAGGCACAGAAAACTACTCAAGATAACGGTGGATACATCTGTAAAAGTACTCCTTTTCGCTCCTTTCGTCCTTCAGGGAAAGCAAAAGGTCAGGCGTACTCAAAACGTGTTCGCACTTCCAAACCCAATAAGCCCAAACCCAAAAGGGCCTGGGCTGCCCTTCAGCCAGCTTCCAAAACTGACAAGCCTGCCGCATGACGGGGCGGGCCTACCTCTGGGGGATCCCAGGGTGGGGGGATGACTACTAGGGTATACCTGGGAATGGTTGAGAACCACTTCTGATGCCTGGGTAAGGGAAGTCGTCACTCGAGGTTACGCTGTATCCTTCAGGAATCATCCCCCTCAACGATTTTGCCTGACAGACGTCCCTTTGGATCAGGTGAAGGCAAAAACTCTTCATTCGGTGGTACAGTCCCTCCTGGACACAGGAGTTGGCAGTACAGGTGCCTCTGGATCAGAAAGGCAAGGGGTACTATTCACTGCTGTCCTAGTCCCGAAACCATATGGGTCCTCTCGGCCCATTCTCAACCTCAAGTCCTTGAACAAATTTGTGAGGGTCTCCAAGTTTCATATGGAAACTCTTTGCTCTATTGTTCTGGCCTTGGAACCTGGGGATTATATGGTCTCCCTGGAGATACAGGATGCTTACCTGCATATTCCCATTGCAGTGTCGCATCAGCAGTACCTCTTGTTTGCAGTTGGCAACCTCCATTACCAATTTCGGGCGTTACCTTTTGGTTTGACCACGGCTCCGTGAGTCTTCACCAAGGTCATGGCGGTAATGACTGCTGTACTCCATCATCAAGGGGTCAGGATCCTTCCGTACCTGGACGACTTGTTGATCCTGGATCTGACTATCCAGTTTCTGCAAGCCCACGGGTGGCTCACCAACTGGAAGAAATCTTCCCTGTTCCCTGCTCAGAGCATGGTGCACCTGGGGGAGTTGCTGGACACTGACAAACAGCGGTTGTTCTTGTCTCAGGAGAAAGTCCTGAAGCTTCAGGACAGGATTCGATGCTTCCTATCTCGTCCGCAAGTGTCGATACATTCGGCAATGCAAGTGTTAGGTCTCATGGTGTCGGCTTTCAACATGGTGGAGCACTCTCAATTCCATTCCCACCCTCTGCAGAAGTTGATTCTTGCCAAGTGGGACAGCCTGCCTCACCGGATCTTCTTGTCTCCGAGGGTCCGTCTGTCACTGAGCTGGTGGCTTCAGGACCAATGATTGAGCAAGGGTCAGTACGGATGGTGGGCAGTACGGATGGTGTAATGGTTAGCATTATTGACTCACAGCACTGAGGTCATGGGTTCGATTCCCACCATGGCTCTACCTGTGCGGAGTTTGTATATTCTCCCCGTACTTGCGTGGGTTTCTTCCGGGTACTCCGGTTTCCTCCCACACTCCAAAAATATATACTGGTAGGTCAATTGGATCCCAACAAAAATTAACCCTAATATGAATGTGTGCGTGTGTAATGTGGTAGGGAATATAGATTGTAAGCTCCACTGGGGCAGGGACTGACATGAATGGGCAAATATTCTCTGTAAAGCGCTGCGGAATATGTGTGCGCTATATAAATAACTGGTAATAAATAAATAAATAAATAAGGGTCGTCCCTTCTGGATCTCCAACTGGGTCCTTCTGACGACGGATGCCAGTCTGAGAGGTTGGGGCGCGGTGTTGGAGCAACACTCCCTTCAGGGTCGGTGGACCAAGGAGGAGTCTCTCCTCCCGATAAACATTGGCGGTGTTCAATGCTCTGAACTTGGCCCAGCATTTAATACAGAACAGACCTGTTCAAGTACAGTCGGACAACGCCACCACGGTGGTGTACATCAATCATCAAAGCGGCACTCGAAGCCACATGGCAATGAGGGAAGTATCAAGGATTCTTCAGTGGGCAGAACGCCATCTGCCAGCCATATCGGCAAGTGCAAGAAAAATATTCAGAGATACTCCTTTTCACTTAATGAAAGAAAATTTACTCATCTAGATATCAATGGTAGACAAGTGGAAATAAAAGAATTAATTTCATGCCATTCCAGAAATGTAATATATGTTCTGGAATATGTATGTGGTCAATTTTATGTGAGAAAGACCACTAGGAGTCTAAAAGTGAGAGCAGCAGAACATATTTATAATATCCGTAAAGGATTGCTCCCTCACACTGTGTCATCCCACTTTAAAGAGTGCCACGAGTCTAAGGAGTGCAGAATAAAAGTTTTTTGGGGGATACAGTTAATACTACCCCATTGGAAAAATAGAAATGTGGAGAAACGACTATTTCAAGCAGAAATGAGATGGGTCTACCATTTAGATACCCTTGTTCCCAAGGGACTAAATGGAGACTTTGAACTGAAATGTTTCCTAACTTAAACCTTTGAAATTTAGAACATCACAACTCTGCCATTGATAAGCACTTCCTTATGACTCTTGACATTCTTCTTTTTATCTGGTTTACTCTCACTATATTTTGGTCTGTTTTTTAAAATACCTGTTTTTTAAATCACTTGTTTCTTAAATTACCTGTGTTTTTAAATTACTTGTTTTTTAATCATATGTATCCTATTTTTGATGTACCTTAATATTGTTTAAGGACACTTAATTGATATATTCATGTTGGAACGCATTTAGTAGGATAACAGTGGGTCTGTGGAACGCAGGCTTACTTCCAGGAATAGGAGGAAACGTTTTGAATAGTGATTCCTATTACGAATATGACTGTTTGGGGTCGATAAAGAACATCAGCTGCAAGTGGAACGCAAAGTACACAGGACGCAGTGTAACTTCCTGGTCGAGATGACAACTTCCGGCCGGTGGAGCGCACCGGCTGCGGATGGAACGCACAGCTGACCCAGAAGTGACAGGCGGCTTTGGATTGCGCCGGCGCGGTGACCAGGGAGTCGATTAGCGGCGATGTAGTTCAGGTGACTGTATGTATTAGTTAGGGTATAAAGAGGGAGTCAGGAGAGCAGTTCTGAATGCTTCTGACGAAGAACAATGCTGTCTGAAACGCGTTAAGCGTACTGCTCTCCCGTTTTATACCATCCCATCCCAGGGCTGCTGTTTTGGATATCCTGCTGTTATCTTGTTCCGGAGCTCGGTACAGCCATCCCAGATACAACAGGGGATCGAGAGGATTTTCCAAATCTGTTGCTGCTATTGCCTGAGAGGGATTTTTGCTATGCGCTTATATTTTCTATGTTTGTAAGTGTGTTATGTTATTAAACCTTTTGTGTTTTAAAACGATAATTTGCACTATTATCTTTTTCATTGTGTTCCCCTTTATGAGCAAAAAATAGCTCTTGTATATACGAAGGGGACACATTTTGTTACAGATTGTACATCAAAGAATAATTTGGAAATACCACCAGCCAATTGTGAAGTTGATATATCTTAAAAAGACGGTATTATCCCTCTTTATTTTCAACTTTGTGGTGAATAACGGGTGAATTTGTTTATCTTTGGCGCGCTTGTGCTCTATCTCTTAATATTTTTTTAAGTCATATCAGCAGTATTCATTCCGGGGATCCTAAACTGGCAAGTGGACTTTCTCAGTCGTCAGGACGTACACACCGGAGAGTAGAGCCTCCATCCAGAAGTGTTTCAACTCCTCGTGGACAGGTGGGGCCTTCCAGATGTGGACCTGATGGCGTATTGACACAATCACAAGGTTCTGGTCTTCGGAGCAAGGACAAGGGATCCTCTAGCAGCGTTCGTGGACGCACTGGTAATTCCATGGAACTTTCAGCCGCCATACGTGTTCCCCCCGGTGTCACTCCTGCCCAGAGTAATAAGGAAGTTCAAGCAAGAAAGAGGAATCCTACTTCTGATCGCTCCCGCGTGGCCCAGATGGCATTGGTTCTCAGACCTTCAGGATCTCTCGATAGAGCGTTCCCTTCTACTTCCGCAGCGCCCAGATCTCCTCATTCAAGGCCCCTGTATATATCATGATTTTACTATGTTGAAGGCCCAGAAACCGGCTTCTGCTCGGATTTACCATAGGGTCTGGTATTCTTACTTTGCTTGGTGCGCATCTAACAATCATGATTCTTACAAGTTTAGTACGGCCAAACTTTTGGCCTTTCTACAACAGGGCCTGGACTTGAGCCTTCGTCTGGCCTCCATCAAGGTTCATATTTCTGCCTTGTCGGTTTGGTTCCAGAGAAAAATTGCTACTTTACCTGATGTTCATACGTTCACTCAGGGTGTGTTACGGATTCAACCTCCTTATGTCCCGCCTGTGGCTCATTGGGACTTGTCGGTGGTTCTAGAGGAATTGCAAGAGTCTCTGTTTGAGCCCCTTGAATCTGCAGACCTTAAGTGGCTTTCTCTTAAGGTTTTGTTTCTGCTGGCTATTGCCTCTGCTAGAAGGGTGTCGGATTTGGGTGCCTTATCTTGTAGGTCACCATATCTGATTTTTCACCGTGATCGGGCAGTTCTTAGAACACGTCCCGGGTATTTACCTAAGGTGGTGTCTTCTTTCCACCTTAATCAGGAGATTGTGGTTCCGGCCTTTGCCTCTCCCAAGAGCGGTCTTTGGATGTGGTACGGGCTCTCCGTATCTACGTGAAGAGAATTGCCTCCATTAGGAAGTCAGATTCTCTCTTTGTTCTGTTTGGTTTTCACAAACGTGGCTGGCATGCTCACAAGCAGACCCTAGCCAGATGGATCAGAATGGTGATTGCACATGCTTATGTACAGGCTGGCCTTCCAGCTCCTGCTACCATTAAGGCCCATTCTACTCGGTCTGTTGGACCTTCTTGGGCGGCCCGCCATGGTGCGACCCTTGAACAATTGTGCAAGGCGGCTACGTGGTCCTCAGTGAACATGTTCATAAGGTTTTATGTCTTCGATATTTCCGCCTCCTAGGATGCTTCCTTTGGACGCCGGGTTCTTGTGCCCGCTACAGTGTGTCTCATCCCATAAGGAACTGCATTAGGACATCCCCAATGTCATTCCCTGTGGAGCCCAGTGTACCCCACAGCAGAAAACGATATTTATGGTAAGAACTTACTGTTGTTAAATCCTCTTTCTGCGAGGTACACTGGGCTCCACAGGGCGCACACCCTGATGCACTTATCTTCTTTGGGTTGCTATGGCATTAGCCGCTGACACTTTCTCTTGTCGTGAGAATGTGGTGTATGTGGCTACTAACAGTTGTCGTCTCTTTTGCCTGCTACTGCATTGGACTGGTTAACAAAACTGAGCTCCTGTGCACGGAGGCGGCGCTATGCATTGTGGGATCAGTCAAAGCTTTGAGCCTGTTGGTGCCTCGGATCAAGATCCTACTTTACACCTCAGTGTCATTCCCTGTGGAGCCCAGTGTACCTCGCAGAAAGAGATTTAACAACGGTAAGTTCTTACCATAAATCTCGTTTTTTACATTTCTCAGTAAGAAACTATTGGCCTGGGGGTGCCGTAAAAAAAATATTCTGATACTCTAGGGTGCAGTGATTCAAAAAAGTTTGTGTCTAAGGCAGTTTGAGAACCACTGCCTTAGATACATATTGCCTTCTGAAAACCAGATCAATTGACATGTTAATCCCTTCAAAAACATGTAAGGAGGTACATACATAAATTTAATTTAGTAAAATAAAGGAAATGCAATGCAATGTGTGGCCTAAAGAAACTGTCCTTCCAATCAGAACTGCCTCATCTTCCTACCATATTTGAAAAATTTGGGATGTATCTCCTGTTCATATCTTTCATTCGATTAAATTTATTTTGCAGAGTATTGGAACATTTACATTTTTTTATTTAATTATTCAAATGCAGATAACTGATCATATAAAACTAGGGAAAATCTTTACATAAAACATGTTTCTTCTCACTTGGTCCTGTCTTTCCTAAAAACAAAATATTCAAGACAGGCAGTAGCGGTTTTAGGGGCAAGCAGGGCGAGCCTGGGGGCGCAGCCTCAGTCATCCCATCAGTACCATTAGTGCCCGCCCGCTGCCCACATTGCTATGACTGGATGCCAACCCCTCCCACACCTGGCCTGCCTCCTGCTGCCTGCACTACACCGCCCCCTCCCTCCGCTACTTACTTCTGCCCAACTTCACACTGGCTGGAAGTAAGGTAAGAGCATGGAGACATGGACCTACTGGACAGGAGGAGTTGTCACCGGATGGTGAGTGACGGGGTCACAGGCAACGTGGCGGATGACACACCCATATACATACATACATACATACGTACATACATGCACACTATCTCTCTTTCGGCTCTACCTGGCGTATTGTGTGTAAGGGGTTCTACCTGGTGCAATGTGTATAAGGCGCTACCTAGTGCACTGTCTATTAGTAGCTCTACCTGGCATAACGTGTGTAAGGAGCTCTGACTGGCATGATGTGTGTAAAGGGCTTTGCCTGGCGCAATGTGTGTAAGAGGCTTTGCCTGGCGCAATGTGGGTAAGGAGCCCTGGCTAGCAATATGTGCATAAAAGCTGCTGTACCTTGCGTATTATGTATAAGGGGCTTTACCTGGCACTATATGTCTAAGGGGCTCTTCCTGGTGTATGTAAGGAGTACAACTGTGTGGCCTAATGTGACTGACGGACACTACTGTGCGGTGTAATGTGAGTTGGTACTGTTATGTGATCATGCCCCTTCCAGTGAAGCCACGCCCCTATAATTTTGGCACCTGCCTTTGGCGTGCACTGTCCCTGATTTGAATTGGGAAAATGGGAGGGGGGGGGGGGGGGCACCAAAGGAAAAGTTTGCCCTGGGTGCCCTGATGACTGGCTATATATTCATCCCAAGTTTAGGTTGCTCAGCCACATTTCTGTGAGAATTATGACTTTGGGTTTAAACATAAAGAGCCACATCTGTATTTCTCTTCTGGCACTTTCTGTACACATTTCCACTGGATTAATTGGTGTGAGAACTAGTGGTCAAGGGGCCTGATTCAGTTGTGGCTGATTTTAGCATTGCCGCTGCCTTCTTGGAACCTGCAGTGATGCTAGCATATGTTAATGCAACAGGGGGGGTCTGAAATGAGTAGATGCCTCATGCATTCATTTGAGATCCAGTGCTGCGTCCGAGGATGCCGCATCAGATCACTTGTCACACCATCTGCCGGCTGAGTGGCTCATGAAGTCAGCCTTTGCAGCTCCTTCAAAGAGGCCAGGAAATTTCTGTCTACAGATGGAGGCCCTGGCTTTGACAACACCTGAAAGGAAACAGACTGAGGAGCATCCAGCTGAAGAAGCAGCAGTTCACTTTGTAGTGCTGTATTGGACGAGGATCTTGGGGTGCCTCCAGGTAAGTTGAATTTAGAAATGCATAAATGTATGACCCAAAGTTGGTGCTATTATCATGTAGCATAGGACCTCCAGAGCAGAGACTCATTGCCATGGCTGGTGGCCTACCAGATGTTTGCAAATGTATGCATATGTGATCTCTGAATGACTGTTACCAAGTAGGATGTACATCTCTTTCTCTTACGTCCTAGAGGATACTGGGGTCCACATTAGTACCATGGGGTATAGACGGGTCCACTAGGAGCCTTGGCACTTTCAGAAAGGAATAGTGTGGGCTGGCTCCTCCCTCTATGCCCCTCCTACCAGACTCAGTTTAGAAAATGTGCTTGGAGGAGCCGGTCACGCTTAGTGAAGCTCCTGAAGAGTTTTCTGCATTTATTTTTCTGTTTGTTTTTTTCAGGCAGGACTGGTTGGCACCAGCCTGCCTGCTTCGTGGGACTTAGAGGAGGGAACAGCCCAACCTCTTATAGGGTTAATGGTCTCGTTCCCTGCTGACAGGACATAGCTCCTGAGGGACCTATTCGCAAGCTCCACAACGGCGAGCGTACAGTCCCGCAGCACGCCGCCACCCCTAACAGAGCCAGAAGTAAAAAGAGTGGTGAGTAGATGGCCCGCATCCCGGTTAGCGGGTCGCCGGCTGTAATGGCGGCATCAGGGTATGGAGCGCAGCACTGATATGAATGCTGCGTCTCCAAGGCTCTGTACAGCATGCTTTTTGGATGTGTGTTCCGCTGTGAGGTGTGAGCTGAGCTGTTTAATTTACCCTACACTGGCACAGCTTACCGGGGTTCTAATCCGCGGTAAGCATGAAAAACACCTCAGCCAGTATAATAAAACGGGAAGCCGTCCGTCATTATGGGGGCGGGGCTTCACTATGAGAGGATCCAGCAGCTCACCAACGCCATTTCCCCTCTGCAGCTTACACTGACAGGAATCACAGGGAAGCGCAGCTCCTCCACAAAGACTCCACGTCTCCTCAGCAATACCAGGGGTCTTAGTAAGGGGGGGGAGCATTGTAGAATACTAAGCCCTATTAAGGAGCTGAGTTTTACTTTAGCTGTAAGGGCACGGAGTGGCTGGCTCCATCTTCTCTGTCTCACTGCGGGCTCTCTGTGGGTTAAACTGTGTTTTCACCTTTCTGTGTGTGTGTGTGTGTGTGTGTGTGTGTGCTTCACATTGCCATGTCCAGGGACTGTGTTTCCTGCACAGCAGAGCGTCTATCCTCCCCGGGAGAATCGCTACGTTGTACCCACAATAGTACACATTTTCAGGCTAGTAGGTCAGAACCCGCATGGATAGATTCCATTAAAGGGATGATCTCAAATATTTCTAATAAATTATCACATACTGAGAAAGAGACGCAATACTTAAGACAGTCTTTGGATGACCTGATGAATAGAGATTCAGTTCCCATACCAGCGTCTCGGACCCCTGCCATTTGTCCACAAAAGCGTACTCTGGCCCAGCTCATGCAGGCTGATACTGATGAAAATACATCAGACACAAAGGAAGGTGAAGTGGACGTTAGTGGGGGGATGCGGCCCTGTCACAGGGAATACAGGCCCTGATAGAAGCTATTAGAGAAGTCCTGCACATTCCTGACAAGGTGGTGGAGGTGGATGAGGAATCTTATTTTAATGTAAAAAAGAAATCCTCAGCTACTTTTCCAGCATCAAAGGAATTGAATGACTTGTTTGAGGAAACTTGGGCTAATCCTGACACGTTTCAGATCCCTAAAAGGTTAATTACATCCTTTCCCTTTCTTCTGGAGGATAGAAAGAAATGGGAAAACCCGCCGATTGTGGACGCATTGGTATCTAGGTTGTCACGTAAGATAGTCTTACCTGTTCCTGGGGCGGCCCAGAGACCCACTATTGCTTGTGCATGGATCACTAGGGCCATTGCTAAATGGTCAGGTAATCTAATTGACTGGTTAGATTCCCTGCCCAGGGGGGAGATAATTTTACTCCTACAGCGTATTCAGGACTCTGCTAACTTTATGGTGGAGGCCATAAAGGAAATTGGTTTGCTCAACGCACACACCATTGCCATGGCAGTGTCAGCACGCAGGGGCTTGTGGCTACGCCAGTGGACTGCAGATGCAGATTCCAGGAAAAGTGTGGAAAGCCTACCATTCACAGGTGAGGCCCTTTTGTAGGTTAAGTCTACGTACAGATGGGTCCTCGGCACGACTAAATACTCAGCATGCAATACACATCTCCACCACTGGGTGGCTAATGCTCCACTAATCCAGTACTTAAGATCGAATAACGGCGGATCGATCTACAGCTCTGGCAAATGGTCAGTGATGACTGTAATGTTAATGGATGGTGACCAATGGTCAGACGGAGAGTTAAAAAAAAAATAGTTTATACAGACACAAACGAACATGGTAAAACACTTGTGTATGCATACGCAAGATTGTGTATGCAGACGCAACTAATGTGTGAAAGGAAGTATGTACAGTGCATAAATACCGTGCTTTTGAAATACTGTATGAGCGTCCGAGTCCCTTAAGGCATAAACCAACACCAATGGGAAGGGATTGCTCTTTGCATTACTTTTACACATGAGCTTGTGAATCTCTCATGAAGCATCGTGGGCTAGTGATGAAGGCTCCCACTTCCCATGCTGAGAGTCCTGGGTTCAAGTCCCAAAGTGCCAACCTTTTTTTTTTTTTTTTTTTATGTGTTCCCGTGACATTCACTTTATTATTATTTTTTTCTTTGTTATACATTCAATGGAAGGGTGCACACAGGTTTCACATAACTCAGAGTAAATCTGCAGGAGCGACTCATTCCGTTATATACAATACATAGCGGTAATGAGTATAAATTAGTGTATTCCGACGCAACTAACTGAGCAACACAGTACTGTAGATCGCCGGTGTTTGTGTATTGTACCTGACCTGAACTCCCTCCCTGTCTACTGCATGAACTGTGCAGGCTCCCGGGGGGGAAGGGCGATGGGGGTAGGGGGAGGTGGTGGAAAATATTGTGCTTTTGAAATACAAGTATGAGCAGCCGAGTCCCCTAAGGCATAAACCAACACCAATGGGAAGGAATCGCTCTTTGCAGTACTTTTACACATGAACTTGTGAATCTCTCATGAAGTGTCGTGGGCTAGTGATGAAGGCCCCCACCTCCCACGCTGAGAGTCCCGGGTTCGAGTCCCAAAGTGCCAACTTTTTTTTTTTATGTGTTCCCGTGACATTCACTTTATTATTATTTTTTTCCTTGTTATACATTCAATGGAAGGGTGCACACAGGTTTCACATAAATCAGAGTAAATCTGCAGGAGCGACTAATTCCGCTATACACAATACACAGCGGTAATGAGTATAAATTAGTGTATTCTGATGCAACTAACTGAGCATCACAGTACTGTAGATCGTTGGTGTTTGTGTATTGTACTTGACCTGAACTCCCTCCCTGTCTACTGCATGAACTGTGCAGGCTCCCGGGGGGGAAAGGGCGATGGAGGTAGGGGGAGGTGGTGGAAAATATTGTGCTTTTGAAATACAAGTATGAGCGTTCGAGTCCCCTAAGGCATAAACCAACACCAATGGGAAGGAAGTCCCTAACATCAATAGGCAACAATGTACTTGTAACACGTCCATTTGCGTCTGTGTACACTACTGGTTTTATGTTGCTTTGTCTGCGGGACTTGGATGCTCACATATTCCTAAAGTACTGTAAATGGACCATATACGCTGTACTATTTGCGTCTGTACTGTATATACTGTATGAAATAATGTAGCGTAATGAGACGCTGTTGATAATGTCAAATATTACCTTTAAACATAAGCTATATACTACTACGGACTGAGTACGCTATTGGCGCACTGAGTACCGTAAGGGTACGCACTTAGCGTAGCAGACGCTAGGCCGTGGGCGCGAGACACGAGCGGCACAGACGCTCACAGAATGATATACAGTAAACCTTAAGTAATGAAACAGTGTAAGGATATGCTTATACTTTAAACCTTAGCAGCAAAGCACTATACCTTTAAACTTTAAGTAGCGCTGGTGATACAAAGTATCAGCAGTGCATACACCTTAACAATGCTTATACACCTTAACAATGCTTATACACCTTAAACAGGTTAAACAGGTTAAACCACTTTAAAAGCCCTGGCAGGAAAGTGACAACACAGCACTGATTTGTATTTGAAAACCACATGGTTCTAAGGCCACTGTGGATAGATTCTAATAAAAGGTTAAACAATACATATCATACACTACAAACTAACATCAAAATCTAACACAATAACAGAGAATAACATGAGCAATGGCGAACAAAATGGCTACAGAGAAATATACATACGTGGGGATGATTCGCAAGCGCGTCCTGGATTCCAGCCCTCAGCATTCAAAGAGAAAGCCTTTTGAGAGAGTGAGTGACTGGCCAGGCAATGCTGGTCTTTATATACACAGCATACATTCACAATACAATGGTTCCTACAATCTCATTGTTCATTGGACACAGGAATGTGTCTCTGCATTATAACAAAGGTCATAGGTAGATTTGAACAGGTGGGCTGTGTCTTTCCCCAACTGCTGTAGTGGGTGGTATCCTCTGGATTCCCCCCGCATGTGTAATAAACAGCAAAATACAATTAATGTCCATAAACTACTTTTGTACATAACTATACGCAGGAGCGAGCGATCTTTTCCTAACTAACACCGAAATGTTACCCTTAAAATACCCTACAGCTGGATACTAGACACCACCTTTCAACCTTTATCTGACCCTTCCTATCATGTAAAGAGGAATCTCTCTGTCCAAGAACCGTTTAAACTAAACATACTTGCTGACGTTGTCTAGGGGAATATTAACTATAAAACACACTATATGGGTTAAATATGCTATGATCGAGTCGCCCGCTACACGCTCACAAACTCTACCGTAAATGCGCATACCACGCGCCAAAGCGCACGGCCGTAGAAGCTCCATTACGCAAAGTGTGAATATGAGTACGCACGGCAGAGCGTGTGCACGCGCAGCGGGCATGTGCATGGGGTTAGTACAAGGCATGTGAATCATGATATTTTTCGACTTTGACACTGTTTATACTGTATGCAGCATAATGAGACGCACTAGTAAAGTAGTTCTTACTATGTATTTCAGTATTGTATTTTAAGGGAGACCACATGCATGCGCAGTGGTGATTGTAAAAAGAGACATCTGGTGGACGATCGCAGGTATTACACGTAAAGGTAATGTCAAATGCTCTGTACGCCTCCCTGCGACTAGGCGCGCTTCTCTGCATCTAGGCGTCCCTACCTACGCCCCGGTACGCTGCGTATGCCCGATCACGACTAATGCCTCAGCCAGTCAAGATAACGGAGGACCCATCTGTACCTTCCTTCCACAGCACCCCCAGCTAGGAAAACATACTCCACTCTACTCCAACTCTGCAGTCCTGGACAGCAAAATTTTAAAGTAAATCCAAAGCTTCTTCTACAGCCTTCAAATTCAAAGGCAACAGATGTAATCCAAGAAAACCAGCAGCTGCAGGTTCTCAGGAACAGACCTCCGGTTCTGCTTCCTCAAAGCCTTCATCATGACGGTGGACCACACTGCCTGGAAGACAGGCAGGTGGGAGCCCGATTACGTTATTTCAATCACATTTGGGCAGCGTCATCCCAGGATCCCTGGGTCAAAGACCTTATCGCCCAGGGTTACAGACTGGAGTTTCAGGAACTCCCACCTCACAGATTCTTCAAATCAAATTAGGCTTACCAGCTTCTCCAGAAGCAAGTATGACTTTACAGACAGCAATTCAGAAACTGGTACAGACTCAGGTCATTGTCCCAGTTCCACATTAACTACAAAACAAAGGTTATTTCTCTGACGACCTAAGTGGATGCTGGGACTCCGTAAGGACCATGGGGATTAGCGGCTCCGCAGGAGACTGGGCACAACTAAAGAAAGCTTTAGGACTACCTGGTGTGCACTGGCTCCTCCCACTAAGACCCTCCTCCAGACCTCAGTTAGATTCTTGTGCCCGGCTGAGCTGGATGCACACTAGGGGCTCTCCTGAGCTCCTAGAAAGAAAGTATATTTAGGTTTTTTATTTTACAGTGAGATCTGCTGGCAACAGACTCACTGCAGCGAGGGACTAAGGGGAGAAGAAGCGAACCTACCTAACAGGTGGTAGTTTGGGCTTCTTAGGCTACTGGACACCATTAGCTCCAGAGGGATCGACCGCAGGACCCGACCTTGGTGTTCGTTCCCGGAGCCGCGCCGCCGTCCCCCTTACAGAGCCAGAAGCATGAAGAGTCCGGAAAATCGGCGGCAGAAGACTTCGGTCTTCACCAAGGTAGCGCACAGCACTGCAGCTGTGCGCCATTGCTCCTCATGTACACCTCACACTCCGGTCACTGATGGGTGCAGGGCGCTGGGGGGGGCGCCCTGAGGGCAATATATGACACCTTGGCTGGCAAATCTACATCATATGTAGTCCTAGAGGCTATATAGATGTAAAATTACCCCTGCCAGTATTCCAGAAAAAGCGGGAAAAAGTCAGTTGAAAAAGGGCGGGGCTTCTCCCTCAGCAGACTGGCGCCATTTTCTCTTCACAGTGCAGCTGGAAGACAGCTCCCCAGGCTCTCCCCTGTAGTTTTCAGGCTCAAAGGGTTAAAAAGAGAGGGGGGGCACTAAATTTAGGCGCAATATTGTATATACAAGCAGCTATTGGGAAAAATTCACTCAATATAGTGTTAATCCCTAAATTATATAGCGCTCTGGTGTGTGCTGGCATACTCTCTCTCTGTCTCCCCAAAGGACTTTGTGGGGTCCTGTCCTCAGTCAGAGCATTCCCTGTGTGTGTGCGGTGTGTCGGTACGGCTGTGTCTACATGTTGGATGAGGAAAGTTACGTGGAGGCGGAGCAGAGGCCGATAAATGGGATGTCGCCCCCTGTGGGGCCGACACCAGAGTGGATGGATAGGTGGAAGGTATTAACCGACAGTGTCAACTCCTTACATAAAAGGCTGGATGACGTAACAGGCGTCTCAAAGGCCATCAGGGGCTCAAAAAACGCCCGTTACCTCAGATGGCAGACACAGATGTCGACACGGAGTCTGACTCCAGTGGCGACGAGGTTGAGACATATACACAATCCACTAGGAACATCCGTTACATGATCTCGGCAATGAAAAATGTGTTACGCATTTTCTGACATGAACCCAAGTACCACATAAAAGGGGTTTTATTTTTGGGGAGAAAAAGCAGGCAGTGTTTTGTTCCCCCATCAGATGAATGAATGAAGTGTGTAAAGAAGCGTGGTTTCCCCCGATAAGAAACTGGTAATTTCTAAAAAGTTACTGATGGCGTACCCTTTCCCGCCAGAGGATAGGTCACGTTGGGAGATATCCCTTAGGGTGGATAAGGCGCTCACACGTTTGTCAAAAGGTGGCACTGCCGTCTTAGGATACGGCCACCTTGAAGGAACCTGCTGATAAAAAGCAGGAGGCGATCCTGAAGTCTGTATTTACACACTCAGGTTATATACTGAGACCTGCAATTGCCTCAGCATAAATAGGGCTGCTGCAGCGTGGTCTGATACCCTGTCAGATAATATTAATACGCTAAGACAGGGATAATATTTTGCTAACATTGAGCATATTTAAGACGTTGTCTTATATATAAAGGATGCACAGAGGGATATTTGCCGGCTGGCATCCAGAATTAATGCAATGTCCATTCTGCCAGGAGGGTATTAGAAACCCGGCAGTGGACAGGTGATGCTGCCTGTAAAAGGCACATGGAGATTCTGCCTTATAAGGGTGAGGAATTGTTTGGGGATGGTCTCTGGGACCTCGTATCCACAGCAACAGCTGGGAAGAAATTTTTTTACCTCAGGTTTCCTCACAGCCTAAGAAAGCACCGTATTTTCAGGTACAGTCCTTTCGGCTTCAGAAAAGCAAGCGGGTCAAAGGCGCTTCCTTTCTGCACAGAGACAAGGGAAGAAGGAAAAAAGCTGCACCAGCAGCCAGTTCCCAGGATCAAAAATCTTCCCCCGCTTCCTCTGAGTCCACCGCATGACGCTGGGGCTCCACAGGTGGAGACAGGTGTGGTAGGGGCGCGTCTCGGGAACTTCAGGGACCAGTGGGCTTGCCCACAGGTGGATCTCTAGGTTCTGCAAATAGTATCACAGGGATACAGGCTGGAGTTCGAGGCGACTCCCCCTCGCTGTTACCTCACATCAGCCTTGCCGGCTGCCCTCGGAGAAAGGTAGTACTAGCGGCAATTCACAAGCTGTACTTCCAGCAGGTGAAAGCAAGGTACCCCTCCTTCAACAAGGCCGGGGTTACTATTCCAAAATGTTGTGGTACCGAAACCAGACGGTTCGGTGAGACCCATTCTAAAATTGAAAGCCTTGAACACTTATATACGAAGGTTCAAGTTAAAAATGGAATCGCTCAGGGCGATTATTGCAATCCTGGAGAATTTCATGGTATCACTGGACATCAAGGATGATTACCTGCATGTCCCTATTTACCCTCTTCACCAGGAGTACCTCAATATTGTGGTACAGGATTGTCATTACCAATTCCAGACGTTGCCGTTGGTATTTACCAAGGTAATGGCCGAAATAATTATCCCGTACTTGGACGATCTCCTTATAAAGGCGAGGTCCAGGGAGCAGTTGTTCGTCGGAGTAGCACTATCTCGGGAAGTGCTACAACAGCACTTCTGGATTCTGAATATTCCAAAGTCGCAGCTGGTTCCTACGACGCGTCTACTGTTCCTGGGTATGGTTCTGGACACAGAACAGGATAAAAAGGGTTTCTCCCGGAGGAGAAGTCCAAGGAGTTGTTGTCTCTAGACAGAGACCTCCTAATACGTATACAGGTGTCGGTGCATCAATGCACGCGAGCCCTGGGAAAGATGGTAGCTTCTTACGAAGAAATTCCATTCGCCAGGTCCCATGCAAGGATTTTCCAGTGGGATCTGTTGGACAAGTGGTCCGGGTCGCATCTTCAGATGCATCGGCGGATAACCCTGTCTCCAAGGGTCAGGGTGTCGCTGTTGTGGTGGCTGCAGAGTGCTCATCTTCTAGGGGGCCGCAGATTCGGCATACAGGACTGGGTCCTGGTGACCACGGATGCCAGCCTTTGAGGCTGGGGGGCAGTCACACAGGGAAGGAACTTCCAAGGCTATGGAAAAGTCAGGAGACTTCCCTACACATAAATATTCTGGAACTGAGGGCCATTTACAATGCCCTAAGTCAGGCTAGACCCCTGCTTCAACACCGGCCGGTGCTGATCCAGTCAGACAACATCACGGCGGTCGCTCATGTAAACCGACAGGGCAGCACAAGAAGCAGGATGGCGATGGCAGAAGCCACAAGGATTCTCCGATGGGCGGAAAATCATGTGTTAGCACTGTCAGCAGTGTTCATTCCCGGAGTGGACAACTAAGAAACTTCCACCCGGGAGAGTGGGGACTTCATCCAGAAGTCTTCCAAATGATTGTACACCGTTGGGAAAGGCCACAGGTGGACATGATGGCGTCCCGCCTCAACTAAAAGTTACAAAGATATTGCGCTAGGTCAAGGACCCTCAGGCGATAGCTGTGGACGCTCTGGTAACACCGTGGGTGTACCAGTCGGTGTATGTGTTCCCTTCTATGCCTCTCTTACCCAGGGTAAAGAGAATAATAAGAAGGAGAGGAGTAAGAACTATACTCATTGTTCCGGGATGGCCAAGAAGAGCTTGGTAACCAGAACTCCAAGAAATGATCTCAGAAGACCCATGGCCTCTGCCGCTCAGACAGGACCTGCTGCAGCAGGGGGCCTGTCTGTTCCAAGACGTACCGCGGCTGCGTTGACGGCATGGCGGTTGAACGCCGGATCCTGAAGGAAAAGGGAATTCCGGAGGAAGTTATCCCTACGCTATTTGAAGCTAGGAAAGAAGTGAACGCAAACCATTATCACCGCATGTGGCGGAAATATGTTGCGTACTGTGAGGCCAGGAAGGCCCCAAAGGAGAAATTTCAGCTAGGTCGATTTCTGCACTTCCTACAGTCAGAGGTGACTATGGGCCTAAAATTGGGTTCCATAAAGGTCCAGATTTCGGCTCTATCGATTTTCTTCCAAAATTGAACTGGCTTCACTGCCTGAAGTTCAGACTTTTGTTAAGGGAGTGCTGCATAGTCAGCCCCCGTTTGTGCCTCCAGTGGCACCGTGGGATCTCAACGTGGTGTTGGATTTCCTGAAGTCGCATTGGGTTGAGCCACTTAAATCCGTGGAGCTATAATACCTCACGTCATTCTATGGGCCTTGGCGTCGGCCAGGCGTGTATCAGAATTGGCGGCTTTGTCATACAAAAGCCCTTATCTGTATTTTATATGGATAAGGCGGAATTGAGGACTTGTTCCCAATTCCTTCCTAAGGTGGTATAATTTTTAAATGTGAACCAACCTATTGTGGTGCCTGCGGCTACTTGGGACTTGGAGGATTCCAAGTTACTGGATGTAGTCAGTGCCCTGAAAAGTATATGTTTCCAGGACAGCTGGAGTCAGGAAAACTGACTCGCTATTTCTCCTGTATGCACCCAACAAGCTGGGTGCTCCTACTTCTAAGCAGACGATTGCTCGCTGGATCTGTAGCACGATTCAACTTGCACATTCTGCGGCTGGACTGCCGCACCCTAATTCTGTAAAAGCCCATTCCACGAGAAAAGGGGCTCTTCTTGGGCGGCTGCCCGAGGGGTCTCGGCTTTACAACTTTGCTGAGCTGTTACTTGGTCGGGTTAAAACATTTTTGTAAGAGTCTACAAGTTTGATACCCTGGCTGAGGAGGACCTAGAGTTTGCTCATTCGGTGCTGCAGAGTCATCCGCACTCTCCCGCCCGTTTGGGAGCTTTGGTATAATCCCCATGGTCCTTACGGAGTCCCAGCATCCACTTAGGACGTCAGAGAAAATAAGATTTTACTCACCGGTAAATCTATTTCTCGTAGTCCGTAGTGGATGCTGGGCGCCCATCCCAAGTGCGGATTGTCTGCAATACTTGTTTATAGTTATTGCCTAACTAAAGGGTTATTGTTGAGCCATCTGTTGAGAGGCTCAGTTATATTTCATACTGTTAACTGGGTATAGTATCACGAGTTATACGGTGTGATTGGTGTGGCTGGTATGAGTCTTACCCGGGATTCAAAATCCTTCCTTATTGTGTCAGCTCTTCCGGGCACAGTATCCTAACTGAGGTCTGGAGCATGGTCTTAGTGGGAGGAGCCAGTGCACACCAGGTAGTCCTAAAGCTTTCTTTAGTTGTGCCCAGTCTCCTGCGGAGCCGCTAATCCCCATGGTCCTTACGGAGTCCCAGCATCCACTACGGACTACGAGAAATAGATTTACCGGTGAGTAAAATCTTATTTACTCCAAGCTGTTTATGGTACCAAAACCGGACGATTCGGTAAGGCCCATTTTAAACCTCAAGTCACTGAACCCGTACTTACGGGTGTTCAAGTTCAAGATGGAGTCTCTGAGAGCAGTGATCTCAGGTCTGTAGGATGGGGAATTCCGGGTGTCTCTGGAGATCTAAGGTTTGCACTACAGGACTGTCGCTACCAGTTCCAGGCCCTGCCATTTGGCCTCTCCACAGCACCAAAGGTGTTCACCAAGGTAATGGCAGAGATGATGTTTATCCTCCGCATGCAAGGAGTGAACACAATACCGTACCTGGATGACCTGCTGATAAAAACACCATCCAGGGAGAGGTTGTTGGACAATATTGTCCTCTCAACCCGACTACTCCAGGATCACGGGTGGATTCCGAATTTACCAAAATCTCACCTGGAACCAACAAGGAGGCTTCCGTTCCTGGGGATGATACTGGATACGGAGGAACAGAAGGTTTTCCTTCCATTGGAAAAGGCATTGGTAATCCAGTCGATGGTGCAGGATGTTCTAAAGCCAACCCGGATATCGGTGCATCTATGCATTAGCCTTCTGGGGAAGATGGTAGCCTCTTACGAGGCATTGCAGTATAGAAGGTTTCACGCAACGCCCTTCCAGCTGGATCTGTTGGACAAATGGTCCGGATCGCACCTTCACATGCACCAGAGAATACATCTGTCGCCGAAAGCCAGGATTTCTCTTCTGTGGTGTCTTCAGACTTCTCACCTGGCCGAGGGTCGAAAGTTCGGGTTTCAAAATTGGATTCTGCTAACCACAGATGCAAGCCTCAGAGGTTGGGGAGCAGTCACCCAAGGGGAACAGTTCCAAGGAAAATGGTCAAGTCAGGAAACCATTCTTCCGATCAACATTCTGGAGCTAAGGGCCATATACTGTACAATGCCCTTCTACAGGCATCACATCTTCTTCAAGATCACGCCATTCAAGTTCAGTCAGACAATGTGACGGCGGTAACATACATAAACCGACAGGGTGGAACGAAGAGCAGAGCAGCTATGAAGTAATAAGGATTCTCCCCTTGGCAGAAAGACACTGTGGCATTGTCGGCAATCTTCATTCCGGGAGTAGACAACTGGGAAGCAGACTTCCTCAGCAGACATGACCTCGACATAGAAGAGTGGGGCCTCCACCCGGAGGTGTTCGGGTGCTTGACACGTTGGTGGGGAATTCCACAAATCAAAATGATGGCCTCTCATCTAAACAAGAAGATCCAGCAGTATTGTTCCAGTTCGAGGGACCCACAGGCAGTGGCGGTGGACGCTATGTCGGCCCCATGGGTCGACCAGATGGTATATGTGTTTCCGCCACTTCCATTGATCCCAAAGATTCTCAAAAGAATAAAAAGGGAAAAGGTTCAAGCAATTCTTATTGCTCCAAACTGGCCAAGAAGTGCTTGGTATGCGGATCTACTGGACATGCTCCTGGAGGATCCGTGGCCTATACCTCTTCGAGAGGGTCTCCTGCAACATGGGCCGTTCGTCAATCAAGACTTATCATGGCTACATTTGAGGGCATGGAAAGTGAGCGTCAAATTTTAGTCCGGAAGGAATCCTGGATAAGGTTATTCCGACTTTGATCCAAGCCAGAAAGGGGTAACGTCTAAGCTTTACCACCGTATTTGGAAAAAATACGTCTCTTGGTGTGAGAACAGGAAATTTCCTGCGGTGGAATTTCAACTGGGACGTTTCTGCTTTTTCTGCAGTCAGGTGTGGATGTTGGCCTGCGCCTGGGCTCCATAAAGGTCCAGATTTCGGCCTTATCCATTTTCTTCCAGAAACAGTTGGCTTCCCTCCCTGATTTTCAGACGTTCTTGAAGGGTGTTCTGCATATCCAACCACCCATTGTGCCTCCCACGGCACCTTGGGATCTCAATGTGGTGTTGCAGTTCCTCCAATCGGAATGGTTTGAGCCCTTACAGGAGGTGAACGTAAAGTTTCTTACGTGGAAGACCGTTACACCTTTGGCCCTGGCTTCAGCCAGGCGGGTGTCGGAACTGAGGGCATTGTCTCACTGGGGGCATTGTGTATTGTACCTGACCTGAACTCCCTCCCTGTCTACTGGATGAACTGTGCAGGCTCCCGGGGGGGGGAAGGGCGATGGAGGTAGGGGGAGGTGGTGGAAAATATTGTGCTTTTGAAATACAAGTATGAGCGTCCGAGTCCCGTAAGGTATAAACCAACACCACTGGGAAGGAAGTCCCTAACATCAATAGGCAACAATGTACTTGTAACACGTCCGTTTGCGTCTGTGTACACTACTGGTTTTATGTTGCTTTGTCTGCGGTACTTGGACGCTCACGTATTCCTAAAGTACTATAAATGGACCATAAATGCTGTACTATTTGCGTCTGTACTGTATATACTGTATGAAATAATGTAGCATAATAAGACGCTGTATATATTGTATGCAGCGTAATGAGACGCACTAGTAAAGTAGTTCTTACTATGTATTTCAGTATTGTATTTTAGTGTTCACTCCAGCGGATGGGCAGGGCAGGGCGCGCGTCCGTTAGGGGCACAAGCCCGCGCCAAAAGAGGCGTGTCTATGGAAATAGGGGGCGTGTCCACTTGCACGTAATGCAAGTGGGCGGGTCAGCACACAGACGGGGGCATGGGCAGACGGCGGCCTCACTGTTGGGGGCATGCCCAGCACCTACGGAGGTGCTGGGATTCCCCCAAGCTTTCTGACAGCGTGAATGGATGCCGCTCGCATGCGCGTGGCATCTTTACACGCTGAGAGGGGCAGAAAGCGGGCGGCTGTTTTAGCAGGGCGCCGCAGAAAGGGCAGGGCTGGTTTTGCCCTTAAAAAATCGGGCAGGGCGCGGCGCCCTGCTCAAACAGCCTAGAGTGAACACTATATTTTACGGGAGACCACACGCATGCGCAGTGGTGATTGTAAAAAGAGACATCTGGTGGATGATCGCAGGTATTACACTTAAAGGTAACTTCAAACGCTCTGTGCGCCTCCCTGCGACTAGGCGCGCCTCTCTGCGACTAGGCGCCCCTACCTGCACCCCGGTATGCTGCGTATGCCCGATCACGACTAACGCCTCAGCCAGTCAAGATAACGGAGGACCCATCTGTACCTTCCTTCCGCAGCACCCCCAGCTAGGAAAACATACTCTACTACAACTCTGCAGTCCTTTCGGACAGCAAAATTTAAAAGTAAATCCAAAGGTTCTTCTACAGCCTTCAAAGGCAATAGATGTAATCCCAGAAAACCAGCAGCTGCAGGTTCTCAGGAACAGACCTCCGGTTCTGCTTCCTCAAAGCCTTCATCATGACGGTGGACCACACTGCCTGGAAGACAGGCAGGTGGGAGCCCGATTACGTTATTTCAATCACATTTGGGCAGCGTCATGCCAGGATCCCTGGGTCAAAGACCTTATCGCCCAGGGTTACAGACTGGAGTTTCAGGAACTCCCACCTCACAGATTCTTCAAATTAGGCTTACCAGCTTCTCCAGAAGCAAGTATGACTTTACAGACAGCAATTCAGAAACTGGTACAGACTCAGGTCATTGTCCCAGTTCCACATTAACTACAAAACAAAGGTTATTACTCCAAGCTGTTTATGGTACCAAAACCGGACGGTTCGGTAAGGCCCATTTTAAACCTCAAGTCACTGAACCCGTACTTACGGGTGTTCAAGTTCAAGATGGAGTCTCTGAAAGCAGTGATCTCAGGTCTGTAGGATGGGGAATTCCGGGTGTCTCTGGACATCTAAGGTTTGCACTACAGGACTGTCGCTACCAGTTCCAGGCCCTGCCATTTGGCCTCTCCACAGCACCAAGGGTGTTCACCAAGGTAATGGCAGAGATGATGTTTATCCTCCGCATGCAAGGAGTGAACACAATACCGTACCTGGATGACCTGCTGATAAAAACACCATCCAGGGAGAGGTTGTTGGACAATATTGTCCTCTCAACCCGACTACTCCAGGATCACGGGTGGATTCCGAATTTACCAAAATCTCACCTGGAACCAACAAGGAGGCTTCCGTTCCTGGGGATGATACTGGATACGGAGGAAAAGAAGGTATTCCTTCCATTGGAAAAGGCATTGGTAATCCAGTCGATGGTGCAGGATGTACTAAAGCCAACCCGGATATCGGTGCATCTATGCATTCGCCTTCTGGGGAAGATGGTAGCCTCTTACGTGGCACTGCAGTATAGAAGGTTTCACGCAACGCCCTTCCAGCTGGATCTGTTGGACAAATGGTCCGGATCGCACCTTCACATGCACCAGAGAATACATCTGTCGCCGAAAGCCAGGATTTCTCTTCTGTGGTGGCTTTAGACTTCGTACCTGGCAGAGGGTCGAAAGTTCGGGTTTTAAAATTGGATTCTGCTAACCACAGATGCAAGCCTGAGAGGTTGGGGAGCAGTCACCCAAGGGGAACAGTTCCAAGGAAAATGGTCAAGTCAGGAAACCATTATTCCGATCAACATTCTGGAGCTAAGGGCCATATACTGTACAATGCCCTTCTACAGGCATCACATCTTCTTCAAGATCACGCCATTCAAGTTCAGTCGGATAATGTGACGGCGGTAATGTACATAAACCGACAGGGTGGAACGAAGAGCAGAGCAGCTATGAGGTAACAAGGATTCTCCCCTGGGCAGAAAGACACTGTGGCATTGTCGGCAATCTTCATTCCGGGAGTAGACAACTGGGAAGCAGACTTCCTCAGCAGACATGACCTCCACACAGGAGAGTGGGGCCTCCACCCGGAGGTGTTCGGGTGCTTGACACGTTGGTGGGGAATTCCACAAATCGAAATGATGGCCTCTCATCTAAACAAGAAGCTCCAGCAGTATTGTTCCAGGTCGAGGGACCCACAGGCAGTGGCGGTGGACACTATGTCGACCCCATGGGTCGACCAGATGGTATATGTGTTTCCACCACTTCCATTAATCCCAAAGATTCTCAAAAGAATAAAAAGGGAAAAGGTTCAAGCAATTCTTATTGCTCCAGACTGGCCAAGAAGTGCTTGGTATGCGGATCTACTGGACATGCTCCTGGAGGATCCGTGGCCTATACCTCTTCGAGAGGGTCTCCTGCAACATGGGCCATTCGTCAATCAAGACTTATCATGGCTACGTTTGAGGGCATGGAAGTTGAGCGTCAAATTTTAGTCCGGAAGGAATCCCGGATAAGGTTATTCCGACTTTGATCCAAGCTAGAAAGGGGTAACGTCTAAGCTTTACCACCGTATTTGGAAAAAATACGTCTCTTGGTGTGAGAACAGGAAATTTTCTGCGGTGGAATTTCAACTGGGACGTTTCTGCTTTTTCTGCAGTCAGGTGTGGATGTGGGCCTGCGCCTGGGCTCCATAAAGGTCCAGATTTCGGCCTTATCCATTTTCTTCCAGAAACAATTGGCTTCCCTCCCTGATTTTCAGACGTTCTTGAAGGGTATTCTGCATATCCAACCACCCTTTGTGCCTCCCATGGCACCTTGGGATCTCAACGTGGTGTTGCAGTTCCTCCAATCGGAATGGTTTGAGCCCTTACAGGAGGTGAACGTAAAGTTTCTTACGTGGAAGACCGTTACACCTTTGGCCCTGGCTTCAGCCAGGCGGGTGTCGGAACTGGGGGCATTGTCTCATAAGAGCCCCTACTTGATTTTTCATGAGGATAGAGCTGAACTCAGAACTTATCAGCAATTTCTTCCAAAGGTTGTGTCTGCGTTTCCTATCAACCAACCTATTGTGGTTTCCGGTGGTTACCGACACCTCCTCTACTTCAAAGTCCCTAGATGATGTGAGGGTTTTGCAGGGGTACGTAAAGCGAACAGCTTGTCACAGAAAATCGGACTCGCTGTTTGTTCCTTATAATCCCAATAAAGGGGGTAATTCCAAGTTGATCGCAGCAGGAATTTTGTTAGCAATTGGGCAAAACCATGTGCACTGCAGGGGAGGCAGATTTAACATGTGCAGAGAGAGTTAGATTTGGGTGGGGTGTGTTCAATCTGCAATCTAATTTGCAGTGTAAAAATAAAGCAGCCAGGATTTACCCTGCACAGAAATAAATAACCCACCCAAATCTAACTCTTTCTGCACATGTTATATCTGCCTCCCCTGCAGTGCAAATGGTTTTGCCCAACTGCTAAAAAGATTCCTGCTGCGATCAACTTGGAATTACCCCCAAAATTGGGTGTCCTACTTCAAAGCAGACAATTGCACGCTGGATCAGGCTTACTATCAAGCATGCTTATTCCACGGCAGGCATACATGTCCAAAATCTGTTCAGGACTACTCTACTAGGTCAGTGGGTTCTTCCTGGGTGGCTGCCCGGGGCGTCTCGGCTTTGCAGCTCTGCCGAGCAGCTACTTGGTCGGGTTCTAACACGTTTGCTAAGTTCTACAAGTTCGATACTCTGGCCACTGAGGACCTTCAATTTGGTCAATCAGTTCTGCAGGAACCTCCGCACTCTCCCACCCAGTTTGGAAGCTTTGATACATCCCCATGGTACTAATGTGGACCCCATTATCCTCTAGGACGTAAGAAAAAAATAGGATTTTAATTACCTACCGGTAAATTATTTTCTCATAGTCCTTAGAGGATACTGGGCGCCCGCCCAGTGCTTCATGTTTCCTGCACAGTTACTTGGTTAAGTATTTTTGTGGGTTCAGCTGTTGCTGTTCCTATTCAAGTTTGGTTAGCATGGCTTTCCTTTTGGTTTGTGTGTGCTGGTTCGAATCTCACCACTGGCCTTTCAGTCCTTCTCTTAAGGTTTGTCCGTCTCCTCTGGCACGGTTTCTAGACTGAGTCTGGTACAAGGGGCATAGAGGGAAGAGCCACCCCACACTATTAATTTCTGAAAGTGCCAAGGCTCCCAGGGGACCCTTCTTTACCCCATGGTACTAATGTGGACCCCAGTATCCTCTACGGACTACGAGAAGAGGATTTACCAATAGGTACTTAAAATCCTATTTTTGCTGGTCCACTAAATTATGCAGAGCCCTCTTTAAACCTCCTCTCACTCCAAATCTACTGTATATAATTAGCCATCTAGTTTCCTATTCCTTCACACACCTTAATACAGTAGATTGCACTTTTCTCTAGACAAGAATAATTTAAGGAAAGGACATAGGGGTAATTCAGACCTGATCGCTGGGCTGCTAATTTTTCTGTCCTATGATCACATAGTCACTGCCTCCAGGGGGGAGTGTAAATTTGCCGTGCAAGTGTGAGATTGCATGTGTACGCTGAGCTGCTAAAATTTACTTTGTGCAGTCTCTGCGCAGTCCAGGACTTACTCCTCCAGTGCGATCACATCAGGCTGATCGAGGCCAGAGCTGACGTCAGACACCCTCCCTGCAAACGCTTGTGCACGCCTGTGTTTTTCCGGACACTCCCAGTAAACGGTCAATTACCACCCACAAACAGCCTCCTCCTGTGAATCACCTTGCGAACGGATTTTTTGCACCATCCCGTCGCTGACCAGCAATGCCCATTGTTGTTGTCCAATGCACGTGCGCATTGCGGTGCATATGAATGCGCAGTTAGGACTTGATCGCCCGATGTGCGAAAACACACCGCAGCGATCAGATCTGAATTATTCCCATGGTGACATGCCATCCCTTCCTCCCAGCCTAATCCAGTAGTGCAGTAGAAGCAGGCTAACTTCTTGCTGGTGTAAATAGGCTTGGTGCCCTCTGATCAGCTGAGAATCGGGTTCGTGCTGCGAGTGTGTCTCTCCACTGAGTAAGCAGTGACCGCCGTGATCTGAATTTACAGTATAGTGCTTCATCATTACTGTTCTGATACAGAGGTCAGGTTATAGTCCCAGACCTTCTATCTGTCCCAATTCACTGCATATTGTGATAAGACTGCAGAGGTCACACTCACTGTGACCAGTCCTATCATGGGAGGGTGCAGACAGAGAGTGTTACACTGCCTCTACCCGGTGCCCCTCCTCTATTATTGAGGTTGACACCTCAGTGAGAAGGTTGATAGAGAGGGGGCCTCTCTAGATATGGAGATGTTTCCTCCAGTATTTCGCTGTGGGGGTCACAATGATGGATGACTTGTTATTGTGGAACCTTTCCTGTTGCAGATGCTTCCTCTAGGTATGCCTTGCAGTATTGCTATGAGGCCCACAAAGTTATAGTTTGGCCCTTGCATTTACATTTTCCCAACTTTAAAAACAGATACCGTAACCCGACAAATATTTATTAATATTTGTTTGTCTTTTTAAATTAGGCAGAATTCTAATATTCAGGAGCTGAAGCTGAATAATGTAAAAGATACATCCGAATATCTGCTAAAAGAAATAGATATGTCCACACAACACATGAATGCCAGAAAGAGGGATTATGACCTACAGATGAAAATTAGACAAGAAGCTCAGAAGCAAAGCTTGGTAAGTAGTAAACAATATTAAAAGTTATTAATTTATGTTTGAAATTCTCCAACCAAGTTACTTAGGTCATAAGCTGGTACATTGGCAATGGTGGTTATATGATGGATGGAAAAATGCATGTTGCTTTCTTTAATAAATAGCATTGTCCTTTAGTTCCTGCAAGAAAAAGAGGGGCAGATTGCAATAAGAGCTACAAATCAAAATATTTGTAGAAAGTTAAATGTGGAAAATTTTAGTTGATATTTTATGTTGTTTTGATCAATTTTGTCTCCGTTTGTCTCTGGTCTTCTCCTCCCGATCCCTGGCGGTGTAAGTACTTCCCTTATTCTCTTGTCTCCTATCAGCCTCATGCACATTCTTCGTTTCTCCTGTAAGGCATCATCATCATCATCATCATTCCAGCTCCCTATTCTCTTTTATCTCTAGTATGTCTCCCTTACTCTGTGTGTAAAGCTAGCCATGCACCTAAGGATTTATCGTCCGATCTGGCTGGTTGGAACGAAAATCTGGTAATATGTGGGAGCAAATGACAATTGACCATTTGCTCCTAAATGTCGTAAAATTGACAAAACGGCATTCAGACAAATTGGTTAAATCAAATGGATTTAACCAATATGTCTGATTGACCATTTTTGTCTATTTTCCCGTGTTTGGGAGCAAATGGTCAATTGTCATTTGCTCCCATCCGTTACCAGATTTTCTTTCCAACCAGCCAGATCGGACAATAAATCCTTAGGTGTATGGACATCTTAACACTCTCCATTTATATCCCTCATATCTTTCATGTCTGTATTCCTCATTCAATGGGACAACTGGAACTCCAGCACGGCCTGTTTAGCAGGTCAAAGACATTTTATGTTCAGTACTTCTGCAGGAGTCCTGTTTGGTGATATCATTACACAGTGATAACAATTTAGACAGCCACATTTAACTGATAAACAGACCCTGTTAATGCTTTCATGGAGGAAAAGGAAATAAGAGGTCCTCTCAGTCTGGGCAGCACGTAAAGATGACAGCTGGGCTCCAGGGATGCTGGCCACCATTATAGTTGTTACTACTGCTACCCAGTTTGCTGTGCCGCTATAGTCACTAACTATCATCCATTAAATAAACAATGTTGTTGTAAATGATCAAATTTAAATAGTAATATCCCATATGGGACAGTAGGAACTGCTCTCTCCCCCTTCTGTATTGTCTACATCTATGTATTTGCTTATGTGTTACTGTTATTCAGTGGCGTGCGGTTAGTGGCTGGGGAGGCACTTGCAGATAACCATCCCCCCCACCATACAATGGGGGGAAAAAGAAAGTGTAGTCCCCCCTACATTGCTAAAACCAGCACCAGGCAGAACCAGCCAGGGAGGATAATGCCATAGCAGGGGATACACTCGGTATGGGGTCCCCCTGCTATAACATTAATCTGCCCCCCCAAACTAGTCAGTCCAGAACTGGAATTCCTCGGAAGTGGGGACCCCAATAATAAAAATGGGGTCCCCCTCCCGAGCAATAAACAGCACTGGGCTGATAGTCCAGTGCTATGCCTTGCACCCCTGGTGGCGGTGGGTGCGGGGTTCATTGTTAATATTGTTCTTTACAGGTGGCCTACAGGTCCCAGCAAGGCTGCCCCAGCATGCTGGCACTTGGAGAACCACAAGTGCCAGCATGCCCGCACATAATGGGCCCGCTGGCACCTGTAGTTCACCTGTAAAGAATAGTAATATTGTTCTTTACAGGTGGCCTACAGGTACCAGCAAGCCTGCCCCAGCATGCTGGCACTTGGAGAACCACAAGTGCCAGCATGCCTGGACATAATGGGCCTGCTGGCACCTGTAGTTCACCTGTAAAGAATAGTAATATTGTTCTTTACAGGTGGCCTACAGGTACCAGCAAGCCTGCCCCAGCATGCTGGCACTTGGAGAACCACAAGTGCCAGCATGCCCGTACATAATGGGCCTGCTGGCACCTGTAAAGAAAATATTAAAATAAAAACACCACACTATCTTTAAAAAAAGAGTTTATTAGTCAGGGTCTTCACCTGGGGGCGGCGGCCTTTAAGCTCTTTTGCATGGCCGCCGCCTCCCCAGGACTTCCAGCGTCTTCACCTGGGGGGGCCGCCACCTCCCCAGGGCTTCCAGCGTCTTCCTCCGGCGTCTTCACCTGGGAGGCGGCGGCCTTTAAGCGATTTTGCATGTTCGCCGCCTTCCCCAGGGCTTCCAGCGTCTTCACCTGGTGAGCGGCGGCTGTTAAGCTCTTTTGCATAGCCGCCGCCCATCCAGGACTTCCGGCGTCTTCTGTCTTCAGGAGCTCTTCTCTGCTTCTCCTCCGCCATCGGACTGACACGCCGCTGCCTCGCGCTGACGTATATAAGTCAGCCGGAGGGGGCAGGGCGATGATGCAGCAAGCCATCATTGGCGCGCAGCGGGCATCTTGAA
Organism: Pseudophryne corroboree; assembly: GCF_028390025.1. Taxonomy (NCBI): domain Eukaryota; kingdom Metazoa; phylum Chordata; class Amphibia; order Anura; family Myobatrachidae; genus Pseudophryne; species Pseudophryne corroboree. Next base: position 651,021,872 of record NC_086448.1, on the reverse strand, counting down.
TTTCAAAAATTACGCTGAGACACCATTTTTTAAATTGGTACCATTCCGCTGCCAAACTCTGCAGAATGGCAGGCAGGAATCTCGGATCCCTGCCTGCCGCTAATACTCTCACCGCCGCCTGTACCGCCGCCACCGACGCCCGCACCTCCGCCACGCCCACACAGTGATTGACAGCGGATCCAGTGACTGATCCGCTGGCCAATCACTGTGGCCTCACTGACAGGGGCGTGCTTTCATGGGTTGAAAGCACGTCCCTGTATGAAAGCGGCACCTCTAATGGTGCCGCTTTCCCATGTATTTTCAATGGGCTTTTAATGCCCATTGCTAGGCCCCGCCCCCCGCTCCCATACCTTTCCCCATTCACAACGGGAGGCTCCATGATCGGTACCTCCCAACCCAAATTTGAAAAGGGATAAAGATTAGGATAATATAAAGCATATACTTATGACACAGAATATGTGTCATAAGTATCTTCTTTATATTATTTTAGTCATTAATGACAGGGGAGGCACTGCCTCACCTGACTGCACGTCCCTGCTGTTATTATATCTTCTTTATCTCTAACAATTCCAAATTATAAAAAAATATTGGCAAAATATAACCATGGAAAGGGAAAGAGACTTCTGTAAGTGTTATTCCATGTGGCTCCCTAGCGCTCAAACTACTCCCTCTGCTTTATTTGTTGCGCCACATACATCGGAAAGGAAAGAAAACTAGAGACATAATAATTATTTTTCTCTGACGTCCTAGTGGATGCTGGGAACTCCGTAAGGACCATGGGGAATAGACGGGCTCCGCAGGAGACTGGGCACTCTAAAAGAAAGATTAGGTACTATCTGGTGTGCACTGGCTCCTCCCTCTATGCCCCTCCTCCAGACCTCAGTTAGATTTCTGTGCCCGGCCGAGCTGGATGCACACTAGGGGCTCTCCTGAGCTCCTAGAAAGAAAGTATATGTTAGGTTTTTTATTTTACAGTGAGACCTGCTGGCAACAGGCTCACTGCAACGAGGGACTAAGGGGAGAAGAAGCGAACCTACCTGCTTGCAGCTAGCTTGGGCTTCTTAGGCTACTGGACACCATTAGCTCCAGAGGGATCGACCGCAGGACCCGTCCTTGGTGTTCGTTCCCGGAGCCGCGCCGCCGTCCCCGTTACAGAGCCAGAAGCATGAAGATGGTCCGGAAAATCGGCGGCAGAAGACTTCAGTCTTCACCAAGGTAGCACACAGCACTGCAGCTGTGCGCCATTGCTCCTCATACACACTTCACACTCTGGTCACTGAGGGTGCAGGGCGCTGGGGGGGGGGGCGCCCTGAGCAGCAATAAAAACACCTTGGCTGGCAAAATAATCACAATATATAGCCCCAGAGGCTATATATGTGATAATTACCCCTGCCAGAATCCATAAAAAAGCGGGAGAAAAGTCCGCGAAAAAGGGGCAGAGCTATCTCCCTCGGCACACTGGCGCCATTTTCTCTTCACTGTGTAGCTGGAAGACAGCTCCCCAGGCTCTCCCCTGTAGTTTTCAGGCTCAAAGGGTTAAAAAGAGAGGGGGGGCACTAAATTTAGGCGCAATATTGTTTATACAAGCAGCTATTGGGGAAAATTCACTCAGTGATAGTGTTTATCCCTACATTATATAGCGCTCTGGTGTGTGCTGGCATACTCTCTGTCTCCCCAAAGGGCTGTGTGGGGTCCTGTCCTCAGTCAGAGCATCCCCTGTGTGTGTGCGGTGTGTCTGTACGGCTGTGTCGACATGTTTGATGAGGAGGCTTATGTGGAGGCGGAGCAGATGCCGATAAATGGGATGTCGCCCCCTGTGGGCCGACACCAGAGTGGATGGATAGGTGGAAGGTATTAACCGACAGTGTCAACTCCTTACATAAAAGGCTGGATGACGTAACAGCTATGGGACAGCCGGCTTCTCATCCCGCGCCTCCCCAGGCGTCTCAAAGGCCATCAGGGGCTCAAAAACGCCCGCTCCCTCAGATGGCAGACACAGATGTCGACACGGAGTCTGACTCCAGTGTCGACGAGGTTGAGACATATACACAATCCACTAGAAACATCCGTTACATGATCCCGGCAATAAAAAATGTGTTACACATTTCTGACATTAACCCAAGTACCACTAAAAAAGGGTTTTATGTTTGGGGAGAAAAAGCAGGCAGTGTTTTGTTCCCCCATCAAATGAGTGAATGAAGTGTGAAAAAGCGTGCGTTCCCCCGATAAGAAACTGGTAATTTCTAAAAAGTTACTGATGGCGTACCTTTTCCCGCCAGAGGATAAGTTACGCTGGGAGATATCCCCTAGGGTGGATAAGGCGCTCACACGTTTGTCAAAAAAGGTGGCACTGCCGTCTTAGGATACGGCCACTTTGAAGGTACCTGCTGATAAAAAGCAGGAGGCTATCCTGAAGTCTGTATTTACACACTCAGGTACTAGACTGAGACCTGCAGATAGTGCTGCTGCAGCGTGGTCTGTAACCCTGTCAAACAGGGATACTATTTTGCGAACATAAGGATGCACAGAGGGATATTTTGCCGGCTGGCATCCAGAATTAATGCAATGTCCATTCTGTCAGGAGGGTATTAGAGACCCGACACTGGATAGGTGATGCTGACTTTAAAAGGCACATAGAGCCTAATAAGGGTGAGGAATTGTTTGGGGATGGTCTCTGGGACCTCGTATCCACAGCAACAGCTGGGAAGAAATTTTTTTACCTCAGGGTTCCTCACAGCCTAAGAAAGCACTGTATTATCAGGTACAGTCCTTTCGGCTTCAGAAAAGCAAGCGGGTCAAAGGCGCTTCCTTTCTGCACAGAGACGAGGGAAGAGGGAAAAAGCTGCACCAGTCAGCCAGTTCCCAGAATCAAAATTCTTCCCCCGCTTCCTCTGAGTCCACCGCATGACGCGGGGGCTTCACAGGCGTAGCCAGGTACGGTGGGGGGGCGCCTCAAAAATTTCAGCGATCAGTGGGCTCGCTCACAGGTGGATCCCTGGATCCTTCATGTAGTATCTCAGGGGTACAGGCTGGAATTCGAGGCGTCTCCCCCCCGCCGTTTCCTCAAATCTGCCTTGCCGACAACTCCCTCAGGCAGGGAGGCTGTGCTAGAGGCAATTCACAAGCTGTATTCCCAGCAGGTGATAGTCAAGGTGCCCCTACTTCAACAAGGACGGGGTTACTATTCCACACTGTTTGTGGTACCGAAACCGGACGGTTCGGTGAGACCCATTTTAAATTTGAAGTCCTTGAACACATACATAAAAAAATTCAAGTTCAAGATGGAATCGCTCAGGGCGGTTATTGCAAGCCTGGAGGAGGGGGATTACATGGTATCCCTGGACATCAAGGATGCTTACCTACATGTCCCCATTTACCATCCTCACCAGGAGTACCTCAGATTTGTGGTACAGGATTGCCATTACCAATTCCAAACACTGCCGTTTGGACTGTCCACGGCACCGAGGGTCTTTACCAAGGTAATGGCAGAAATGATGATACTCCTTCGAAAAAAGGGAGTTTTTAATTATCCCGTACTTGGACGATCTCCTTATAAAGGCGAGGTCCATGGAGCAGTTGTTGGTCGGAGTAGCACTATCTCGGGAAGTGCTACAACAGCACGGATGGATTCTATACATTCCAAAGTCACAGCTGGTTCCTACCACACGCCTGCTGTTCCTGGGGATGGTTCTGGACACAGAATAGAAAAAAGTGTTTCTCCCGCAGGAGAAAGCCAAGGAGCTGTCATCTCTAGTCAGAGACCTCCTGAAACCAAAACAGGTATCGGTGCATCACTGCACACGAGTCCTGGGAAAAATGGTAGCTTCTTACGAAGCAAAATTCCATTCGGCAGGTTCCATGCAAGAACCTTTCAGTGGGACCTCTTGGACAAGTGGTCGGAATCGCATCTTCAGATGCATCGGCTGATAACCCTGTCTCCAAGGACCAGGGTATCTCTACTGTGGTGGCTGCAGAGTGCTCATCTTCAAGAGGGCCGCAGATTCGGCATACAGGACTGGGTCCTGGTAACCACGGATGCCAGCCTTCGAGGCTGGGGGGCAGTCACACAGGGAAAAAATTTCCAAGGACTTTGGTCAAGTCAGGAGTCGTCCCTACACATAAATATTCTGGAACTGAGGGCCATTTACAATGCCCTAAGTCTGGCAAGGCCTCTGCTTCAAAACCAGCCGGTACTGATCCAATCAGACAACATCACGGCAGTCGCCCATGTAAACCGACAGGGCGGCACAAGAAGCAGGATGGCGATGGCAGAAGCCACAAGGATTCTCCGATGGGCGGAAAATAACGTCTTAGCACTGTCAGCAGTGTTCATTCCGGGAGTGGACAACTGGGAAGCAGACTTCCTCAGCAGACACGACCGACACCCGGGAGAGTGGGGACTTCATCCAGAAATCTTCCAACTGTTGGTAAACCGTTGGGAAAGGCCACAGGTGGACATGATGGCGTCCCGCCTAAACAAAAAACTAGATATTGCGCCAGGTCAAGGGACCCTCAGGCAATAACTGTGGACGCTCTAGTGACACCGTGGGTGTACCAGTCGGTTTATGTATTCCCTCCTCTGCCTCTCATACCAAAGGTACTGAGAATAATAAGAAAACGAGGAGTAAGAATGGTTCCGGATGGGCCAAGAAGAGCTTGGTACCCAGAACTTCAAGAAATAATATCAGAGGACCCATGGCCTCTACCGCTCAGACAGGATCTGCTACAGCAGGGACCCTGTCTGTTCCAAGACTTGCCGCGGCTGCGTTGGACGGCATGGCGGTTGAATTCCGGATCCTAAAGCAAAAGGGCATTCCGGAGGAAGTCATTCCTACGCTGATAAAAGCCAGGAAAGAAGTAACCGCAAACCATTATCACCGTATTTGGCGAAAATATGTTGCGTGGTGTGAAGCCAGGAAGGCCCCAACAGAGGAATTTCAGCTGGGTCGTTTTCTGCACTTCCTACAGTCAGGAGTGACTATGGGCCTAAATTTGGGTTCCATTAAGGTCCAGATTTCGGCTCTGTCGATTTTCTTCCAGAAAGAACTGGCTTCACTGCCTGGAGTTCAGACTTTTGTAAAGGGAGTGCTACATATTCAGCCCCTTTTTTGTGCCTTCTGTGGCACCTTGGGATCTCAACGTGGTGTTGAGTTTCTTAAAATCACATTGGTTTGAGCCACTTAAAACTGTGGATTTGAAATATCTCACGTGGAAAGTGGTCATGTTATTGTCCTTGGCTTCGGCCTGGCGTGTGTCAGAATTGGCGGCTTTGTCATGTAAAAGCCCTTATCTGATTTTCCATATGGATAGGGCAGAATTGAGGACTCGTCCCCAGTTTCTCCCTAAGGTGGTATCAGCTTTTCACTTGAACCAACCTATTGTAGTGCCTGCGGCTACTAGGGACTTGGAAGATTCCAAGTTACTGGACGTAGTCAGGGCCTTAAAAATTTATATTTCCAGGACGGCTGGAATCAGGAAAACTGACTCGTTTTTTATCCTGTAGGCACCCAACAAAATAGGTGCTCCTGCTTCTAAGCAGACTATTGCTCGCTGAATTTGTAGCACAATTCAGCTGGAGCATTCTGCGGCTGGATTGCCGCATCCTAAATCAGTAACAGCCCATTCCACGAGGAAAGTGGGCTCATCTTGGGCGGCTGCCCGAGGGGTCTCGGCTTTACAACTTTGCCGAGCTGCAACTTGGTCAGGGGCAAACACGTTTGCTAAATTCTACAAATTTGATACCCTGGCTGAGGAGGACCTTGAGTTCTCTCATTCGGTGCTGCAGAGTCATCCGCACTCTCCCGCCCGTTTGGGAGCTTTGGTATAATCCCCATGGTCCTTACGGAGTTCCCAGCATCCACTAGGACGTCAGAGAAAATAAGATTTTACTCACCGGTAAATCTATTTCTCGTAGTCCGTAGTGGATGCTGGGCGCCCATCCCAAGTGCGGATTGTCTGCAATACTTGTATATAGTTATTGCCTAACTAAAGGGTTATTGTTGAGCCATCTGTTGAGAGGCTCAGTTATATTTCATACTGTTAGCTGGGTATAATATCACGAGTTATACGGTGTGATTGGTGTGGCTGGTATGAGTCTTACCCGGAATTCAAAATCCTTCCTTATTGTGTCAGCTCTTCCGGGCACAGTATCCTAACTGAGGTCTGGAGGAGGGGCATAGAGGGAGGAGCCAGTGCACACCAGATAGTACCTAATCTTTCTTTTAGAGTGCCCAGTCTCCTGCGGAGCCCGTCTATTCCCCATGGTCCTTACGGAGTTCCCAGCATCCACTACGGACTACGAGAAATAGATTTACCGGTGAGTAAAATCTTATTTTAATTAAACAATGTGCAACAATTTCAGCACTACGTTACCAATATATAAATATGTGCAGTATAGATATTTTTCTGTACGTTGGAAACACAAATTGTAATTCATGGTAACAGATCACTTTATGGCAAACTATAAAACACTGTAATATACTTTCATATTGCTGCTATTTTGCTTCTTTTATATTTTACAATACTTTCTTGATTGAATATTTGTTTAAAAAATACAGTTCTTGCTTTATAAAGTATTTAGATTATGAGGATATTAATATTCATTTGGCATTTCATTACCTGTCTAAAAAGGATGCGGTTAGCATCCCGGCAGTCGTGATGTCGGCGGTCATGTGACCGACGCCAGAATCCTGACACCACTCATGAGACTGGAGCCAGGACACCGACAGCCGACATCCTGAAGGTAAATATTGGGGTGGGTATTAGATTTAGGGTTAGCTGCAGCCCCCCATCCCCGTCATTTAGCCCTAGCCGCCACTCCCCCTAGGTTTAGCCCTAATCGTGAGGTGGGAAGGAGGGGGGGGGGGGGGGGTAGTCTACTGACCCCCCACATGTGACGGCATTCTTGGGTTTGGGATGCCGGTTTTGGTCATGTGATTGCCGGCATCCCAAAAGCCGGGATTTCATACTAAACCCGCTTTAAAGCCATAACAGCCTTTTCAGAGAACGTTTTTAATTCAGAAGTCAGAATAATACAACATAAAGAAAAGACCTATATGTTGAACAGAGGGTTTTTAAAATCCAAGATTCAGATTTCAGCTGTACAAATACATTCCATATAATCAGTACCCCTTGAGGAAATGAGAAACAAGTTAGCACTATTATATACATTTTCTTTAGTGTACGTAAATATGGGAGAGATTAAGAGGCTTCTCTCAGGGTGGGCGTATTATACAGGTCTATCTGACTCAAACAATCACCTGTCCACTGTCAGTGCGTCTGAAACCCACAGTGCAAATAGGTATTGGAGCTGCAGAATACAACCCTGCTGACGCCTCAGTATGACGAGGCTGTATGGAAAGTTATGTAAGGAAGTCTCCTTATACCACCTGGGGGTATATTTACTAAAGGTCGATTTTGTTTGTTTTTGTTCGATGTTAGATGCTTTTAATCGATGTTGGGCTTCCAGGGTTAAAACACACATTTACTAACATTTAAAAATTAATATTAAAAAAAATCTGCTAGTAAATGTGTGTTTTAACCCTGGAAGCCCAACATCGATTAAAATTGATCTAACATCGAACAAAAACAAACAAAATCGACCTTTGGTAAATATACTCCCTCGTGAAGAGAGGCATTGCTAGACATACTTTACTTTATAACCAATGGTTAATGCAAGTTAGTGAGCTCTATTTGCAAAGTAGATGATAATTGTCTACTGCATTTACTGTAAACCTCAAGAAAAAAATGTCTGCAAATGCTGATTTTTCCATATAGATAAAGTACTATATAAGAAAGTGTCTTCACAATGTCATTTATTTGACTTTTGCTTTGTATATTCTGCTGTAGAACTTGGCTTAAATAGCACATGGCCATGCACATGTTAACCTACTACAATTAATTCATAATTAGGTTTTATGTTTATTTTCATCCATGCAATTGAAATGAAGTGGAACTGCTATTTTAATACAATTATTTTCCATTCTTTCTAAACGTGTTTTGATATTGTATTCATTAAGTACATATATATCTACATGGTACAATAACAGCTGACATATAGAGGGCATGATTCACAGTGGCAAGAAAGGTGACCGCATTGCGTACTTAGAAATGCAGATCTTTGTCTGTATTCAGAGTAGATTGCATCTGTGTGGCCACAAATCCCTATCTACCTGCTTGTTAAAGTGGCAGTCATCACCGTTGGCATACATTCACAACCACCATATACCTAGTGCAAGAGATCCTCCTAAATCTGGCAATTCTGCCCCCACAATGCCCTCAGAACACTTTGCCGTGCTACAAGGCATAGTTGCAGCCCAGCACACATCCGCAAGTATAGACGCAGCTGTGATCCGTACACTTCTGAACTGTCTGTAGTTGCTCATATTTGCCTATTACCATCATGTGGCACAATGGGCAAGATTTGTTGCCTTGTAGCACGTGGGTCTTTGAGCTGGAATTTGAGCAGGGTACCATCTGTGTGGAATTTATATGTTCTACATGTGTTTCCTCCATATCCTCTGGTTTGGCTGTTGCTTTTGGGTGCCTATCAAAGGGAAATTAGATTTCAAGCTTCACCGATCTGAATGAATAAACTGTTTAGTCTGTATAACACTGTCATATATTGATCTTATATTAATAAGGAGTAATAATAATATTAATTTACTACTTTAATTTGATTGATTCGGTCAATCACACAGTACTGTATCTCTGTGGTTTAAACTGGCCAGTCAAGCAGAGTAGGGCTATCATATTTGTGGTCATAGATACCCAGGGTTATTTAATCAAGAATGCAATTGTTGCTTCTGTACCTACAGTACATGAACTCATCTCCTGGGACTTATAGTGAACTAGATGACTGTTATTCTATTGCCTGGCATGCGTCATTAGGCATTGATGTTTAACTTTTTGTTTTATTTATTTATCTGTGTTTTAGAGTGTTAATAAAAAAAAAAGTGAGGATCTTTATCCTAACATAACAAATTGAGAGGTCTTGTTAATGACCTCAGCATCCTGGTAGCTTCCAAGTAGTGCAATATATTTTACAGGAATCACGTATACATTATTTGCAATCCAAAGGCACATGTATAATATGTAGGGACACTGGATCTAATTTCTGACGTATTAGAACATTAATGACATTATGGGGATGGCAGGAGCGCAGTTTTCCACTGCCCCTCCTGTGCTTCAATTCCGCACTGAGATGTTGGCATTGGTTACTTCAGTGCTCATTCATTGTATGTAGCACCTCTATACATATTACATATAGCATGTGGAACAGTCATATAGCAGATTGCCACACACACACAGGATTCCATTTTTTGTTTTTTTGTGAAAAGGGCAGAGAATAATACATCTTCAGGACATGTCTGAATGGCAGAATATGTGAATAATAGACATGATAAAACACATGAACGTGTCTGAATGGCAGAATATGTGAATAATAGACATGATAAAACACACCTTTTTATTTTTAAAGCTAGAATGCAATGAGAGAGGTGACAATAGATCATTTGAAACCTTACCGGGCACATCAGCCTTCATTCCCAAAGTCTGTGTGATCTTAGGGCCTAATTCATGTTTGTACGCAATGCCGATGTTTTCGCAATGGAGTGATTATCAACAGACGGCGCATGTGCCAAGGTACAATGCGATCGCTCTCACACTGACAGAGATTGACAGAAAGGGACTGTTTGGGGGAGTTAACGTGGGAGTGGCGGCAGAAATGCAGGCATGTCAAGGCCATTTTCAAGGCTTGTATCTTTCTTCAGCTGCAATCGCCCATACTGTAGAGAAACATGGCACCAGAGTCGCTACTGGCGCCGCCGGTCTGCGTAGCCATTGGTCAGCTCCTGGATTCTTGTTCCTTATTGTTGTGTCGGGGCTGTGTATGAGTACGCAATTGCTGAGCACTTTGTGATGGCTACGGTGGGGCGTCTATATCCTTTTCTTGGCGGCAGCTTTACGTGCGATGTGTAGCAGTTCCATGACCTGTAAACTTGCAGCTGCGTAGTCATTAGCATACAAACATGAATCAGACCCTGAGTGCACTCAGTTCAACTTTTCATTTTGCCCTAATCTCCTCTAAAGTAAAACACCAAAAAATGAGGTGGCCTATTTGTAGTCATTAAAGTGCCGTAACCACCTAGCGGGCTTCCAGCCCTTACAGCTGTACATATACAGGCAAGTACAGAGGTACTGAGCCACCTAGCAGAAACAAATGGCTCAAAGTTAAAGGCAGCTTACATAGTCGAATTAAGATGATTTCTTTATTGCGCTGTGTCTTTGTTTTTGGCTTACGGTTTGGCCTCAGATGTGCTTCCCACACACACAGTTAAGCATATATTCCTTCGCCTATGGACGGTTCTGTTTGAATTGCTAATAAACATTTTTTGTACAAGATATGCTTGATTTTTATTTTATTTTGTTGGACAAGGATGCCTTTCCTAGTATGCTTGAGAAGAAATAAAGACAAGAAAAGCAATTACTACCATTTTGGATCATTGAGCTATCATGCTGTGCTCTATGAGCACTGCCTGGGTTTTCCTGTAGGCATGTACGCTACGTTATGATAATCCTGTTGTAACCAGTGGTGATTATTATTGGCATGGCTGTAAAGTGTGCAGGGATCTAATAAAGTAAAACCTAGACATGACCTAATTGGGTCAGGAGTCTCTTGGACATTATAAAACAACATTTGAGTTGAGGCTTTTTTTGTGTAATGCTTATCTTTTTTATTTTTATTTTCTTATTGGATGGAAGGATTGTCTTAGGTTTTTGGGGTGATTACAGGGGCCAAAAGCAGGGTTCTTCTGCTGATAAAACTGTGTAATGCCTTGCAGTCTTTACAGTACACAGTTTTAACAATCTCATTTAATTTTATTTCTACGCTCTAAAAACATAACCTTTTGTCACACTGAGATGTTCAAATTGATATTTAAAGATAATATATATTTACGGAGATCTTCGTGATAAGCACAATTATTTTTTGTCTAAGAAATAGTTAATAATCTGTGTTGTAGTTTTTTTTAAAATAAGGAAATACAAATAATATATATAAAATGTAAAGGGAATCATAACATGTACATAGAGAACAATAAGATGATAGACATTACGACAAGTACAGAAGATTGTCAATATAAATTTATTATGCATTTTACTTTTATATCTCATGTATAATATGCAGCACTTTACAGATAATACTTAATCATGGATATGCGTTAAAAATACTGCCCATTGGGATTCCGGTGGGTGTAATACCGACGCCAAACTCCTGACAGCGGTACAAAACCACTGCTGGAATACTGGCAAGGTAGGTGATTCTCCATCTATGGGTGTCCACGACACCCATACAGGCAGAATAGAACCTTTGGCGAGCGGAGCGAGCCACTGTGCCTGCAGCATGGCAAGCACAGCGAGCCCGCAAAGGACATTGATGCGCTCGCCCGCTGCTGGCATTGTGGTGGACGGGATGCCGCTTTCGGTATAGTGATAGCCGGCATCCCGTACATCGGGATCCCATACCGATCCCTAATCATGAAGTGTAGATTTCAATCTGTGGGACAGATGTATTAATCTGGAGAAGGGATAAAAAAGTGCTAAACCAATGATAAGCGCAAGGCAATAACGCACCAGCCAATCAGCTCCAATATGCAAATTGACAGTTAGGAGCTGACTGACTGGTGCAATATCTATCACCTTGCACTTATCACTTATTTATCACTTCTTTATTACTTTCCCCAGGCTTTATTCCTTACCATACACACTAGGGTAAATTTTGTATGAAGTCAGCAATTGTGTGTGTGCAAGGAAACTGGGCACGCAAACATTTGGAGAAACATACAAACTCCACACATATAGAGCCCCTTGACCCCAGCACTACAAGGCAGCAATACTAACTACTGCTTCCCAATACAAAGTAGGTAACAGCATCCTTATGATTAAAACAAATATTACAATGTATTATTACAATGAGTAGGGAAATAAGGGCAATTTGCTGTAAACACTATAAAGAACTGAAATTAGGTAAAATGGACAAATAGATAATTCACATTCAAACTTAGATTTACAGAACTGGCTCTAGGGGTAGTTCAGTTCATAGCTATGGCCATGAGTTTTCATCTGGCCCATTTCAACAGTAACTTGCAGCCATTAACATCACAACTTTTTCCTTCGCAGCCTATAGGGGTGTGAATAAATATATGTGAGGTTGCAGTACTGTATGTCTCTGCAGTGTACACATTTGTACAAATCGCCAAGAATCAAATTGCCCCATAAATGTTTATTTTCTAAATGTAACCTTTACCTGTAATTGCATTTTCTGATTATTGACGTTCCCCTCCCCTAAATGCAAACTCTATTAATCCCAAAATGTTGGGGATAAAATATTGAGGGTGACGTTTGAGAAAGTAATTATGTGATCTTCATCTATTGCTTCTGGATTCTGCATTAACAGTAGAATCTGACCTCATCCACAATGTCTGGTTTCCAGGAAAAGTAGATGATCACATTACTCTGTTGACACAGTGGTAGGTTTGTGACTTGGAGGAGGGTCTGAGGCATAGGTAGAGGCCTCACTACAGCTGGCCCTCAAACATGGTGGCAGAAAGGTAACTGTTATGTAAGTGGCAAACTACTAGACTAACTAGAGTGTACAGATGGAGCCTCGCTCATCTCGGCTTCTCTTCTGTGCCTCGGTGCACCAAGGTTTATTAGCATAATCCTTTCATCTATTGTTCTTAGCTGCAGAACAATACATCAGGGGAGTAAGTCCGACTGCCCTAGCTCAGTTAACTCTATTAAAGGGATAGACGAGGAGGGCTGCATCTGTATATAGAAAGTGGTAATAGGCAGTACAGGGGCTATATTTTTTACATATATATATATATATATATATATATTTATATATATATATAATTTTTACTAATATATTCTAATATCATCGTTGCATTTTTCTATTATTTATCTTTACTATAATGCTGTTATAAATATTCTGTATTATTATGACCTTGCCCAAGTAATAAAAAAGAAAAGTAAACCTTGAACATACAACTGTATGGATATTTAATATGTTATACAGAATGGTTTAAAACCACACACACATGTCCAATAAGCAGGGTATAGTATCACTTACTGGCTGTGAATATCATTTATTTATAAAGCTTAGTCTCTAGTGCTACACAAGTAGAGGAAATTGTCATGGATACTGGACTTATTGACCACTGATATTTTAGCAAAGCTACAGTAAGTACCTGTCCACAAGAGCTTACAATCTACAACCTGGTGTCTGAGGCTATGAGGCAATGCCACAAGCAGGTGACTCAATCATCATACCAGCCTTTAATAATGTATATAGTAATGTAGTGCTCTCTTTCCCCTAGGCACTTTACTGGTTTAATATTATGCATATAAAAATGGGTCTACGTTAAATACACAAAGCATACATTCTGCTGTACTTACAATTATTACATTCAATTATCCAATAGGCTATTACACACACATTTAAATAGATCAATAACACAGGAGTAGATTAGCTTTCATCCTCAATCTGTTTCATTTTAGGAAAATGCGTTACTGTAGTGTGATGTAAGCAACGCTGAATTTCCTCCTAAAACCCAATATTACTGGTGTCACTGAGCCATGTGAGTTGTCTCTATGGGTTGTAAATTGGATCCCCTCAGTGACCAGTTAATGTTTTCTGTATTTACGGCAGGATTCTTGTTTTTTTGCAGCCACCAAGGCACGATGGTAGCATAAAAATTTCAAAATAATTTTTAGCAATCAAAGCGTGCCAATTTTTTATAGTTAAAGGGGCTCATTTAAATTGGAAAACCTGCTAGTCTGAAATTTTCATCTGAAGGATTACCACCAGCCAGAGCTACTTGTCTGATGAGGGTTTCACATGGTTTATCTAATGTGAAATCTCCATGTGGTATATAGTTTCATTAAACGGTGATCAAGAATACATTAGTTCAAAACAAGAAAAGGCAATGGAGCTTAATCCGCCAGGCATCTTGGCGCAACAACTTTAAAAGAGTTATTGAAGTGAAACAATTTGAGAATTAAAAGTCTTCCACTTATACAAGACTCCTGTCAAAAGCTTAAAAGTAACATTTTCCGTTTTCTGTTTGTGATGGGAAAACACACAAAACATTTCTGCATTTATGTGAATATAAGACAGCATACGTAGAAATCAAGATATATTCTTCTGTTAATAACTTAAAATATATTTAACTGATTATTAATTTATGTATTAGCTGAGGTTTATGTATGATTACAGCGGTGCTATTGTTTTATGTATATTTGTTTAACTCTTTTATATTCAACCTATTTGCAGATTTCAGTTGTGCTTTGTATATTTGTCATTTAAGTATGTGTTAGTGTAAAATACAAATACAATACAGTTAAACTCATCTTTGATATTTTAGAATTGACAGTACAGTAATTAGTAATTGTGTACTGATCACGTGATGCCTGAAAATCTGGCATAATCACATGGTAATGCATATCCTACATGGCATTCTAAATACTCATACAATTATTTTAGTTACACGAGTGGTATCTTTTCTCACTTTGAAAATGTTTTTGGCTGACAGGCTAGTAATATGTTTTATTTGGTAAATGTGTGGGTGTATTGGATCTAAATACAAGTGATTTTCCAACCGCTAATAATTTAAAATGTGAGAGCGTTAATATATACTGTACTGTAATATTTCCTGTATTATTCAATGCAATAGATTTGTGATCCATTTCCTTCTTTGAGCCTCTTTCTTTAAACACATGTATTGGTTCCTGCCAAGAAGACTGCAGTCTGTAAATGAAATGCAATACCTAAGGTAGAATAAATCAATAGCAAAGTATATAGCTTTAATTGAGTGTTATACAATGCTCTTACAAACAAACATGTATAACCATGTGGCTCTGTTAATTATTGTCTCAATTAAAATCAATGATGGATTTGTCAGGACAACAAACACAACCACTTGATTTATGTATCTTGGTTATATTTGTCCCAAGGTAGTTGGTGCCCTTATTTCATAGTAAATTAAATTTGACACAGTCGCAGAGAAAGGAGTATGTTTCTTCTAGCAATAAACAGGTGTAGACAATCTTTTCAATATGTATACTCCAATATAACATCACTTAATGTGTATGCACATATGTAGGCAGTACAACCAGTGGTGGAAAGAGTGGGGAGGGGGGGGGGGGGGAGGGGGTGACATATTGTCCAGGCATGGGCTTCTTGGAGGGACCCAGCGTGGGCACTTGTCTGTGCCCCCCGTGCCTTCTCCACCTTACATAGAGTATCGGCAAGTAGTCGAAGCCTCTTTCTCCAGCACATAGAAACGTACAGTAAATGCAGGGATGCTGCTGCCGCTTAGTGCATCAGTCTCCACTGTCTGGTGGGGGTGGGGGGTGAGTGATCGCACTGATCGTGCCCTCTCCCTGGATCTGACCCCGGCTGAGAGGCACATGGCGTCTCCCAATGCAGGTCTGCGCCACAACGCTGCATTCAGGCCACGCCCACTTTCATTGCTGGGTCCTGGGAATCCTTTCTACAGCCCTGAGTACAGCCAGTGTGTACAGCGGCGTTAAGTCTACCAGTGACTGTAATTGTGTAGGAGAGATGCAGCAACATTCTTCCATGAAAGTCACTCATCTGACACTTGGTTGGGGGTGGTCAAAAACTTATCCTAGAAAATCTCATAGATACTTGATTGGGTTTAGGCCTGGTGACGCAGTCGTTCATGTTGTATGAATAACATCAGTGCCCTGTTCTTGAAACCATTTGGGAAACATAAATGGATGGAGAATTGTAATTCTGGAGAACACCCTTAACATCAGGAAAACCAATGCTGCAACAATTAGCATTAATCTTGCCATATAAGTGACTGACTGCAGAGCCGGCCCTAAGCATATGGAAACTAGGCAAATGCCTAGGGCATTTGGTATGCCTAGGGGCAAAAGCAGCTTCTGCTGACTAAAATGATATACGGCACGCCTATATTCTGTGTGTAGCACTTCATATGCAGATACAGCCATAGTCGCACACAGTATATAGGCATGCCGCATATCATTTTAGTCAGCAGAAGCTGCTTGGGCATCCTAGCCACATAGCAATGCTGTTACCCAAAGTTAGAAAAGCTGCCAGCTGTCTCACGCCAGGCATCTCCTGCTGCATGGCGCATTGAGGCAAGATTTATGAGGACACATCTGTATCCAAGCAGAGGCAGAGGTCACAGTGTTAGCGGCCGTGTGAATGCTGTGTGTGGGTGGGTTGGTTCTGCAACAGTGTTTGGCATATCTGTAAGGGGCATTATGTGTGTCATTATGTGTATAAGGGCATTAATAATGTGTGACATAAGTGTAAGTGACATTATGTGTGTCATTATGTGTAGAAGGGCATTAATAATGTGCAGCATAATGTGTAAGGCGCATTATGTTTATAAGGACATTAATAAAGTGTGTCAAATGTAAGGGGCATTACTGTGTGGTGTTATATGTATATAAATGCATTACTAATGTGTGGCATTTTGTGTATAAGGTGCTCTACTGTGTGGTGTAACATATAGAAAGGGCACTACTGTGTGGTCTAATGTAAATAAAGATAAATATGGTATGGTGTAATGTGAATAAGGAGCAATTCAGTGTGATGTGCATATGGGGCACTACTGTGAAGAGTAACGTTTATAAGGTAAAGTGGTACTACTGTGTGATGTAACGTGAATTAGGGACACTATCGCATGATATAATGTGAATAAAGTTGCACAATTGTGTGGCGTAATTTGAATTGGGGGTACTATTGTGTTACCATGCCCGTTGCCAGAGAAAACACACCCCTTTTTGGGCTGTGCACCGAATGTGCGCACTGTTCCTATTTAAAATATAGGGGGTAGGAACACCAAAATAAGGACTGCTATGGGTGAGGGGTGATGGTGCTGGGAAAGGGGTGCAAGGTCAGAGGTGGAACTAGCGGTGGTGCTAGGGGGCACCAGCCAAAATCTTGCCTAGGGCATCATATTGGTTAGGGTCAGCTCTGACTGACTGTATCCAAAACATGCTAGAAATTCCATTCCAAAGCATTGCAGAATCACCAGAACTCTTTAGTGTTGTCACTTGTCTGCTTGAGAACATGGTAGAAATGTATTTATCTGACCATGTAAGCTTTCTCTGTATTTCATTGCATATGTACAGTTGAACCATACTTACCTACATTTAGGGTCTCATCTGTGGGAGAAGCCCGGAGAGGAGATGCAGCTAGGCTTTTTGGGGGTTCGGACTGGCCTGTCACGCCACTAGGCTCTGCCCCATTTGCAGCAGAATGACGCAATTTGCAGATCTGGGGGAGGGGGTGGTTCCAAAGAACACTATGACGCATCAGTTAGCCTTCAATACGTTCAGTGTCCCTCTTTTACTCAGGTGTTTCTATTTCTTTGTCCACTACCTCCTTATATTATTATATTCAGAAGTGACTAATGATTTTCCTTATTATTCTAGAAATGTATTAATGGCATTTTGCTTGTACTGCATGCAGTGTCGCGTTGTTTCTCAGAGCTTCAATGAATAATTAATCTTGCCCAATACATAGTACTATGTTATCCTGAAGGGAATATGATTAAGTGAAATTAATATTTTTGTATAAAATAATTAGTAATATGTAAAGCATACTTACAGTAACTACTCTGAATCTCAGGTGGTTCTCTCAGACTATTCATTAAATCGGGTCATTGTGGCCCCACGCCCTCCACTTAAAAATGCAGCAAGTTGTGTCTCTGTATAGTGGAGTAAAGATGAGGCAATTGTGGCAGCACACTCCCTGCACCTCCCGGAGTGTGTGGCCAGATAAGTTGTGGCTCTGTATAGTGGGAGAAAGATAATGGAATTGTGGCAGCATGCTCCCTGCACCTCCCAGTGTGTGGCCAGATAAGTTGTGGCTCTGTATAGTGGGAGAAAGATAATGGAATTGTGGCAGCATGCTCCCTGCACCTCCCAGTGTGTGGCCAGATAAGTTGTGGCTCTGTATAGTGGAGTAAAGATGAGGCAATTGTGGCAGCACGCTCCCTGCACCTCCCGGAGTGTGTGGCCAGATAAGTTGTGGCTCTGTATAGTGGGAGAAAGATAATACAATTGTGGCAGTGTGTTTCCTGCACCTCCCAGAGTGTGTGGCCAGATAAATTGTGGCTCTGTATAGTGAGGGAAAGATGATACAATTGTGGCAGTGTGCTCCCTGCACCTCCCAGTGCGTGGCCAGATAAATTGTGGCTCTGTATAGTGGGGGAAAGATGAGGCAATTGTGGCAGCACGCTCCCTGCCCCTCCCGGAGTGTGTGGCCAGATAAGTTGTGGCTCTGTATAGTGGGAGAAAGATAATACAATTGTGGCAGTGTGTTTCCTGCACCTCCCGGAGTGTGTGGCCAGATAAGTTGTGGCTCTGTATAGTGGGAGAAAGATAATGGAATTGTGGCAGCATGCTCCCTGCCCCTCCCGGAGTGTGTGGCCAGATAAGTTGTGGCTCTGCATAGTGGAGTAAAGATGAGGCAATTATGGCAGCACACTCCCTGCACCTCCCGGAGTGTGTGGCCAGATAAGTTGTGGCTCTGTATAGTGGAGTAAAGATGAGGCAATTGTGGCAGTGTGCTCCCTGCACCTCCCGGAGTGCGTGGCCAGATAAATTGTGGCTCTGTATAGTGGAGTAGAGATGAGACAATTATGGCAGCATGCTCCCTGCACCTCCCGGAGTGTGTGGCCAGATAAATTGTGGCTCTGTATAGTGGAGTAAAGATGAGGCAATTGTGGCAGCATGCTCCCTGCACCTCCCGGAGTGTGTGGCCAGATAAATTGTGGCTCTGTATAGTGAGGGAAAGATGATACAATTGTGGCAGTGTGCTCCCTGCACCTCCCAGTGCGTGGCCAGATAAATTGTGGCTCTGTATAGTGGAGTAGAGATGAGACAATTATGGCAGCACACTCCCTGCACCTCCCAGAGTGTGTGGCCAGATAAGTTGTGGCTCTGCATAGTGGAGTAAAGATGAGGCAATTGTGGCAGCACGCTCCCTGCACCTCCCGGAGTGTGTGGTCAGATAAGTTGTGGCTCTGTATAGTGGGGGAAAGATGATACAATTGTGGCAGCACGCCCATTGCACCTCCCAGAGTGTGTGGCCAGATTAGTTGTGGCTCTGTATAGTGGAGTAAAGATGAGGCAATTGTGGCAGTGTGCTCCCTGCACCTCCCGGAGTGCGTGGCCAGATAAATTGTGGCTCTGTATAGTGGGGGAAAGATGAGACAATTGTGGCAGCACGCTCCCTGCACCTCCCGGAGTGTGTGGCCAGATAAGTTGTGGCTCTGTATAGTGGAGTAAAGATGAGGCAATTGTGGCAGTGTGCTCCCTGCACCTCCCGGAGTGCGTGGCCAGATAAATTGTGGCTCTGTATAGTGGAGTAGAGATGAGACAATTATGGCAGCATGCTCCCTGCACCTCCCG
Source organism: Pseudophryne corroboree (assembly GCF_028390025.1). Taxonomy (NCBI): domain Eukaryota; kingdom Metazoa; phylum Chordata; class Amphibia; order Anura; family Myobatrachidae; genus Pseudophryne; species Pseudophryne corroboree. Next base: position 651,002,393 of record NC_086448.1, on the reverse strand, counting down.
GAGTGTGTGGCCAGATAAGTTGTGTCTCTGTATAGTGGGGGAAAGATGATACAATTGTGGCAGCACGCCCATTGCACCTCCCAGAGTGTGTGGCCAGATAAGTTGTGGCTCTGTATAGTGGGGGAAAGATGAGGCAATTGTGGCAGCACGCTCCCTGCACCTCCCGGAGTGTGTGGCCAGATAAGTTGTGGCTCTGTATAGTGGGGGAAAGATGAGGCAATTGTGGCAGCACGCTCCCTGCACCTCCCGGAGTGTGTGGCCAGATAAGTTGTGGCTCTGTATAGTGGGGGAAAGATGAGGCAATTGTGGCAGCACGCTCCCTGCACCTCCCGGAGTGTGTGGCCAGATAAGTTGTGGCTCTGTATAGTGGAGTAAAGATGAGGCAATTGTGGCAGTGTGCTCCCTGCACCTCCCAGTGCGTGGGCAGATAAGTTGTGGCTCTGTATAGTGGAGTAAAGATGATACAATTGTACAATTGTCTATACATTTATGAACATCCCTGCTGAACATTTATACTGAATACAATTTACACAATTATACTGAATACAAAACAGTCAGAACATGCAGTATAAGAAAAAAAAGCAAAGTATAATTCATCAGCCATATATGTCCCTTTTCATTTGACATGTATTTTCATTTCAAATCATATTTTATGATAATTAGGTGTAAAAGCAACTCTTGGATATTAGTTCATAGTAGCCTGTGTATTACTGAGCTGAATAATATACCACACATAACTGTCAATACATTTGTTCAGCATAATATATGTGGCACCCTGTAGTGGATAGATGATATCTGTAATGCTTCTCTGTCTTATATCACACTTCAGCTATGAAAAACATAGAGCTTTACTGATTGATGTGTAATCTCCTATGTAACAGAAATGTGCTATACGGGCTGAGGATTTGTGAATTCACAAACAGGTATTCCATTAGTATCATAACAAGCATAATGGGCATGCTTCTATACTGTCTAATAGTTAAGGGACCCTAGACCCAGGTCATATAGTTGTCTACTAAGTTTCCTTGCCGCTAAACAATTGACCCCAGCCTGTTGTCCACAGGGCTACCGAGAGCTGAACGGGCACATTTAGGAGGCTTGGCCATACCCCCGCAAAAAAAAATATATAAAAATATTATGTATTGTGCTGTGTGCTGCAAAGGGTGATATTTGTCCCCCTCAGCAGTTGGGCATGACCTCTCCAAAGAGGCCACTAACCGTCCTCCTCCTCTGCACCCCTTGTTTGCCTTGCCTGAAAAGAGGGACTTGTTAGTGGTAAAATAAGTGGAGGTTTCTGTCTCTGCCTCTCAATAATGCCTCACACTGATATGATCCAACTCCTGCGCTCTTATTTCACCCCCACAGAAACAGCTGTGCTATTCTGTGAGCCCACCACTATCAGAAAGTATGCTTCTCCTTGATTACAGCCTATGTGAAGTGATCTGGGGGGTGGGGATTGAGCTCCGACATTAGGACTGTCGTAAAAAAGGACATGGTTCTGAAATTCAGACGATCGCCACACAGAATGGCATTTCCTGCATTAGGAAGGTAAGAGCTGGCTGGTTCCTCACCCTCCTCCCCTGTCTTTACACTTACCATAAACTGCAAATTTTTCAGCCCTAAAGCTCCTTCAGACGTTGTCAAGATTAAATGCTGCCAAAAGGTATGGAGCACTTGAAGCGTCACCATCACATATAAAGTGGAAAATGAACGGCAAAAAATGAACTAGGGCAGTACAATGGGGCATGACATTAATTAGGGTAATGCAATGGGGCATAACTTTAACTAGGACACTACTTTGGGCATAACATTAACTAGGGGACTTCTATAGGGCATACATAACCTTAACTAGCGTACTACAGATGGAGCCACACTCACTGAGCGTGGCTGCATCGCAGGCGGGGGCGAACAGCGTGCCCAGGCGTGCCTGCGCCTCAGCCCACCACCAAGCGTACACAGATGCTCCCATTCAAAATTAAAGCTCCCATTCAAAGTAATGTTAGTTCTAACATTAACAATTTAGTTCACAGAAATGGCTATAAAGCCTTTAACACTCACAATCAATAGATTAAAAGTTAGTGTTTCAGTCTTGAAAAGAAAAGTCCTTTTCTTGGACAAATTTGTATACATCGATACTTCACAACCTGCCACTGTTCTTGTAGAACAAGCTGGCAGACATGCTGTTATACATTGCACGACAGTAATGTGGTGGGCATTCTGTAGTCAGGCACTATTCAGGTTGGTGAGGGACATATATATATATATATATATATATATATATGTGTGTGTGTGTCCTCATATACTGAGCAGTATGGTTGGTGTAATGGTTAGCATTACTGCCTCACAGCACTGAGGTCATGGGTTCAATTCCCACCATGGCCCTAACTGTGTGGAGTTTGTATATTCTCCCCGTACTTGCGTGGGTTTCCTCCCACAATCCAAAAATATACAGGTAGGTTAATTGACTCCCATCAAAATTAACCCTAATGTGAATGTGTGTGCGTACATGTGGTAGGTAATATAGATTGTAAGCTCCGCTGGGGCAGGGACTGATGTGAATGGCCAGATAATCTCTGTAAAGCGCTACGGAATATGTGTGCGCTATATAAATAACTGGTAATAATAAAAATAAATAATAATAATACATCATGTGGCGCATGAGCCTGGCTCAGCCTTACTGAGCGGTGTAGCGCAACAAATTTTTCTTATAAAATTTGCGTCTTATTCGCATCCAACAAAACACAAATCCAGAGACACTGCACTGTGACTTTAACTGCCCTGGAATTAATTTTAAATATGTACAAAGTCACAGATGAAGCAAATGGAACTTGGCATGAAAAAAAGCTGTGGCTGCTGCATTGTAGCACTCCATAGACAGATTCAGACTCGTTCACACAGATGTACAAGTGTTTCATATCAGATTAATCAGTGCAGTTTTGTGAAGCAGTTTTTTTTTGCATCACATTGGGACCAAGACACACATTTTAGTGGAAAAGATGCTCAGCACAAGCTGAGTCACGCGTATAAATATATATTAATGGAGGATGGACATCCCCATTGCTGATTGCTAACCAGAATCCAACAACAAAACTGTGCGTCGTCTTTGTGCTATTCATTGGGAGTATTTGATTTGATCTATATTTACGTCTTATGGTCTTTGTGCTACATACTACTGTTTTTAGACTACTCTGCCATTGTGTCAATCACTGTATAGTTCTTGTGCCTAAATAAGGATTTAAAAAAAAAAAAATCCTGTATTGGTACTGTAATGATAAGTTGTTGCACATACTGTAAGTGCATTTTATCTGCATCTTGGGGCAAATGTGTCTCACTGTGATATGTCTCACTATAGCTTGCATTCGTGTTTAGATTTGCATGTATCTTGAACTTGGAGAGGCAAGATATTGTGATTACCTTTGATACAGTCATGTCATGATACAAGTAATGCACACCCATTTGAGATAAAGTAAGTCTTCTTTTGAACTACATATACCTAGAAATATGTTAGCTACAAGATGTACATTTCAGCCTAACATAAACCAGGTGCAAGTTTTTGAATTGATGATGATGGCTAATACACACTAGATTTAAGTTTGCATGCCTCTTAACATAAAAACTAAAATTACATACCTCCCAACTTTACGGAGGCAGCAGGAAGAACATTTGCACGCATCGATGGCGTACCTCCAAAACTAGGAGGTGTGGCCTTATGGCTAGAGGGCGTGACCTCATGGGAAGTGCCACAATTGCTTGCCATGCCCCCATTTTTGTCACTGTCCCACCAAAATTGGGGCAGTTGGGATGTATGCAATTACCGACTAGACTAAATTATATAATATCAGACAATGTAAAGGAAAGGAGTAAGGCACTATACTATATAGGGACATTTCCATGCCTAGAACATAATAATTAACAAAATATACTTTTTAAAAACTTCTTAACATTTTATTTCAACAAAACCCACAGTTTCTAACATGCCTAACCTCAGGCGCATTTACAAGCTATGTGATCTCAGACTATTATCGGGCAAAAGAATTTGCATTTTTACATTGTTGTTTTATTGCCTTTAACACAAATTCATAAAGTTCATTCCGTTTACCAGAATATGTAAAAGTATAGCAACAGAAAACATAGGAAAAGCTTAAATTCAATCAGAGTTTAGATAAAATGCAGAATATATTAATGTATGGGTGCAGTTATAAACTCTATTAATATAGTTGAAAGCCGTCAAGCACCAGTAGCTCCCAGAAACATAAAAAAGTTTGTATTAAAAATCACTGAACAGCACAAAAATGTGAACAATACACATAAATTAAATTCTACACCCAACTTTGCAAACCACCTTTCTTTGTAAAAGATGGCCTTTGCCTGTATTTATAATATAGTCTATTAAATTCCAGATTTCCAGCAGCGATTTGAAATTTATAGTTTTATCTCTTTAATGCACACAAGTACAGAAATTAGCACACATTGTAATGAAAAATGTTATTACATTTTTATCTTTTATAATTCTTAGAAGCTTATGTTACGAAACATTGTAATAGGAAGAGCAGTATTTACTGTTGTCTGCTTTGAATGGTTCACAGCTGAACACTTCTCCTGTGTATTCAGTGACAAATGGCAATCACTTTTTCATTTATCTTATGACAAATAGGAGATGCAGCCACAAACTGCTGGCCGTAGCAAACTTACAGGATGAAGTTCTTTATTGTATATGGTTTGTAGATTGATGTATTCATGCCTTGTTTATTTGTGAAATGAACAAAACTCTGTAAGCAGGCATGAAAAGAAATTTGGCCATGCAGTCAATTGTATTTTTACTTCCAATCTTTCAAGGACTTTACGAGGATGTTTTCCAATTTTGGTGAAACATGTAAACTGGCTTTACAAAGAAAAGTGCAAACGCAAAATTGGTACATATAGATTATTCCTATCATTTGTACTTTATTGAATGTGAGAAAAGCATTATACCACAATAACTAAACTTTTGAGGGCCCCCCCAATAACTAAAATGAAGTGAAGGATGATAATAGAATGCAGTAAAATTATTGGATTTTCCTGTGATATGTTTATTTGTATTTATCTACCTTTGTCAGATGATTCCTAATTGTCTTTTGGGGAGGGTGATATCTACGTTTTTCAGCTACAATGTATGAAACATTAGATTACAGCTGTAGACTAGTTTGTGTCTAATATAGATCAGTGTACTGTATGTACTAAATGTGACATATGCAATTCAAACATGAAATAGAAAATTGAGAACAATTAGAATGACAAAGGGCCTGATTTACTTAGTTATTATGGAATCTCTCGGCTATGTTTCTGTGCAAATACTGCAATTATGGTAATGAAATCATTGCTCATTTTTTCCCATAACAGTATGAGGTTACTACAGTTCCCTGTTGCAAATTATAACGGCCCCATGTTGTTAGTGTGCACCCTGATTGGACGCCTTCCATCTTTTTATGTTTTTGGTGCTTTTTATGATGGGTAAGATTAGGGTCATGAGAGTCCAGATGTTAATCTTACAGTGGGTCCTGATTGTGAAATAGTTTTACCTAAGCCTGCTCAGCCATGCCCTGGAAAAAGTTTGTGTGTATGGGAGAGGTGGTGCCACCAGGATCCTCAACATTGTGTGTACCCACTCTTAACCACTTAACTGACGATTTATTTTGCCAAAAACCGCTCCGAAATAGTTTTTTTTTTAAATGTGAATTAGGTGAAGAACATGAATTTAACCCTATCCAAAATGATTTTAGTTAAAAAACTAAAATAAAATAAAAATATTTTTTGATTTGTTAAAAAATATGTTTTGAAACATCGAAACATTGATCGGGAACATCGTGACCATCGGAAACATCGTGACATCACGGCTTTAATTTTGAAAGCCGGGACAGCCTCCAGGTACACAGGGGGTCTTTGGAGGGAGGGAGGGGGGGGGGGGGGGGGGGGGGGGCGGGTTAATGTACACTTCCCCAGCGGCTGCTATTGTCTGCAGCCGCTGGAGGGGAATCCTGCCGTGCTGACCGATCAGCAGTGATCGGCAGCACGGCAATCAGTAGGGGAGAGTGCAGGGAGGCAAAGGGACCTTCCGGTCCCTCTGACAGCAGCAGCAGAGGGAAGATTCCCTTCCCTGCCGCTGCTAACACAGTTTATCTGGTTGCATCCTGTGCGACCAGGTCAGATAAAGCACTTGCAGGCATGGTTGCATCTGATGCGACCATGCCAGGCAAGTGGTTAACAGCACCCACTTCAGTTTGAAGCAACTATAAGTGAATATGAGGTGTGTCATTGGATTTGAAAACACAGTGACATATTAAAGGAAAGGAACATTGCTGATAAGATTGTAAGGCAAGGCTTGTCAATTTTTTCTAAAAACTAGGAGCCAGTACAAAAGCGTAGGAGCCAGACAACCGTCCCCCCCCCCCCCAAAAAAAAAAAATCAAACCCCCCCCACCGTTAAACAACCCCCATGGCCACAAAGCTAATGAGGTATCCCCAGGCAAACCTCCCCTTCACAGCCACATTGCTGTGAAACTACCCCCCGAGCAAACAACCACCATTTCCACCAATGGCCACATTACAGAGCAGCTAATTCAAACCCAACCAACCCCAACGGTAACACAACTAAAAGATTACCACCAGGCAAACCACCCCTCTGCATCCATGCCACGGGAAACAAACCCCCACCGCAGCAACACCACTATACCCCCCCAAAGCTGCAATTCCAAGCCATGCATAGACCCTCTTACCGGAGAACTCTATGCAGCTGGAGTTTGGAGATAGCAGACAGCGCATGCTGGGACGGACAGGAGGAGTGTGCACAGGCTGGGATGGACAGGTAGAGCAGTCAGCGCAGGCTGGGACAGACACACCTATGCATGAAATGGCCGCTGTAATACAGGCACGCCCATGAATCTCCGCTGGGGCTGACGAGGATCTGTTTTCTCCCTCTCTGCACAATCTGGTCACCATTATTTGGTCGCCATGGCAACCTGGCCCTGGATTTGTTGAGCCCTGTTGTAAGGAGAATCGTTCTGCAGGTAATGTACATGTAATTTAGTTGAGAGGTGTTCTCTCATAGCTGAGCAACAGCTTGCAAGTTTTCTTGACATTTACAATACACCCAAATATAAGATTTTGCAGGTATTGTTAACTTTGTAAAGTACTGTAATACAAACCTCAAAACAAGTTTAAACAAGTGATCAATAATTGTAAGAATAAATATGGAGGCTAAGCTGTAATGTGATTACCCTCACACACAACTGTTAGTCTTTATCAGGGATTATGTACTATGGGCTCTATTTATAAAGGTTTTTCATTAAGTAGTGCTCCTTTCCATATGGCTTTGCATTGAAAATGTTACAAATTTTCTAGTGACAATTCAATAAGAAATGCTTTTCTTCCTGCGGCCTTCCGAGGCCCTGCAATATCCTGGTTCCTCGAGGAACTTCACAGAAGTCTTCAGTAGAGCTTTTCACCGGACCCGAACGGAGTGTCAGTAGAGTTCGAACTGAGTGTCCGTAGAGCCTGCACATGCAAACTTCATTGAGACACTTTTCTCCACATGAGCCCTTAAGGTCATGCATGCCTGGTCAAAATTTCAGTTTTCATCAGTGCTGTGCATGTGCGAAATGGAAATCATGCATGCACAGTACCACTTTTGACCAGAACCATGGATCAAAGACAGGAAAGTACAGCATAATGCCATCCTATGGCAAGCAAAGTTTATCTCAGTATATTGAATTTTTGTCCGATCACTTTCTCAGTATAATTCTATAGATTGTGAACTTGCAAGCAGGGCCCTCTTAACTGTGTGGAGTCTATTCATCATCACTTACAGTATACAAAAGCAGATGAAAAGTAACATTTACACCTACTTTTGTATAAATTATGTGTCAGGGCTATTCATTATAAAGGTAATGCACGAGATATCATGGATATATCCTGCTAACCTTTCACTCACTGGCCTAAATTCATCATGCTTCGAAAATAACATTTTCAGAGCTTGACTGGGGGAACCTTTGCCATTATCAGAAGGCGTTTGCTACCAGTTGCAAAGAGGAATCTCTCTGTCACTGCTTGGCTCCTTCCGACGGAAGTTGTGCATGCATGATCCCAAGTTCACTCGTCCGCAGATTGCTAAATTTCACTGATACTTTAGGATTTAGGATTCATGGGGACAGCTGATTTTTGGATCAGCAGCCTCTGTATCGGAGTAATGTTAAATTGCTTCTGCACTCGCAGCGAGTTAGATACTTAATTATCAGGGGCCCCTTTGTGTGTTATTACCTACTCTTGTTTTATTACTATTTTGTTGCCAATTATAAAGCACAACAGAATATGCTGTCGCTATATAAATAAATGTGGGAAACTCACTTTCCGTTTTGATTCATGATAGTATTAGGAAACCCAGTATTACCGTGTAGGGATCTGCAAGAACATAATCATTTTCAGGTGAATATTTGAATATTAATTTTGCCCAGTATTGTGTTTGTGTTAATAAACAAAATAATAATAATGTATGGGGAAGCGTGCTGTGAAGATAACTGGGTGACCTCAGAGGAAATCTTAGATTTTCCTGGGGCATCTTACTTCATGAATAGTCCAAATCTGCCAGAGAGCCTTTTATCACTAATAAAGAGATTTTCACAGCTTTCTCAATAGAGCCCTAAGGATGACTTATATCAAAGATAATATTTTTTTAAGACTATAGTCTTAAAGTGCCTTGTCTTCTACAGTATATTACAGTATTACAGTGTTAAACATCCCTTTGCAGACTGAACATGTAGATAAAGAACTGTCTGTGATTTAAATGTCATTAATCTGATTTTTTTGGTCCTTAATTGGAGACTTATTGGCATATTACTGCTCCTCTAGAACGTCTGCAACAGACTTCGCCTAAGATTTCCCTTGATCATGTCCATATCATTTAATCATTTAAAGAGCAGATGCCCCCCTTCCCCCCAATGTTTATTAATGCAGTGTGTTAATAATGTACCTGAAAAACATCTGGTGTTTGTATTTGACTAAATATTGAATAGTTCACCAAGCTTTTTGTGCAGTCCCTTTGCTTATTGTTGCTTTTTTTTAAGCGGTGCTAAAGAGAGTGTAGCATCTCTATACGGCACCATAGCTACCTGTTGCATCTATTTGTAGATAAAAGAAGAATCCAGATGATGGGTCGACAGTCAGTGGGTCGACACCATATGATCGACATACATATGGTCGACATGGTGAAAGTGTCAACATGTTCAAATGGTCGACAGGGCATTGGTTGACACAGCGTATGGTCGACTTGAGGTTTTTGGATTTTTTTTTTTTTTTTACTTTTGGGACTTTTTCATACTTTGCCATCTGCCTGGAGTACATTTCAGAATAGTAACCTGGACTTGTGCATTGCGAGTGAAGCGGTACACTAATTGGGTGTCCATGAGCTCAGATCTACAAATTGCCACCAAAAAAACGTAAAAAAACTCATGTTGACCTTTTCATGTGTCGACTATTTCTGCGTCGACCTTTTGCTTTTGTCAACCTTTTTTCACATGAAGACCTTGTGCATGTCAACCTTTTAGGGTCAACCTAGACACTGTCGACTTTCTGTTGGCCTACTATACTACATCAGATTTAAGATGTATTAACCCAATCCTCAAGCTCTCTCATCTCTTTTATCATTAGAGTTTAGGGTTAGGCTGTAGTGAGGGTTTCTAACAGTGGATATAAGACCACTGTCCATGTGGATAAATTCCCCTTTATTAAAATGTGTATATTCTATGATACAAATACTAGTCAAAAAGTCAATTTTTTAAAATCCTATTTAAATGAACGGGAATATATACAGAAGCATCAAAATGGTTTATAAAACCTAAATTTAACATCTGCCTAGAAGCAACCACAATTGCACAATCTACTTTTATTTTCAATATTTTTGAGAACTATAGAATTTTTTTTTAATACTTACAGAAAACTATTTGTTAAAATGTGATAGATAAATTCACGTACACACTTAGTTTTCTTTTAATTTCTTTATAGTTCATTTACTTTTATTACTTTTTTTTTTTTACATTTTACTTGTTTATACTACTTTTAACAGAACCTGGTCCATTCTACCTACTGTACATTGCTAGCTGTTGCTGTGAGCTCCTCACTGATTCAGATGATACCACTCTACGCAGTGGGGCAGTTGTCTCAACTACTAAATGTACAGTAAAGGGACATGCTGAGATACTCAAGAAGATGTGTAATTGGTGCATTCTGACAAAAGAACGCACCAATAATTCACATATAATTCACAGAAATATCAGTGGACACTGTCAAGTTGCATAAGAATTAATGTATTATCTTCTGTAAATTATAAGGGTATTAGTAGGCAAGTACTAGGATTTCAAATGTTTTTTTTTTTTTCTAATCTCAACCTTTGCTGTTAGAAAATGAAATTCACACACTGAGTGCTTTTGTTTTATTAAAAAGGTACTGATACTCTCCTTAGATAATAAATTGATACAAGATTTTTCCAGAATGTAATTTCTACATTCTGGAAAAGTCTTCAGATACTTATTTTATTAATTCCTGCAATTATTTTTACTGATTTTTTTTTCCTGTTTCCAGAACAAGTTCTAAAAATAATTTACTTTTATGATGAAATCTATAATGAAAATCCCAATTTTGTTTGTTACTGCTTATGAGGAATACTCCATTACAGATGGAGCCTCCGTTATCTTTACTGGCTGAAGCTTTAGTTGTGATCAGGCATACGCAGCGTGCCTGGGCGCAAGGAGGCATGCCTAGTCGTAGGGAGGTGCACAGAACGTTTGCCGTTTCCTTTGAGTGTAATACCTGAGTTCATCCATCAGATGTCGCTTTTTAAAATCACCATTGCACATGCGTGTGGTCTCCATTAAAATACAATTCTGAATTACAGCGTAAGAACTACTTTACTGGTGCGTCTCATTACGCTACAATATGCTACAGTATGTCATACAGTATATACAGTAAAGACGCAAATAGTACAGTATATACAGATGTAAACGAACGTGATAAAGCCACAGTATAGTCCATTGATGTTAGGAATATGTGAGCATCCAAGTCCCGCAGACAAATCAACAAATAAAAATAGTAGTGTATATAAACTCAAACGAACGTGTTACAGGTATGGTCTATTGATGTTAAGGATTTTTGAGCATCCAAATCCCGTAGTATTAATTATATAATTAATTATTATAACTAATTTCTGGATGCCAAATCACTGTGCTTAGAATCTCTGTACAGTATTTTCTATTTGAGTACTAAATAGCACGAACAGCTTGTAACGTACTCTGCTGTAAAGGCTACAGTGGCAAGTGTTATCTTTCTGAGTATAATGGGGAGAGATAAAAGCTCCTCCCTAAGTTACTGGATTCCAGATCACAGTGCTTAGCATCTCTGTACAGTATTTTCTATCTAGCCAGAAACCCCGCACCCTGTGCAAGCTGGGCAGACAACTGGAGGTAACCCGACACATGGTTGCTTGCCGTTTCCCTTTGCGGTGTCACATAAACTAGTGGTTCATCTGCCCTGAATGCCAAGAGTCTCCTCTTTTATATGGTACCGGTCTTGAGTCTCTGAGACACACAGAATTGGAGATATTAGGACGCAAAGTGGACCCATTCTCCCAAAGACTATAACGGGACAGTTAATTCAGCCCCATCATGGATTCCGATGCTTGCCGTTAGCCTTGTAGGGGTCACAGAAACTTGGGGTTGATATCCTCTGGTAGCTAATCGTCTCCACTTTCATACCGATTGGACACCCAGAACTGGATATATTGAGCTTTAGGCCCATTTTTATTGACTTTAATAGCTCACATAAACCAAACGTCAATGGATCATTGCTTTAACACGTTTGTTTGTGTCTGTATACACTATTTTTTTTAAACAATTTATTTTATTGAATCTTCTATGAAACAGCAAATATTAGAAATTATAAGCAAGACAATTGCATGATAGGTGAATTGATATGTCTATGTCAGGATCACCATAAGAAATCATATAATACTAGTCATATACCTAACCTATATCAGAAATGACAAATGCAAAGACCAGAAATAGAAACGATTAAGCATCAAGGATGATTGGAGGGTCCCTTAGGAAAACCTGTGTCTCATACCATAATATCTTTTCAAAGCATTTTAGTACAGAGTCTTTAGTGGAACGTGGTAGAATGTCCAAGTAGCTTTCCCACGAGTCAAAAAACTGTTTAACACGAGTCTCTTTTTGAAGAGAAGCCTCCAACCAGTCCATATGAAATATAAGGAAAAGTTTTTCCTTAAACAATGTAATAGAAGGTTGAGTATTTTGAGTCCATAGTTGCAGAATGGTTTTTCGAGCTGCCGATGATATCACTAATAACAGTTTCCTCACTCCTCTAGGAATTCTGATATCAGCTGGCAGCATACCAAAGATTTCCCATTCACGTGTTAGTGGTATGAAATTAACTAAATGTTCCATAGTAAAGCAACCAACCTGGTGCCAGAAATGTTTAATGTATGGACATGTCCAAAAACAATGAAAAAGGTCCGCTGACTCATGAGAGCATTTAAGACATGTTGAATTTTCCAAAATACCCATTTGATACCCTCTAGCTGGAGAAATATATGCACAATGGAAAATGTTCTAAAACATCTCTGAAAATTTAGCCATTGGAAAGGTAGTGATCGAATAGTCCAGTTGTTTCAATAAATTCTCCACTGTTATGGATAGAGTGTACCAACCATTGAGAAAGGCCCGTAGTCATAGTAGAGTAATCTAAAGAATCTCTGAGAAGTTTATAATATGCAGATATCGCACCTTTAGTTAAAGATGGTGTTAATAAAGAAGTGTCCAGGAGAAATCTTGCTCACATAGTGTTGGGCTTGTAGATATGAAAAATTTGACCTTCCTATCACCGGAAATATAGCTACAGCCTCAGAATAAGAGAGGGGTTTGTATGTATGTTTACTCATGAGTTGACCTACAGTGCATAAACCCTCTTTTGCCCAATAAAAAAAGACTTGTGATGCCATGCCATCCTGAAAATTTGGATTATGAATAAATGGTAAATGTATAGTGGCATTTGGGTTAACTTTATATTTATGGCGTAAAAGTAGACAATGTTTTCTAGTGGACATGAGTGGATTGTTTAAAATTTCAAAAGGGATTTCAGCATCAATCAAATGTAAAAAGGCCACCAGGGATATTTGAGGCATGAAATTTTGTTCTAGCGTGGTATTGGCATAGGTTTGGCAAGTCGTCAACCTATCTTTAAGATAACGAAATATAGTTGTATGTTAGTATATTGGGGAAATTAATTCATCCATTTTTCTTTCGTTGGTATAATTTAATCATACCTATTCTAGCTCTTTTATTATTCCATATAAAATTACGGAAGAGCCTCGTTATAGATAAGACATCTGACTTGGATAAAAGAATAGGAAGCACCTGTAACGGGTATAGGATCTTTGGAAAATAAATCATTCTCAGTAAATTTGCTCTGCCCAAGTATAAAAGCTGAAGATGACTTAGACCTCCCAATTCTTTAGTAAATGTAGATACAACTTTGCCTATATTACAGTGATATAAGTGGTTAGTATTTTTGGGAAGTATAATTCCCAGATATAACATTTTCCCCTTAGCCCATTGAAGAGATAAAGATGTAGCCCATTTAGGGCGAACAAAGATACAGTGCCTGAGATTTATTAAAATTGATTAAAAAAAACAGAGACTGGACCAAAATGATCTAATAAATTTAAGATGGGACGTAGGGATACTTTCGGATTCGAGAGATATATCAGAACATCATCCGCAAAGGCATTGCTTTTGATTTCAATCTCACCCACCTTAATACCATTCAAAGTAGGCCATAAGTCAATTAGTCGGAGTAAGGGATCAAGGACAAGATCAAAAAGGATAGGGGAAAGAGGGCATCCTTGACGTGTTCCCGGGTCATAATTATAGGATCACTCCTAATATTAATTAGTAGTAAGGTTGCGGGAGAGGAATATAAGAATTTTACAAAATTAATAAAATCCGTACCAAAAGAATAGGCAGATAATACTTGGAAGAGAAAAGGCCATGATACAGTATCAAAAGCCTTGTGGGCTTCTAAACTCAAGAGCATATTAGGGGAATCAGGAGCAAGATTTGCTGCAACTATGGATGCAATAGCAGTTCGAATTCCTTTAACCGAGTGACAGCCTCCCACAAATCCTAACTGTAATGGAGAAAAAATAGTGGTTAAAAAAGATTGAATACGGGTAGCCATAATTTTAATAAGGATCTTTAGATCCACATTTAACAAAGTTATGGGATGGTAAGAATCTAATGACGTGGGATCCCTACCGGGTTTTGGGATTAATGTCGTGAAGGCATCATTAAAAGTCGGGTATTGTGGAAATTTTTTAAAAATAGTACGATATAATTCTAGTAAAGTGGGATTGATATCCAATTGTAGGACTTTAAAATATTCGCCAGAAAGGGTCCTGGGTTTTTACAAGTCTTAAGAGACTATATTGCAATGTTTATTTCTTGTTCTGAAATCTCTGAGTTTAAAAATTCACGTTGTTCTAAAGAAAGGCAGCATAGGTTAGCTTTTGTAATAAGGTCGTCCATCAGAAATTGATTTGGTGACGAGGCAGTATATAAATCAGAATAGAATTTGTGGAAAGCTGAGGAAATGTCAGAGGATGTGGTCAAAGAGGAGAGTCAATCGCTCGTTTTTATGGACACAATATGATTAGTCCGATGCCAAGTTTTAGTTAAAGAAGCTAAAAGACGACCAGTCTGACTACCCCACCTATAATATCGATTTAATATCGATTTTTCATATAATCTAATCTTAATTGAGCTTGGGAAAGTAAAAAATTGTCAAGTAGATTTTTTGCCTGTGTATATACTACAAAATTATCTACTGAGGGATCAGAGACATATTCTGATAATCGTATTCGTAATGTCTCCGATAATAGATTATATTGTTCCTTAAGATTTTTATTGCATTTAGCAACATAGGAGATAATATGGCTACGCATCACAGTTTTGGAGGCCTCACAAAACAAAATTGGATCACCCCAATGCTCAATATTATTATCAACATACTCAGATCAATGCAATGGTGCTGGAGGTAAAGTTTAAAGTCTTCAGAATGAAATAAGTATGAGGGAAACCTCCAAGTACGATGCGTGGGCCCCATCAATGGTTGACGTGTAGATATTACAACAGGTGAGTGGTCTGAGATAATTAGATTGCCTATATCAGCGATGCGATGAATTCCAGAATAAAAAGTAAAAGATTTATCAGAAGGATGAAATAATCTCCAAACATCAGTTAAATGATTTTGTATCATAAATTTATTTAGTGTAGTCCAGGTACGAGAGGAAATATTAGATGGGATTGGAGATTTATTTAAAGTCGGATCTTTAATAGAATTAAAATCTCCTCCTCCTATAAGTGGGAAAGTAGTACGTTGGGCCAATAATTGGGAAATATTACCAAAGAATTCTGATAAATGGTTATTAGGGGCATATATATTGAGGATGGTATATGGAGTGTCTGTAATTTTTACATCAACCAAGAGAAATCTACCATCTGGGTCGAGAACAGTGTCTGAAATTGTATAGGAAAGGTGTTTAGTAAATAGGATTGCTACTCTGGATTTGCGAATATATGGAGTTGAAATGCATTAAGACAACCATGGAGCTCTAAGGAAGGAACCATCTCCAGCCTTCCAATGAGTTTCTTGTAAAAAATATGATATCACTATTTTGACGTTTCAAGTGTGTAAGTACTTTGCAACGTTTTATAGGCGTATTAAGACCTCCAGTATTCCAAGACAAAAACTTTAGAGAATCGGGTGGTGAAGAAAATGGTAAACTAACATTATCCTATAGCAATTTTTGTGACAATAGTATTAAATAAGAAAAATATAAAAGAGCGAGGGCACCCCCCATCCCAGCAAGTGAGGGACAGCCCCCTGGACATAATAGTTACTCCCAACACAAACAATATAAAATTGTATAAAAATATTGAAGTTTCAAGTTCAGTTTTCTAACTTTTCCAACCATAATTTCATTGCGGATCCTGATAGGTAGATCAGGACCGGCCAGGCACATCTTAAACAAAAAAAAACAAATAAAAGGTACATAACAGTTTCGAATAAATCAACCATTAAAAGAGTACAAGGTATAGTAAGACTCTCCCTTATCCATAGCATACCATTTTAAATACCGGGGATAAAGTACCGTCATATAGAAACATTTAGAAACATTTTGTTCCCAAATATTATTTTAGATACAGAGGTATCTACAAATTTAGAGATCTTCACATAGATTATAAATCTTCAGCAATTAGGGGAACATGATGGAAGGGGTGACATCGGCCTCCTGGGGGAGGTAAAAGGCAAGAAATGTTTTTGTACGGCTTCTGGATCATCAAAAATTAAGGTGCGCCCATTATCAGACACCTGCAATTTGGCTGGATACAGAAGCGCAAATCTTTTTTGAGAATCAACAAGAAATTTGCAAACAGTGGAAAAAGATCTGTGTTTCTGCGCAACCGCAGCTAAAAAATCTTGGAAAATAAGTATGCGGGCACCATCAATGACTAGTTGATCCATTTTCCTGTATGCCCTGAGAATTATCACTATTTGTATGTATTGATTTATTGATTTCTTTTTTTGGGTCCTGACAGAGAATTTATATTTTTGACAGCGTCTCTGAACTCCGCTGGTTAATCCCCACCACCCCCCTCACCCTTCCCCCTCCCCTGAGAGAATGATTTTTTCAGACAAAGAGGGTAGTTTACAGTCAATAAATTGCCAACACAGTACTGTGTGTAAATGAAAGGCTACTATGTAAATTAAGATACTACAGTCGCTTTTGTTTGGGGAAAGGACTAGAAGGCCAGAGTGAATGTACATTAAACAGTACACTGTGCTAGGATTTGCATGTCAGACGCCCCGACAGTTAGTTATGGAAACAGGTCTTTTCCTGTGTCATTCTTTTGAATGTAAGATTCTTAAATATGAATGTTATGAATGAAATATATGAATGCCGTGACAGTACTTGGACGCTCATATTGCAGAACACGGTATTTAGCCACCACCTCCCCCCATCCCACTTACCCCTAGGGAGCCCGCTCATTTCATAGACAGGAAGGGAGGTCAGGTTACAATAAATGTACAACAGAGTACTGTATATGAATGAAGATCAGATAGAGAACTGCAGTCGCTTTGATAGAGACACGATCTCTTGTGTAAATGGTAGCAGTGATCCCTTCTCATACAGTACAACACAGATTCTCTATCGTCCATAAACTACAGTACAGTGCTGTGTTGCTCGATCAGTTAATCGCATCAGGATACACTATTTATATTTATTGATATGTCTACAGGACCTATTGCCGCTGTGTATTTTAGCTAGTGTATTGAGACGCTCCTTCAGCATTGCCCTGGCTTTTGCAAAACTGATGCCATCACTGGCTCCATAGCAAGGCTTCCAAGAGGTGCAAGGTCATGGGCGGCAGCCACTTTGTCAACTTGCTATCTGATTGAGTCTGGTTTATCGTAATGTGCATAGAGCTAACTTATCCCTATTGTTCCTGTTTAATATAATTAGGGTATTGAGATGCTCCTTCAGCATTACCCTGACTCTTGCAAAACTGATGCCGTCACTGGCTCCAGAGCTGAGGGCTTACATTACAGAAAATTGATAAAGTGTCAGGAAAAACAAACATGCACTCGCACTGTGGGAATCGAACCCGGGACTTAGCATGGGAATCGGCACACTTCACCACTCGGGCACAACGCCTCATGATAAATAGACAAGCTCATGTGTAAGTGTAAGCAGTGATCCCTCCCCATTGGTGTTTGTGTATGCCATTACAGGACTTGGATGCTCATATAGCAGAACACGGTACATACTTTTACGTCAATGAACTACATTATTGCTTTTACATATTAGTTGCGTCTATGCAATTGCTTTGTTTACGGGACTTGGACGCTCACATACAGTAACACAGCAATGGATAAGTGTTTTATCACGTTCATTTGCATCTGCATAAACTATTTTTCTCTTATGTCCTAGAGGATGCTGGGTTCCACATTAGTACCATGGGGTATAGACGGGTCCACCAGGAGCCATTGGCACTTTGAGAGTTTGAGAGTGTGGGCTGGCTCCTCCCTCTATACCCTTCCTATCAGACTCAGTTTAGAAAATGTGCCCGAAAGAGCCAGTCACAGCTAGGAGCTCCATAGGAGTTCTTTTAGTTTTATTGTTTTATTAGAAATTTAGGCACAGGGAGGCTGCTGACAACAGCCTCCCTGCTTCGTGGGACTAAGAGGGGGAGTAGTGTCCGCCCTGAGGGGTCTGAGCCACTATCCCCGCTGACAGGACACTTAGCTCCTGAGGGGAATGATCGTTTGCCGCCACAGGTGATCGCTCACCCCCGCAGCATGCCACCACCCCCTTACATAGCCAGAAGATTGAAGTGGCGAGTGAGTCACCGCCCCCCCCTAGCAAGCAGGGAGTCGGTGTGAAGATGACAGCAACAGGGTGGAAGCGCAGTACTACCTGCGCTCTGGAGGCTCAGCGGTACTTAGTGCGGCGCTGTGAGGGGCGCCCTGAGCCAGCGCCTTACCTTACACTGGTATTGAAGTCTGTCAGGGGGCCAGTTACACTGCCAGTGTTTTCCTCAGGCCAGTATAAAGATCAGTGGAGCGGGAAGCAGCGCCATGAAAGGGGGTGGAGCTTCTCAGAGCGGACCCAGCAGCGTTCAGCGCCATTTTTCTTACCTGCAGATCACTGTGGAGACACTGGCAGGGAGAGCTGTCCCTCCAGTACAACTCCAGCTATCTTGTACGGTACCAGGGGGTTGTAGAAGGGGGGAAGGCTGTGGAAATACTGTGTAACCTATTAAGGTACACAGTAAGTGCTAGGTAGTGGCTTCCCTCTATCTAAAAAGTGCTGTGTGTGGGTTGGCTCCAATCTCTGTGGCTCTCTTGGCATTCTTGGGAGGAAACTGTATCTGTCCTTTCCCTGTGTGTGTGTGGAGTGTTTGCTGTCTCCAAAAACACCATGACTAGGGATTCTGTGTCATATGCTGCAGAGGATAATTCCTCTCAGGACGATCCCATTCCATATACTCAGGATTTTACTGTTTTATCACAGATCCTTGCAAAGGAGCCTGAGTGGTTAGCCTCTCTTAAGGGTATGATTTCTCAGATTTCTACTAGGGTAGCTCAGACTGAGACTGCAACTCAGGTTTTACAGAACTCTATGGCGGTTTGGTCTGGGGCTGTTCCTTCAGGGCCCCCTAGTGTACACCCTCAAAAACGTGCTCTTGCCCAGATTATGCAAGATGACACGGATACCGATTCTGATACGGCAGACGGTGATGGGGATGTGCTGCAGGAGGTGGCATCTCTTGCAAAAGTGGTGCAGTTGATGATTGAGGCCATTAGAGATGTGTTGAATATTGCTGATGCAACACCTGAGCAGGTTAAGGAGGCTTACTTCACGGATAATAAGAAAGCCTCGCTAACCTTCCCTTCGTCTAAAGAATTAAACGCTATATTTGAAAAGTCTTGGGATAACCCGGAGAAAAAAATCCAAATCCCCAGAAAGGTTCTAGTTGCTTTTACCTTTCTTGAGGATGATAGGAAGAAATGGGAAAACCCACCTATACCTGTAGTTGACGCATCTGTTTCCACACTGTCAAAGAAGGTGGTTTTACCTATCCCAGGATCTACCGCGTTAAAAGAACCGGCTGATCGCAAAATTGACACTATGCTCAAATCTATATACAAGGCTAAAGGGGCGATACTACGACCTACTATTGCCTGTGCATGGATCTCTAAAGCTATAGTAAAGTGGTCAGGCACGTTACTTGAGGAATTGGATACAATGGATAAAAGTGATGTTGAATTGTTTTTACATAACATACAGGATTCTGCAGGATTTATGGTGGAATCTATGAAAGACCTGGGTACGATGGCTGCAGGGATATCTTCCATGTCTGTCTCAGCTCACAGGGGACTCTGGCTACGCCAATGGTCTGCCGATGCGGAATCCAGGAGAGGTGTGGAGAACCTACGCTACACAGGTCAGGCTCTATATGGGGAAGTGTTGGATGTGTGGATTTCCACAGCAACCGCGGGTAAGTCACCTTTTCTACCCTCAGCTGCGCCTGCTCCGAAGAAACCTTTTTCCTCAGCTACATCACAGTCCTTCAGGACAGCTAAAACAAGAAAGACCAAGCCGTCTAACACCTTCTTTAGAGGAGGTCGGTCAAAATCCAAAAAACCTGCTACTGCAGTTTCCCAGCACCAGCAACCTGCTTCTGGTACATTAAAATCCTCAGCATGACGGTGGACTGTACGACCTGGAGGAGGGGCCAGTGGCGGTGAGGCTCAGACGATTCAGCCATGTCCGACCTGGACCCCTGGGTACAGGATATTGTGTCCCAGGGTTACAGGCTGGAGTTTCAAGAACTCCCACCTCACCGATTCTGCAAATCAGGCTTACCAGCTTTGCTGGCAGACAGGGCTGTCCTACAGGAAGCCATCCAAAAATTGGAAAAGTCACAGATCATTGAACCAGTTCCACCTCAGATGCAAAACTAGGGTTATTATTCGAACCTTTTCGTGGTACCGAAATCGGATGGTTCGGTCAGGCCAATTTTGAATTTGAAAATGTTGAACCCCTATCTGAGGGAGTTAAAATTCAAAATGGAGTCTCTGAGAGCGGTGATCTCAGGTCTGGAAGAGGGGGAGTTCCTGGTATCCCTGGATATCAAGTATGCGTACCCCCACATTCCGATTTGGCTGCCGCTCCAGGCTTATCTCAGATTTGCAGCCACTATCAATTTCAGGCACTGCCATTCGGCCTCTCCACAGCACTGAGTGTGTTCACCAAGGTGATGGCAGAGGTGATGGTTCTCCTCCGCAGACAGGCGGTGAACATAATCCCATATCTGGACGATCTGCTGATAAAGGCATCGTCCAGGGAGATGTTGTTGCAGCCCATTGGTCTCACGACTCGTCTGCTCAGGGACCACGGTTGGATCCTGAACCTTCCAAAATCACATTTGGAGCCAACAAGGAGATTGTCTTTTCTGGGAATGATCCTCAACATGGAAGTGCAGAGGGTGTTTCTGCCAGAGTAGAAAGCGTTGGTGATTCAAACAATGGTCCGGGACGTACTGAAGCCAGCCCGGGTATCGGTTCATTAGTGCATTCGCCTTCTGGGGAAGATGGTTGCCTCTTACGAGGCTCTACAGTACGGAAGGTTTCATGCTCGGTCCTTCCAACTGGATCTCCTGGACAAGTGGTTGGGATCTCATCTACACATGCACCAGAGAATACGTCTGTCGCCGAAAGCTAGGATTTCGCTCCTCTGGTGGCTGCAACTACCCCACCTTCTGGAGGGCTGCAGGTTCGGGATTCAGGACTGGATCCTTCTGACCACGGATGCAAGTCTCCTGGGCTTGGGCACATTCACTCAGGGGGAATCCTTACAAGGAAGGTGGTCAAGCCTGGAATCCAGTCTTCCAATAAACATTCTGGAACTAAGAGCCGTCTACCACGGTCTACATAAACCGCCAGGGCTGAACGAAGAGCGGAGCTGCAATGTCAGAGGTAACAAGAATCTTCCTCTGGGCAGAAAAACACGCGTTGGCGCTGTCAGCAATCTTCATTCCGGGACTAGACAACTGGGAAGCAGGAGAATGGGGCCTCCATCCGGAGGTGTTCACAGAGGTGACAGATCTTTGGGGTGTACCTCAAATAGACATGATGGCCTCCCGTCTCAACAAGAAGCTTCAGAGGTATTGTCCCAGGTCAAGGGACCAGCAAGCCGTGGCAGTGGACACCCTGGTGTCTCCGTGGGTGTTCCAGTTGGTGTACGTGTTTCCTCCACTTCCACTCATTCCAAGAGTTCTAAAACTCATAAGGAGAACAAGAGTTCAGGCAATCCTCATTGCTCCAGACTGGCCAAGAAGGGCTAGGTCCGTGGACCTTCTGGGTCTTCTGCTGGAAGGTCCGAGGCCTCTTCCTCTTCAGGAGGACCTGTTACAACAGGGACCGTTCGCTTATCAAGACTTACCACGGCTACGTTTGACGGCATGGAGGTTGAACTCCAGATATTAGCTCGGAAGGGCATTCCGAATAAAGTCATTCCTACCCTGATACAGGCTAGGAAAGGAGTAAAGTCTATACATTACCATCGCATTTGGAAAAAGTATGTATTTTGGTGTGAATCCAAGAAGTTTCCTACCGTAGAGTTTCCACTGGGACAGTTTCTCCTCTTCCTGCAAGCAGGTGTGGATATGGGCCTGAGGTTGGGATCCGTAAAGGTCCAGATTTTGGCCTTATCCATTTTTTTTCCAGAAACAATTGGCTGCCCTCCCTGAGGTTTAGACTTTTTTGAAGGGGGTTCTGCACATCCAGCCTCCCTTTGTACTGTCTACGGCGCCCTGGGATCTTAACGTGGTTTTGCAGTTCCTCCAATCGGATTGGTTTGAGCCTCTACAGGAGGTTGTGTTCAAGTTTCTCACGTGGAAGGCTTTCACTTTGTTGGCCTTAGCTTCTGCTAGACGTGTGTCAGAGTTGGGGGCTTTGTCCTGTAAAAGCCCCCACTTGATCTTGCATGATGATGATTGAGCGGAGCTCCGGCCACGTCAGCAGTTCCTTCCGAAGGTTGTTTCAGCTTTTCATATCAACCAACCTATTGTGGTGCCAGTTGCTACTGACTCCTCAATTTCATCAAAGTCCTTAGATGTTGTAAGGGCTCTGAAAATCTATGTGATGAGGACTGCTCGTAACAGAAAATCAGCCTCTCTGTTTGTCCTGTATGATCCCAAGAAAATTGGGTGTCCTGCTTCTAAGCAGACAATCTCTTGCTGGATCAGGTTCACTATCCAGTATGCGTATTCTACGGCAGGATTGGTGTGTCAAAAATCTGTTCAGGCCCACTCTACTCGTAAGGTGGGTTCTTCCTGGCCGGAGCCCCTGGTGTCTTGGCTTTACAGCTACTTGGTCAGGGTCGAACACGTTTGCTGAGTTCTACAAGTTCGATACTTTGGCCTCTGAGACCTGAAGTTTGGTCAATCGGTTCTGCAGGAGCCTCCGCGCTGTCCCTCCCGTTCTGGGAGCTTTGGTACATCCACATGGTACTAATGTGGACCCCTGCATCCTCTAGGACGTAAGAGAAAATAGGATTTTAATTACCTACCAGTAAATCCTTTTCTCGTACTCTGTAGAGGATGCTGTGCGCCCGCCCAGCGCTTTGTTATCCTGCAATGATTTATTGGTTCAGTACTGCTTTGTTCTTGGTTAAGTACTGTTTTGTTACTTGGTTGAGAAATATTGTTCAGCCGTTGCAGATTTTTCAAGCTGGGTAGCTTGGTTTGACTTGTATGTGTGAGCTGGTGTGAATCTCACCACTGTCTGTGTATAATCCTTCTCTCGAAGATGTCCATCTCCTCGGGCACAGTTTCTAGACTGAGTCTGGTAGGCTGGGTATAGAGGGAGGAGCCAGCCCACACTCTCACACTCTTGAAGTGCCAATGGCTCCTGGTGGACCCATCTATACCCCATGGTACTAATGTGGACCCCACATCCTCTACAGACTACGAGAAAAGGATTTACTGGTAGGTAATTAAAATCCTATTTTATTATTTTTTTATTGACTCTCCTTCTGACCATTGGTCTGTGTGTACAGTATAAAGTAGATTAACATTACAGTCATCACTGACCATTTGCCAGAGCTTGTAGATCAATCCGCCTCTAGGGGGAAGGGACCAACCTTTGGCGCTACTGGATAATGCTCAGCAATGGTAAATTACTAAAGAATGAATAAATTAATAAATCGCAGTTTTGTGCAAAAAAATTATTAAATTAATTAACCTGTTATAAGATCATGAGTAATAGCTGATAACAAGAGAATACAGTGTAATTCTATTTGCTCTTTCTGTGTAAATTGAGGTATGTAGATATTGTAAAGTATATACAAAGTATATATGAGTAGAATAAATAAGTTAATAAAAGAATGGAAATAAGATCTTTCTATAATTTAAATGAACTTGTTTAATAGGCTAATAGTTTGTTAAAAAATGACAGTATTTTTATACACCTTAATACCTGAGCGCGCTCTCTGTAGTATAAATAATAATAATAATTTCTAACATACAGTATAATTAAAACAATTATCACAATATATATATAAATATAAAAGTGAAGGAGACCGGTCTCCAGTTATGTATAAAGTGGTGACTCGTCAGGCAAGTGCTCTGGCTGGACGTTCTGTGTCCGCAAATGTCCGTTTTAACAGAGTTCCCGGTATTTTGTTATTCGTTGGGTAACTTCTAATCCCAGTGCAGAGTACTCGCAGTGTTTCAGCGTTCAGATAAAAGTTTGCAAGGGCGCTTACGTGTCTTCACCCCGTCCGGGGCTGGGGGATCCGTTGTTTCTGCT
Organism: Pseudophryne corroboree; assembly: GCF_028390025.1. NCBI lineage: Eukaryota > Metazoa > Chordata > Amphibia > Anura > Myobatrachidae > Pseudophryne > Pseudophryne corroboree. The sequence continues at coordinate 650,977,916 of NC_086448.1, read as the reverse complement.
TTTGTCCTTTGGTGCTGCTGGTGTTTTTTCCCCCCGTAACCGCGGTGTGTTACAGGCGCCTGTAACTCCGATCCTCGTGGTGCTTTCTCGCCGGCGTCTTCCAGGAGGTTAGGATCTCCGGGTTTCGTATGAAACCCCCCTTTTCATCCGAAACCCGGAGATCCTAACCTCCTGGAAACAACCGAAAAGAGTTTCCTACTCTAACCTGGGCTGCACGGATATCTGAACATACAAGTAACCTTATAGGGAGCGCAGAGCACACCCCCAGCTACATAGATCAATCCGCCGCTATTCACTCTAAAGTACTGGATTAGTGGAGCATTAGCCACCCAATGGTGGAGATGTGTGTTACATGCTGAGTATGTAGTAGTGCCTCAACGCGCCTGTCCGTGCATAAACTCAGCAACCTAAGCTATAGCCTAGGTGCAATTAAACCTCCGTGTAGGCGGAGAAATGGCAAAGATAAGGGAGGCTCCCTCTGTACCACAGCAATCTTGATCTGGGGAGATTTTGATTTTTCATTTATGTACTCTGTTATTGGGGTCCCTTGTAGTGCAGTATAAATAAAGGATAATAATAATAATAATGCCCTCTGAAACTGAATGCCCAGATTTTCTGTTAAAAAATACGAAGAATATTTCAAATATTACTAGATTTTAGTACTGTACGTTTGTTATGTTATCGCCATTCTCAGATGGTAGTAATAGTGCAGTTATTGGGGTGGGTAAGATGGTTACGTAGGCTTCACCTTCTAATGGAACTTGACTACGGACTGGATTATCACTGTTATCACAAGCAATCTTGTATTGGGCAAAGCAAAAGCAAGCACACTCCCTAGCAAAGAAAATATATAAATTTCAAAAAATACAAAAAAAAGGTTCTTATAGTCCTAAATTTGCCCACTAGAAGCAAGCATCTTCCATAACATGGTTCGTGTAAATAAGTTCATGTAGATTTTTTACATATAAAAACAAATTAGATTTGTTGAGTAAAAATAATTAGCAGTCCCTTTGCATATTAGGCATTTGTCCAAACTTTGTGCTACAAAGGAATCCTACTTTTCATTGGGAGTAGTCTGCATTTAATTATTACTGTATACTTACAGGAGAACAGCGATATGAAAAAATCATGCATAACTATTTACTGTATGGAATAACAAAACCAATAATGTAAGTGAAAGAGAACAGACATGTAAGAGTCTTATAGATATAATCGGCAAAGGTACAATTCCCCACAGACTGTAAAGAGTATAGGTAGGTTTTCACAGCTGCTGCTACTGTACATAGGGACAATGGGTGGGATTCAATTCTTTTCACCCCTTTCCACACTCGTTCTGTTTCTGCCCTCAGGGACGTTGTATCATTATTTCAGCTCGCTACCCCCGGAGTAGCGAGGCACCCAACCCTTTACACAGTAAACCTGATTACTATGGGAGCAATATGCGCGATAAAGGAGATCATTTTAGAAAGGAAATTGGGCGTGATATGTCATTTGAATCTCACCCAATGTGTCACTTATGTAAAATTTGTGTTGGTCCTTCCTATACTACCACCAGTCCACGTGTGTTCAGAATCTGACAGGCAGGAGACAGCTGCCAGCAGTGGCAGACTCAGAAGAAAGAAAATGCAGGTGCACACTCTAAACACTAAGAACACTGGCAATCAGAACAGTTTTAATAAACTTTGCACTTTAACATGGAGTAAAATTGAGGTTCTTAGCATCATTGTTGACCAGAAAATATGAGCCCACAACATAATAAGTAGTGCTACCATGCTGAGACTTGTAATTCCACATAGAAATGTACATGCACATTGAAAACACTAAGAACAATTATAAGAAACTCTGCAATTTAACATGGAGTAAAAATAGAGGCACTTAGCATAATTGTTGGCCAAATAATATGGGCAATAGAAAAAGAAAACTTTCACATATGACAATAGCGCTCACCAAGTGACATGCAAAAGTGTGTGAACAACTGGTATAAAATGCATTCACCCTTAATAAAGGTATTCCTCATTGGTGAAATGAATGGAGGATGGAGATTCACTCTAGGGGATCCTCATAACAAGCATCGATATTCAAATAGAGCAGATGAATTCCCAAAAATCTGAAAGATAAGTGCCTCTTTCCCCAATATATATGGGTATAAAATAAGAGGCACCATTAAACACAGACCATAGTGTAGTAGTTTTGATAAAAACACGCACTGGTTTTAATGCACAGATAGAGCTTACAAGAAGTTAAAAGAACAAAAGCATGTCATAAAAGACTTCATGGGATAACACAGATGTTATATCACCCAACGATTCCTTGCAGCCACGGCAGATGTTATTGGAAGGTGTGCACAGTCTCTCCAAGTGTCCACTAGCATGCAGGATAACAGTGGGTAATTGTGTCCAGATGTCCCAGGGTCAGTCACAAATTAAAAACAAGAAGCCACGCTTAACGCGTATCGGACCAAACGTCCTTCATCACGCTTCTGATGAAGGACGTTTGGTCCGATACGCGTTAAGCGTGGCTCTTGTTTTTAATTTGTGACTGACCCTGGGACATCTGGACACAATTACCCACTGTTATCCTGCATGCTAGTGGACACTTGGAGAGACTGTGCACACCTTCCAATACCATCTGCCGTGGCTGCAAGGAATCGTTGGGTGATATAACATCTGTGTTATCCCATGAAGTCTTTTATGACATGCTTTTGTTCTTTTAACTTCTTGTAAGCTCTATCTGTGCATTAAAACCAGTGCGTGTTTTTATCAAAACTACTACACTATGGTCTGTGTTTAATGGTGCCTCTTATTTTATACCCATATATATTGGGGAAAGAGGCACTTATCTTTCAGATTTTTGGGAATTCATCTGCTCTATTTGAATATCGATGCTTGTTATGAGGATCCCCTAGAGTGAATCTCCATCCTCCATTCATTTCACCAATGAGGAATACCTTTATTAAGGGTGAATGCATTTTATACCAGTTGTTCACACACTTTTGCATGTCACTTGGTGAGCGCTATTGTCATATGTGAAAGTTTTCTTTTTCTATTGTTATATTTCTTGAAGTGTGGGATACACCTCTTTTTACACTTGATATAGCTGCACTCCAAGTTTATTGCGCATACTATTGAAAACACCTGCTGTACCTCCAAATAATATGGGCCCAAGACACCACATGGTATATTTTTACTAATGTTCAGTTTTACAAATGTAGAGCTGTTGTCGATAGCAAATAGATTCTACTTACCTTTTATCTAGCACAGGCCTGGCCAACCTGTGGCTCTCCAGCTGTTGTAAAACTACAAGTCCCATCATGCCTTGCCACAGTTTTGCTATTAGGGAATGCTAAAACTGTGGCAGGACATGCTGGGATGTGTAGTTTCACTACATCTGGAGAGCCACAGGTTGGCCAGGCCTGATCTAGCACCTTCTAGTAGATAATAGCTAGAATGTGATTGCTATGGGCAACACCTCCACTTTTTTAAACCCACATTTTAGTAAGTTACATAGTCCAGGTGCTTAAAAAAAATTGGCTTGTGCTTCTTTGAATTTACTGTAGACTATTTACTCAGTCGTTGAGAGCAGCATTGGTCTGTGATACTTGGAGAAAGGGGGGGGGGGATCATGGACAAATTTGAAAAAGTATTATGCTGTTAAAGGGGGTGGATTTATCTCCCTTGGCCAAGGGGGCAAATTCGGGTTGGTGGGGAGTGACCAGTGCAGTTGCCCTCCCCTCCATGACACTTGCAGGGAGAGAAAACAGAATGCAGCAGCCTCCCTGGATGCTCGGCATTGTGTGCAGGACTGGGGAGAGAGACTGTTGCTGCTGAACAGCGGCAGTCTCCACCTCCTCTCCCTGCCAGATGTGTTACTGACCTAAGCCGCTCCAGTCGGCCCAAGTAAGTAGTGCCTGCTCCCCCATCCCCACGCCCGTTCTTGATGCCCCTATATGTAAAGCGAGGTTGTATCTGCACACACACAACTTTTTAGATAACGACGTGGAACCGTAGTTCAAAAAAAAACAACCAATTAAATTATTGGTATTTACCATTTGTTGTGGGGGTGCTACCAACTACAGCTGTGGTAAGTACAGTAGGAAGAGAGAAAAGGCTGTATTGTTAGTGCACAAAAGGAGGAGTGACCTGATACCCACATCCACCTATATACAGGTTGAGTCTCCCTTATCCAAAATGCTTGGGACCAGAGGTATTTTGGATATGGGATTTTTCCGTATTTTGGAATAATTGCATACCATAATGAGATATCATGGTGATGGGACCTAAATCTAAGCACAGAATGCATTTATGTTACATATACACCTTATACACACAGCCTGAAGGTAATTTTTAGCCAATATTTTTTATAACTTTGTGCATTAAACAAAGTGTGTCTACATTCACACAATTCAATTAAGTTTCATATACACCTTATACACACAGCCTGAAGGTCATTAATACAATATTTTTAATAACTTTGTGTATTAAACAAAGTTTGTGTACATTGAGCCATCAAAAAACAAAGGTTTCACTATCTCAGTCTCACTCAAAAAAGTCTGTATTTCGGAATATTCCGTATTTCGGAATATTTGGATATGGGATACTCAACCTGTATTCATAAAATGTAACTTTTATTGTTGTTATATTAAAATAGTGTGACAATAACTAACACACAAACTACAGGTATAGGCGAAACATAGAGGTTAAAATTTAGACATATACAACACATACAAAAAGTGCATGAGAATAATAAATGTGTGTACTTTGTACATACTGAGAGTGGTTTTCATTCCCTGGGGCATATTTATCAACAAATATATATGAGATATGCTCCAAAAATTCCCATTTTCTAGGGGTACCTACAAATGTTAAGTATACCTAGCTGTATGTAGGGGGATCACAGCAAATATTGGAGATATCTTCAGGGTCCCCTGTTCTTGACAGCAAAAGCAGACACCATCATTTTTTAGGGGGCTATTTAATTGTCAAATTTACCATCTCCAGACCTTGGCCTCACAAGCTAATGTCATGTTCATATGGCATTAGCGGTTGTAGACTATAAGCTATACTCCTCAATATTTTTGGCAAAGGCTCATTGCACTTGCGCTGTCTGCAGGCCGCTGTGGGATCCTGAAGGAGAAGTAAAGTGATCACTTTAGCGATCATTTCACTTCTAACACATTGTAGGAATGGAGCCCCTGTCGCTAGTGCATACATATTTTTTTTAATAAAATATCCTTACTTTCATATTGCATAATAAGAAATTGTAATCTGGTCTAAACCTCAATAATGAATAAATATACCCGAGGGTGTTTCATCAGCTTCACTCCTGGCATTTTCCTCTTCTTGCAACCTGCTGTCAACACTGGTTTTCAAAATGCAATTCTGAACTGTGTTGAGGTAGAATTAACACAGCAATGTTCTACAGCTCTCTACATAGCTTAGTATAGGGATGATATCAGGATCCAGGCACTTGGGAGGTCAGCAGTCAAAATACCGACAGCAGCATCCCGAAGGTCAGGATCCTGATACAAAGGTGGTAAGGAGATTAACCCTAATCTCCAACCCCCCTAACTCTAATCCTCCTTACCCGCAGCCTGACGCTAACCCTTCTCCCCTCGCAGCCTAACCCTCCACGGTGGTGCCTAAACCTTCACTCCCCCTTTCCCCTCCCGACAGCCTAAACAAAACTCTCCTTCTCCCCCAGAGCATAACCCTAACCCTCCCCAGGGGTGCCTAAACCCTCACCCCCCCCCCCCCCCCTTTCCCGACGGCCCAAACAAAACCCTCCTTATCCCCCAGAGCATAACCCAACCCTCCCCGGGGGTGCCTTACCCTAATTCCCCCTTAATGCAGCCTAACCCTCCTCCACCTGCAGCCTAACTCTCCCCCCACAGCCTAAATGTAACCCCCCCCCCCCTTCACAGCTTCTCCGGCGGATCATCAAATCCTCATTTAGGATACTGGCGGCTGGGATAGTGATCAATGTCGGGATGCTGCCGCCAGCATTTCGAGTAGTGTCAGCATTTCAGAACCCCTTAATATAATAATAGTATAATCAGCAAAACATGCTTAATAGTGCTGTGTTGCTTGTGACTGGACATTTATATGGTCATATTACTATATGGGGAATGTGTGTCTCCCAAATATATGGCGTTACTTTAGCTCTCGCTAGTTTAGTTACTGCTGAATACTATAAAATAAAGATTAAAAATGTGTGTGTGTGTGTATATATATATATATATATATATATATATATTCTTGTGTGGTGCCCGGCACTCCTGGTCCTTATAACTCATTAGCCTGGGTGCCCTCCATATGGATATAATACCAGCAGATAAAGAAAGAGGCGTCACTCCAGGACTTTTAAAGTGCAATGTTGCAATGTATTAAAACAAATCACAGGTCCAACGTTTCGGGGCCCGTAGCCCCTTTGTCAAGGTGTGAATAAGTGTAAAGTGAAAAACCTCTTACCTTTAAAGTTGGTGGGCACCACGTGTGAGGAGGTGCTTCGCCCAAGCTGTCTGACGCTCCGGGGGCCGGGGGTTTCCGGCGCTGAGTGAGTGACGTCCCGCTCACAGCGCCTGCCTGCTTCGGCGCCCCGTTGCCATGACATCACGTCTGGACTACGGCCCCCGGAGCGTCAGACAGCGCGTGGTGACCACCAACTTCACACGTGGTGACCTCCTCACACGTGGTGACCACCAACTTTAAAGGTAAGAGGTTTTTCACTTTACACTTATTCACACCTTGACAAAGGGGCTACGGGCCCCGAAACGTTGGACCTGTGATTTGTTTTAATACATTGCAACATTGCACTTTAAAAGTCCTGGAGTGATGCCTTTTTCTTTATCTGCTGGTATATATATATATATATATATTGTTGTGCCAGCAATAAATTCTAATCTATGCAAAGTATGAATGCTTTATACTGTAGTATAGTACAATATATGTATATATTATGTGCATTGCGTTACCTAAGATTCAACCCATTAGCAATATACTGTAACTTGCTAAGAAAGTACTGAATAGAGATTTTAAGCATTGGACTAGATGCTGTGTATATAGGGCCTAATTCAGACCTGACCGCTAGTATGTGATTTTTGCATTGCTGCGATCAGATAGTTGCTGCCTACACGGGGAGGGTATTTTAGCTGTGCAAGTGTGCGAACGCATGTGTAGCAGAGCTGTACAAACAGATTTTGTGCAGTCTCTGTGCAGCTCAGGACTTACTCAGCCGCTGTGATCACACCAGCCTGTCCAGGACACGCCTGCGTTTTTCCAGACACTCCCTGAAAACGGTCAGTTGACACCCACAAACGCCTTCTTCCTGTCAATCTCCTTGCAATTGCCCGTGCGAACGGATCCGTCGCACAAACTCATCGCTGAGCGGCGTTCCGCTATGTACCCGTGCAACGTGCCTGCGCATTGCAGTGCATATTGATGCACAGGTTAGACCTGATCGCCCGCTGTACGAAAACGCACAGCAGCGATCAGGTCCGAATTACCCCCATAGTACCCCTGAATATGCAGTGTTGGGAATTGTTGCTTTTACATTTATATATAACTTTTTTTTCCAGTCATTTCATTTCTTAATCAATACTTCTTTTTACTCTTCTAAGTTTTATACTATTTTAATTTATGACCAGTACAAATGCTTTAACCTTCTTAAGTCCTTTTAATAGATGTGACATTTCTGCCATGCATTCAGCCCTTTGTTTCTTCCTTCCACATCAACATTTGGTGCAAGAGTTTTATCCTCTGCAGATCCTGCCACTTGGAACAGACTTCCTGTATCTCTCTGCCTCATTGAGTCTTCATCTCTTTTCACATCTCATCCTGAAACACATCTTTTCTCGCTTGCCTATGGTTCTTAATTTCTCTTTTCCTCTGTTATTGGCCCCTTGACTGATTGAATGCTTTAATTTCTTGAGCTCACACACCACTCTTTTTCAATAATTATTATCATAAACTGTCTGCTGACTTATATTTTATTTTTTCATTACATAAAGCATTTTGGAATTAAGTTTAAATGAGAGACATGAAAATTATTTTTTTGTGATTGAATATTTTGCTACTCAAATAAATTTATCTCCTGATATTTAATAATGCTTAGTAGTGCAGTGAACACATATATACAGTACAATATGGTTGATGTTTAACTATCTGTTCTAAATTCCCCACATTCCTCTACAGAATAATTTACATAGGCCACAGTTGCTGACATTTTAACAATGCCCTCATTGGTATACTGCAAGTAGAAGGTGTAGGGGAGCATGGTGTGGTGAATCCTGTGGTTGTGTCCGCAACCCCCCTCCCCCCCCCCCCCCCCCCACACACACACACACACTGCAGAATGCATTTTGAAGGGATGCTATGACAAAAATTGCATCATTAAGCTCCCAGATGGCCCAGTTCACTGAAGTGAGTGGTTCTGGGAGGTTGCCTTACTCTTAGCATCCACAACATTTGTGAGTCTCCCAGACATTTTGGGAGATTAGATTAGTTTCTCGCAGGCAAAAACATAAATACAGTTAATGTAATCATAGGCAGACCTGCCCATCCATGTTTTTTTAACATAGAATAAGCAAGTGTACCAACTCTGTGTATGCAATAATTTTGTACACACTTCATATAACTATCTTTTTTTCAAGGTTATCCCCATCCTCTGCAACTTTAATATCCCTATTGACATCACTAAACCAACATCCACTAATCTGCTCACCCTCTTTTGGCCTTTCGCAATGGATTCATCGTCTCAGCCACTCCCTTGACCTTGTCTGCTCCCACTAGTGTGATCTATCTGACTTCTCCAACTTTCTTTTTCCCATCTCTGACCACAATCTACTCTTTTTCACCCTCTCATCTCCTCCTTTCCTCCCTACTCCCAGACCCACCATCACCAAACGCAATCTAGGGTTTCACTACCCCGCTATCCTTCTTCAATACTCTCCTTTCTCCTCTATCCACCATGGCCTGCCCCAACCAGGCAGCCTCCTTTTTGTAAATCCATCCTCACCTCCACACTTAATTCTGTTGTCCCCATCTCCATTGTCCCCCTCTGCCATTCTAAACCCCTACCCTGGCACTCCAAACTGACACGGGTCCTGCAAAAATGCTCATACACCACCAAGTGCTTCTGGAGGAAATCTCACTCTCAAGCGGACTTCCTCCATTTCAAGTTTATTTTCTCTTCCTACAGCTCTGCCCTCTCTCTTGTTAAGCAATCACTCATCTTTTCTCAGTCCTCCAGTCCCTGTCGCCTCTTTGATATTTTTAATACTCCCCCCCCCCCCCCCTCTCCCATCCTTCCTCACTGCCACTAACTTTTCCTCATTCTTCTCTTCCAAAATCGAGATAACCTGACATGAAAACTCCTCCCGTCTACCCTTGGCAGCCCCGCTCTCCCTCCAGCCATACCACCTTGTTCTTCCCACCACAGACAAGGAAGTCCAAATCCAGGGGTCACTTCTCTCTGCTCATCCTCCTGGATCCCTCTGCTGCCTTCTACTGTGGATCATCCTCTACTCCTCTGTACCCTCCAGACCATTGACCTCTCTAGCACTGTCCTTGCCTGTTTCACCTCTTACCTCGCTAACCACTCCTTCTCGTGTCTGCCTCCTGTTCCACCTCACCCCCATCCATCCTCCCTGTTGATGTCCCCCAGGGTTCTGTCGTTGGCCCCCGTCTCTTCACTTCTTCCCTGGGTGCGCTCATGTGGCCTTCAATACCACGCTTTGGCCGATGATATGCAATTATACCTCTCCTCTCTTTTTTTTTTTTTAAACACATTTTATTGAGTGGATCATGAAATAGGTACAATGATAACATAACAGAGCACCCGAACATTTTGGGTGCTTAAAATACAAATGTAGGTACAGTAAATTGTTGCTACAACAGCGTGGATCCTTTTTTTTTTTTGTTTTTGTGTTTTCCCGTGTTTAGAGATTCAAGTTAGAGCATAAAAAGTGGGAAACTCTCGGCAACGGAGTGGCCTTCCGTCAAGAGAGTCAGCAAAGGAAATTAAAAAAAGAGAGTGCTCGGAGAGCGATCAGAAGGGGACAGAAAAGCATAGGAGGCTGGGCACCTCCGGTTGAAGAGAAGAGGGGGGGGGAGTAGAGAGAGGGCAAAGAGGTGGAGGGGTAGCCTTCGGGGGCAAGAGGTGGATAGGACCTTGGCATGCCGTGTCAGATTATGAATGGGGAGGAAGCCTGTTGTAGGTTTAGCCATGGGGACCATACTTTATCGAATTGCTTCGCAGTATTGCGAATAACTGCGGTCATGTATTCCATTTTGTGGACATACCATATCCGAGAAATTATCCCCTGTATTGGTGAGGGGGTCGGGCTCTTCCAGTCTGTGGCAATTTGGCATGTCATTGCCGAGACTATATGTCGGAATAGTTTGTTTTGATGTCTGTTGAGGGTAGGAAGAGTCATGGGGAGCAAAAAGTATTGGGGGTCGGAGGGGATGGAGGTGTCGAATAAACGCGAAAGCATGGTGATGAGTTCACCCCATATTGTGTAGATTTTAGGGCAGGCCCACCATATGTGTAAGAATGAACCGATGTCCATACAGCCCCTCCAGCATCTATCTGGAGTATCGGGGAACATAGTATGTAGACGGGAAGGGACATAGTACCATCGGTAGAGTAATTTATAAATATTTTCTTTAATTCTTACACATATGGATACCTCTCCTCTCTTAACCTCTCCCCATTGTCCTCTCTCAGGTATCCAGTTGCCTCTCTGCCTGGATGTCTGTTTGCTCCCAGTAGATCAACTCAGACAAAACTGAACTCATCATCTTTTCCCCCAATTCATAGTCTCCACACCCCCAAAAAAAAATTCTATCACTGTTGACAACACCATCATATCCCCATTCCCCAAATCAGCTGTTTTGAGTGTCTTGTTTGACTCCTCTCTCTCCTTTACTCCCCCCCCCCCCCCCCCCGCACTTCCAAGCTCAATCCTGACGGTTCCATCTGCTCCTATCTTGCTCTCCTTCGTTCTGCTTTAAACTCCTCAGCTAGACTTATCTTTCTCTTCTGCCACTTCACATCTGCCACTTCCCGTTGACAACACCTGCACTGGCTCCCATTCCTCAGCAGAATCTTATTGAACTCCTCATCCTCACATATAAGGCCCTCTCTAATTCCAGAGTTTTCGCACAGCGGGCGATCATGTCCAAACTGCGCATATATATGCACCACAATGCGCAGGCACGTCGCACGGGTACAAAGCGGATCGCCTTACAGCGATGGGTTTATGCGACGGATCTGTTTGCATTGGCGATCGCAAGGAGATTAACAGGAAGAAGGCGTTTGTGGGTGTCAACTGACCATTTTCAGGGAGTGTCTGGAAAAACGCAGGAGTGTCCATGCGTTAGCAGGGAGGGTTCCTGACATCAATTCCGGTCCCAGACAGGCTGATGTGATCGCAGCGGCTGAGTAAGTCCTGGGCTGCACAGAGACTGCACAAAATCTGTTTGTACAGCTCTGCTACACATGCGTTTGCACAGTTGCACAGCTAAAATACCCTCCCCCTCTAGGCGGCGACTATCTGATCTCAGCAGTGCAAAAAATTTGCTTGCTAGTGATCAGGTCTGAATTAGGCCCCTTATCTCCCTTTTCTCTCACACTTCAGTTACAGCTCTCTCCTACTCAGTGACCGTTCTTATTTATTTATTAACAGTTTCTTATATAGCGCAGAATATACCGTTGTGCTTTACAATTAGAACAACAGTAATAGAACAAAACTGGATAAAAACAGACAGACATAGAGGTAGGAAGGTCCTGCTCGCAAGCTTACAATCTATAGGGAAAAAGGCATTGATACACAAGGATAGATGCTACCTATTGCGTAATGGTCCACCATATTGCTAGGTTCTTAATGGGTTGTATGATATGATCACCCCGCAATGTTGTCCAAGTATCAGGAAGGTGTGAGAGTAAAGAAAGACAAGATATGTGATGTTATGTGTACTGTACAGAGAGGATGTAATTAGATAGGGAAGCACTGAAGGATATGTGGGTCTGGAATTTGATAGGCTTGTCTGAAGATGTGAGTTTTCAGGGAACGTTTGGAGACTAGAGGCGAGTCTTATTGTGCGTGGGAGGGCATTCCACAGAGTGGGTGAAGCGTGGATAAAGTCCTGTAAATTTTGAGTGTGAACAAGTAATGCGTGTGGATGAGAGACGCAGATCTTGTGCAGAGTGGAGAGTTCGGGTAGGGATATATTTTGAGATGAGTGAAGAGATGTACAGATGGGTCCACATTTACTGTATCTTGACCTTTAATAGGATTAATTGAGACTGGCCAGTCGGACTTAATCCCCTGCTGTAATTACTTAATCCACTGCTGTATTGTTCTGTGTATTGTATTGCAGCTGAGAACAATAGATGAAGGGTTTATGCTAATAAGTCATGTTGTGCCTAGGCACAGAAAACTAGTCAAGATTACCGTGGACCCATCTGTATGTTGGTGCAGTTTGGTAAATAGCCTTGTATGTCAGTAAAAGTATTTTATATTCAATACGGTAGAATACCGGTAACCAATGGAGGGACTGACAGAGCGGATCTGCAGACAATGTACGTCTTGCGAGGAAGATTAGCCTCGCAGCTGCATTCAAAATGGATTGTAGTGGCGAGAACCTATGTTTGGGAAGACCGGTCAGGAGACTATTACAATAATCAATGCGGGAGATAATGAGTGCATGGGTTCGAGTTTTTGCTGTGTCTTGTGTAAGATATGGTCGTATTTTGGATATGTTTCTTAGATGTATGTAACATGATCTTGAGACAGATGGAATGTGGGGAACAAAGGATAGTTCAGAGTCAAGAATGACACCTAGGCAGCGAGCTTGTTGGGGTAGGGATGATTGCTGAGTTCTCAACAGTGATAGAGATATCAGGTTGGTAACTACTATTGGCCAGTGGAAATATAATTAATTCTGTTTTGGAAATATTAAGTTTGAGGTGGCGAGATGTCATCCAAGATGAAATGGCAGAAGGGCATTCAGTGACACGGCCCAATACAGAAGGTGACAAATCTGGGGAGGATAGGTAGATTTGAGTATTATCTGCATACAGAAGATACTGAAACCCAAAAGAGTTGATTAGTTTGCTAAGAGATGTGGTTTAGTTAGAGAAAAGCAAAGGACCTAGGACTGAGCCTTGCGGTACTCCAGCTGAGAGAGGTAGCGAAGAGGAGGTGAAATCAGAGAAACGAACACTGAAGAAGCGATTAGATAGGTAGGATGAGAACCAAGAAAGGGCTGTGTCCTGAATCCCTAGGGATTGTAGTGTTTGCATGAGAAGAGAGTGGTCAACAGTGTCAAAAGCAGCAGAGAGATCAAGGAGAATAAGTAGTGAGTAATGGCTTTTAGATTTAGCAGTGACCAAATCATTCACTACCTTAGTCAGTGCTGTCTCTGTGGAGTGTTGGGCACGAAATCCTGACTGAAGTGGGTCCAGTAGGCTGTGTGAGTTAAAGTGTGTGAGGCGAGTGTAGGCAAGTCTCTCAAGTAGCTTGGAGGGGCATGGGAGCTGAGAGATGGGACGATAGTTTGAGAGTTAGGGTCAGAGGTTTGTTTTTTCAGAATAGGCGTAATCACTGCATGCTTGTACAGAGAAGGAAAGATACCAGTAGACAGGGAGAGATTACAGATTTTATTTAAGGTTGGGATGAGCACAGCAGACAGAACCGTTCTTCTCTTCCAATGGCTGCTTGCCCCTAGTTGTATGCTGATCACTCCTTTGCTTACTTACATCTTACAGCTGTATTGTGTACTGAGAATTGTGGTGCTACTGCAATTGTTGCCTGTGCTTTGTTTTAGTTTTTCAGTTACTGTAATGTAATATTAAGTTCTGTGTACTCTGTATTGTTCGAATGTGTGCTGTATGTATGGCACTGCGAACCATTTGTAGCGCCTTAGAAATAAAATGTAACAATAATAATATTGCACAAACGTGTTTCTAGAAAGTGGAAAGTTACCGGTAGCAGCTCAAGATTGTTATAGTATGAGAAGTCAGTGGAAGCTGGACAATATGACAGTCATTGGTCCCAGTTGAGGCTACTGTGTATCTTTGTAGCTAACATTTAGACCCTCAGTGTGTGGTTGCTCCCCAGTTATTACAGGTAAAGAACAATACATCAACTCCTTAGCTAAATAAACACTAAGGCTGTAAAGAAACTATTTATGCACAGTAACAACTTTCTGCACATATCAGCATAATAACAACTTTTTGGACAATAACAACTTTGTGGACTTGTCAATGCGTGATCATTAATCCTCAGAAATTACTTATTAGCATAGTCAGCAAGTTAGCATATGCAATGTTCTGCGACTCCTAAAGTATTTTCTGGTCAATTCCTTCCCAGCAAACCTAGGACTTGTGAAAATTATTCTATTAACACTATGCATGAAACTAGCATCCTATGTACTGTATAGTGCAGACCTCATCCTGGTAGCTAGTGCTTTGTTCTGTTTACAAGTGCACGTTCTATTATATACTGAACAGTGCTGACCCCCAATCTGGTGATTAATGTACAGTGCAGACACCATTCTGGTAGTTTGTATACAATTGAAGCTACTAGGACATTCGGGTGACTAATATACAGTATAGTGGTTGCATGTATTGCTTACATTTAGTTTCATACATAGAAGCAGCAAAAGCTAGGAATGTAAAAATCTTCAGAGAATATGAGCAGGAGCTTTCAGGAGAAATGAAGTCTACATGTATTGCAGGAAAGCCATAACCTTTGGACTCCTTAGCAAACATATTATCTACTACGAATTACTTTGACTACTCAAAGGATGTCAGTGTCAGACTTCTAAGTAACCTTCTCTACATAGAATGCTTCACCCCCTACATTGGCTGTTACTACAGTGGGGAATTTACGCAAAGATTGGATTGAGATATATTTACTCAACAGTTTCCTGAAATACCGATAGATGTGTCCTCACACATCTAGCCTCAATTTGCCACACAGCGGGAGATGCCTGGCGTGAGTGAGTTGAAAGGTCCCATGTAAAACTGCTTGCATCAGGTTGATTAATTTGATATGCAACACTTGACATGGACAAAAGCTGTGGCCTTTGCATTGTAGCAATTTGTATGCACACACAGATATACAAGTGTCATATCAAATTAATCGGAACAGTCTCCTGGTGCGTCTTCGTCGCACTGCATTTTGACTAAGGCTTTTTTTTTTGTCAAAGAAAATGCAACCCAGATGCCAGACAACTAGCAGAGTCTCACGGGACCTGGCATGCCAACAGGGGCATGTTGGCAAGCCGGTGTTCTGTTTCCTCAAAGTCCTCAGCATGATGGTGGACCTCCCAGCCTGGAGGTTGGGCAGGTGGCACGTCTAATAAATTTCAGTCAGGTCTGGGCGTCCTCAGACCCCTGGGTACAAGATATTGTATCTCAGGGGTACAGACTGGAGTTTCAAGAGCTCCCACCTCACAGATTTTTCAAATCAGGCTAACCAGCTTTGCTGACAGAAAGGGCTATCTTACAGGAAGCCATTCAAAAATTGGAAAGGGCAAATGTCATTGTTCCAGTTCCACCTCATCTGGTAAACAAGGGTTACAAATCAAACCTTTTTGTGGTGCCGAAGCCGGACGGTTCGGTCAGACCAATATTGAACCTCAAATCATTAAATCCATATTTGAGGGAATTCAAGTTCAAGATGGAATCTCTGAGAGCAGTGATCTCAGGTCTGGAGGAGGGGGAATTCCTGGTATCCTTAGATATCAAGGATGCATATCTTAACATTCCTATTTGGCCGCCACACCAGGCTTATCTCAGGTTTGCGCTGTTGGACTGTCACTATCAGTTCCAGGCGCTGCCATTCGGCCTATCCACGGCACTGAGGGTGTTCACCAAAGTAATGGCACAGATGATGCTTCTACTCCGCAAGCAGGGAGTGAACATAATTCTATATCTGCTGATAAAAGCATCATCCAGGGAGAAGTTGTTGCAGTCCATTGTTCTCACAACTCGACTGCTCCGGGATCATGGTTGGATCCTGAATCTTCCAAAGTCACATTTGGAGCCGACAAGGAGATTGTCTTTCCTAGGGATGATCCTCGACATGGAAGTGCAGAGGGTATTTCTACCACTGGAGAAAGCGACGGTGGCCTATATCAACCGACAAGGCGGAACGAAGATCAGAGCTGCAATGACAGAGGTAAAAAGATCCTCCTCTGGGCAGAAAAAAATGCGATGGCGCTGTCAGCAAGCTTCATTCCAGGAGTGGACAATTGGGACGCGAACTTCCTCAGCAGACACGATCTACATCCAGGAGAGTGGGGACTCCACCCAGAGGTGTTCGCAGAGGTGACAATTCTTTGGGGCGTACCTCACATAGACATGATGGCCTCCCGCCTCAATAAGAAACTTCACAGGTACTGTTCCAGGTTGAGAGACCCACAGGCAGTGGCGGTGGATGCACTGGGGGCTCCGTGGATCTTCCAGTCGGTGTATGTGTTTCCTCCACTCCCACTCATCCCAAGGATTCTAAAACTTATAAAAATAACAAGAGTTCAGGTGATCCTCATTGCTCCGGACTGGCCAAGAAGGGCTTGGTATGCAGATCTTCTGGAGTTGCTGCTGGATGATCCAAGGCCTCTTCCTCCATGGGAGGACCTTCTGCAACAGGGGCCATTCGCTTATCAAGACTTACACGGCTACGTTTGATGGCATGGAGGTTGAACGCAAAGTCTTAGCTCGGAAAGGCATTCCAAAAAAGATTATTCCTACCCTGATCCAGGCTAGGAAAGGAGTAATGTCTAAACATTACCATCGCATTTGAAAAAAGTATGTGTCTTGGTGTGAATCCAAGAAGTTTTCTACGGTGGAGTTTCAACTTGGGCAGTTTCTCATATTCCTGCAAGCAGGTGTGGATGTGGGCCTTCGTTTGGGCTCCATAAAAGTGCAGATTTCGGCCTTTTCCATTTTCTTCCAGAAACAGTTGGCTTCCCTCCCTGAGGTTCAGACTTTCTTGAAAGGGGTGCTGCACATCCAGCCTCCGTTTGTGCCTCCTATGGCACCTTGGGATCTTAACGTGGTGTTGCAGTTCCTGCAATCAGTTGTTCGAGCCTTTACAGGAGTTTGAGGTCAAGTTTCTCACTTGGAAGGCGGTCACACTGTTGGCATTAGCATCTGCTAGGTGTGTGTCTAAATTGGGGGCTTTGTCCTGCAAAAGCCCCTACTTAATTCTCCATGAAGATAGAGCTGAGCTCAGGACGCGTCAGCAATTTCTTCTAAAGGGTGTGTCAGCTTTTCATATCAACCAACCTATTGTGGTGCCAGTGGCTACTGACTCCTCAATTACCTCAAAGTCCTTGGATGTTGTGAGGGCTTTGAAGATTTATGTGAAGAGAACTTCTCGTCACAGAAAGTCGGACTCTCTGTTTGTCCTTTATGACCCCAACAAGATTGGGTGTCTTGCTTCTAAGCAGACAATCTCTCGCTGGAACAGGTTAACTATCCAGCATGCTTATTCTATGGCAGGCTTGCCATGTCCAAAATCTGTTAAGGCTCACTCTTCTCGTAAGGTGTGTTCTTCCTGGGCGGCTGTCCAGGGTGTCTCGGCTTTACAACTTTGCCGAGCAGCAACTTGGTCAGGGTCGAACACGTTTGGTACTAATGTGAACCCCAGCATCCTCTAGGACGTATAAGAAAATAAGATTTTAATTACCTACCAGTAAATCCTTTTCTCGCAGTCCGTAGAGGATGCTGGGCGCTTGCCCAGCGCTTCGTTTTCTTGCAGTTGTTACTTGGTTCAGTACTGCCTTGTTACTTGGTTAAGTACTGTCTTGTTACTTGGTTAAGTACTGCATTGTTACTTGGTTAAGTACTGTTGTTCAGCTGTTGCTGAATTGTTTCAAGCAGGTTTACTTGGTTTGCCTTTTTATGTGTGAGCTGGTGTGAATCTCACCACTATCTGTGTATTTCCTTCTCTCGAAGTATGTCCGTCTCCTCGGGCACAGTTTCTAGACTGGGTCCGGTAGGAGGGGCATAGAGGGAGGAGCCAGCCCACACTATTAAACTCTTAAAGTGCCCATGGCTCCTAGTGGACCGTCTATACCCCATGGTACTAATGTGGACCCAAGCACCCTCTACGGACTACGAGAAAAGGATTTACTGGTAGATAATTAAAATCCTATTTTCAGGCTATTTCACAACTACATTTGAAGAAAAGAACAAGGTTGTAAACCTGGCCAGCACAATGTCCAGACTTAAACCCCATCAAGTTGTTTTGGGTTAAAGTGACAGTAGGGTCAAAGCAAAGCAACCTGCAAGGGTATAGAAACATAGAATTTGACAAATTTGAAAAAAACTTCTTGGCCCATCTAATCTGCCCCTTTTTCTTTTATTGTTTTAGTACAGTAACTTCAACCCTGATTGTTCCTTAGTACTTTGTAGGGATATAGAAACATAGAATTTGACGGCAGATCCAGAAACATTAAATTTGATTATATATTTCTAAGAACTTTTCCAACATTTTTTATTAAATTAAATAATGCAGTGATTTTTTTTTCTTTATCTCCTATGGTTTGTTTTATGTTTTAATTTCAGAGTAAATTGAGCCATTAAACTGTAAATTTCAATATTTTTTTTTTTAAATAGATATTTCCACCTGGCCTCTCGCCCGCAATGGCTCTTCTTTGGATTACATCTAACTTTATGAGGTTTCATCATATTATAGGGGACTTTGCCGTAAGTCATTTGCCGAAATTCAGGAGAAATACGGGATCTCTAATATGCTTCAGTACCAATGCTTACAAATCTGCCATTTTATGGCCTCATTATGTCCTGCCCGTAAGTCCCAAACCCCCTCCCCGATAGAAGGACTCTGTATCTACAGTCCTGCCGACAAGGGTACTATCTCAAGTTTATACTGTATTTTGGCATTGGAGCCTCCTCCACTCGAGATCCACAAACAGGCTTGGGAATTAGACCTGGGCATACACCTTGAAGATAATGAGTGGGACACCATCCGTACAGCTGTCTCTAAATGCTCTAACAGTATAGCCATTCGAGAAAACTCTTATAAAGTGTATTCTTGTTGGTATTTAGTCCCTGAATGCATCCAAAAAATTTACCCTAATACCCCCAATCTATGTTGGAGAAACTGTGGCCAGCCCAGCTCATTTTTTCATATCTGGTGGATGTGCCCAGTCATCACGTCATTCTGGAACATGGTATGTGCCCTACTAGCTCAACTACTCCTTCCCCAACCACTCTATCCCCCATCCTTTGTGCCCCAATTAAGCATATTTCCACAGAAACCAATAAATTGGTTCTACATATATCATGCGCAGCCAAATACCAAATAGCCCGCACTGGAAGGTATTAAATGCTCCTACGGGTATATGCAATTGCGGTCGAATTGCCGCAAAAGTCGAAAAAAGGTGCATTTTCGACAAAAAAATGGATTCGACAATGCAATACAGTATTTTTCGACAAAAAAACTTCCGTTTCAGATTCGACTTTTGGCAATTCGACATTTCTCAAATTTGACATGTCTGCAATGGTAAAAATGCGGCATTTCGGGGGCGTGGCCTGGCTGATGGGCTGAGAGGAGGTGATCTGTATGAGCTCCTGCTACCCTGCTCATATACCTCCGAATAAAAGAGCCCTTTGGTCTTATAGAAATTCACAAACAGTGGTACCTAATCCCTTTAATACCTGGGACGGGGGGATCTCGGTCGCGGAGCCGGGGAGCCCTTGTAAGGGTTCCTGCAGGCTGCGGCCTTCCCCTCCATCAGAAGCCGGGGGCTGGAGTACGGATCTCCCCCCCGAAGTTGTGCAGACCTGTTGACGGCGTAGCCCGGGGTGACGTGCTCCTCACGACCCGGTGAAGATCGGGAACAGGAGAGGCGGTGGAATCCCCCCGAGCTGAGGCCCTCCGGATCCCCCGCAGCTATCACCGGGACTGGGAGAGACGGCGGCCACACGCGGCGGGTGAGTCTCGCGCTGGTTCTTCTCAGCGCAGCGCCGGGGACCTCTTCCCTCTCTCCCCGCTACCCCTACCCGCATCGATCTCCTCATAGGAGCCGGACACAGCCCGCTGAGGACTTCCGCGAGCTGCGGCCTGCCAGCCGCCTAAAGACCGGGACCTCAATCCCATCACCGGCCAGCCAGGGCCCACGACCACCGCGGATCGGGCTTCCGGCCCCTTCCCCCATACTGGTCCACCGACCGAGACGTTGTGCCCCCTTGTGGGGGCCCCCCCCCCCCGCTGACTCTACTTGCTTCCCCGGCTGGGGACCAAGCCAAACACCAACCTGCCTGGCGGGCCAGCGGAGCACGCGGCGGCCATCTTAGGGGAGACCCAATACGGCCCTAGAGCCCTGTGCTGCACTCCTCAACTTTTAGCGCCCCTGACCTGGGCCCCGGAGCTCACACTCGGTGCACAGCCCTGCACTACGGCAGAGTGTATCAGAGCTCATGTTCCCGTGGCTGGAGGGTCGCCTATCCCCTCGCTCATTATCTCCCGATTTATTATATTACTGAGCAGAGCTCCCGCAGACCCAGGCCACCCGGCCCACACACACCTCGTCAGCATCGCACCCCCGACCAGCTGCATAGCCCTACACAGCAAAAAAGCGGGGTGACTCAACGTGTAACGGTGCAACTACTAAGGAAATACACTTCCCTGCACACGTTGTCCCCCCCCCTTCAACACTTCCTACTACGGGTCTTGTTGCCCCCTCCAGGGACACCTAGGATTTGTAAAGCAATCGTGTGCCTATAAACTCCGAGACCACTCGAGACATCCTCCAGGCGCCATTCCTCCTACCCACATATGCTACAGCCGCTGCACTTTGGGTGACCTGGGAGGAGACCTCATCCATCAGAAGATCCCTAATCTGCTGGGACCTAGGGGAGTACCTGCACGCTACAGCGCACCCGGCCGGGCTGCCTGGGCCAACCCCTGTGAACCGCCTGCCATGTGACCGCGCTATGTAACGCACCTGATCCTGTGTGTGCTTTCTAATGCTATAGGAGCTCCCCCATACCTACCCAGGTGTTGACTACCAATCTACCTCACCTCTCTCCGCCACAATGCCTAAAGGGGGGAAAAAGCCGAACGCCCATAATTTAGTAGGCTATTTCAAGAATGCTGCTCCGTCCTCCGCCCGGAGAGCTCCCTCGCCTCTACCCACCTCTGACCGGGACTCAGACGACGACTCTTCCTCTACCCCCGCCACAAAAGCGGACGTCGCCCTTCTCCTGTCCGAAATGCGCAATATTAAAAAATCAATCCGTGCGGAGGTACAGGAGGCTATCTCTGGCCTGAAAACAGATGTGGACAGCCTGGGCTACAGAGTTGATGCCATTGAAAGAAAACAAGAGGAGCTCATCGCCTTCCAGCAAGAATCGGAACAGGAGATGACTCAAATGCGCACAGATGTTATGTTGCTAGCGGATAAACAAGAAGATCTGGACAACAGAGGCCGCCGGAACAATCTTCGAATACGTAATATCCCCGAGACAGTGGAGCAGACCCACCTCGTGGCCTACCTGCTCCGCCTCTTCCGCTCCCTTGCCCCTTCCGTTCCGGATGACATGCTACTCCTAGATAGGGCGCACAGAGCTCTGCGTCCTAGATCACAAGACGCCAAAACACCAAGAGATGTGATTCTACGTTTTCACTACTTTGCCGTTAAGGACCAAGTCTACGCCAAAGCCCGGAGGTCTCCGATCATCCCTTTCGAAGGCTCCGATCTTTTGATCTTCCAGGACCTGTCACCGGTTACGCTGAATAGAAGAAGGGAGCTAAAGGACATAACCAAAACCCTGAGAGACAACAATATCAGATATCGGTGGGGCTTTCCCTTTGCCCTCCAAGTCAGGGCAGATGGCAAATTCCTCTCGGCCAGGTCCCCTGACGAGGCCCTTCAGCTACTCCGTCAATTGAACATCTCCGGTCCCCCAGACGCATCCCAACGTCCTCTCCCAGTCAACACCTCCCCTCCCCCCGCAGCCCCTTCCTCAAACTGGAACACTGTTGGTCCGGCCTCCCGGGCCTCTCCAGAGACATGATGCAGCATTTGTTGATGTCCTTGCGGGGTCATGTTTCCCGCGCGAGGTCTTAATGGACCTCGGGGGGGCTCACTGCGCTCCACCGGGATCCATGTGTGGTGCGGAGCCCTCTGTATAACTGCTGTTAACCACTTGTTGCCTTAGTGATTGTGTGCTGGGTGGGCCTTCCTGGGGCAGGGGCCTACGCACCTGGCCGCGCGGGCTCCTGCCCCGGGTGGCCCGACTGGGCCGAACCTTCTTTTCTTAATTCAAACTGATCCCAATGTTACTACTGTTGCTTCGTAATAGACATACCATGTTTACCTTCAGTTCCCTTGAATTTGCTCTTCTCCCCCCCCCCCTGTTAGATCCTTCTGCCTACTAACTGCAATATGCGGCTCACCCCCTTCCACTCCCCCCCCCCCCCCTCCTTCCTTCCCCGTTAGCTCCTTTGGCCTATAAGCTGCAATATATACATTTAAATTGATTTTGTTCACATACCGGACCCGGTCTCCTCTCCGATCGGCTGGGTTCATCCACCCCCCACTCGACCTCCGAGGTCGACGTCGGACGAACTGGACCTGCAGGTCTCTTTCTTCCTTGGGTCCGACTAGTGAGAATGGATTTTCTCTGTTATCTAGTTACTGGTACTAATCTTTGCCTATGCTTCCTCTGTTCTCTTACTCTTTCTCCCCCTCTTTCTCTGGTTTCCTCCCCTTTCCTTTCCCCTCTCTCCCCAGGGGTCCCGCTGGTGCGCTCCCACAGGAATTGTGCTCCACCTCAATATCATGGTTCTTAGAATAATTACCCTGAACACGAAGGGATTGAACAGCCCACGTAAACGCTCTTTTTTATTCCAGTCCCTTAAACAACTCAGGGGTGACATCGTATTTCTACAGGAGACCCACTTCTCGGGTAAGTCGCATCCCGAACTTAGATAAAAATCCTTCCCACAAACTTTCCATGCTTGCGACTCCATGCGCAAGAAGAAGGGGGTCTCTATACTCTTTGCTAGCCACCTAGATTTTACCCCCTCTGAAATATTGAGGGACCCTGAAGGCAGATACCTGCTGTTAGTGGGGTTGTTAAACGGATCCCCCTATACGTTCTTGAACGTATATGCTCCAAACCAGCTTCAGGCCCCTTTCTTCCACTCCCTAAATAGCCTCTTAGCCCTGCACAGACGCGGCAACGTGGTGTTGGGGGGGGACTTTAATGTGACTCTGGATAGCGACCTGGACAGATCAAAACCTTTGCCCAGATCCATGCGCTCCTCTCACTCGCGCAACGCAGCTGCTCTAAACCACCTGCTGTCACAGCACCTCCTCTTCGATACCTGGAGAGTGAAGGAGTCAAATGCTAGGGATTACACATATTATTCCCCCATTTTCGATGTTTACACAAGATTGGACATGATATTCCTAAGCGCGGAGCCTGCTCAATGTATCCTTGACGCCTCCACCCACCCTAGCACATGGTCAGACCACGGCCCGGTTTCTGTGGACGTCCCTGGCCCGCATCCTCCCGTTCGGCACCCTGTATGGAGGCTGAATGACAGACTCCTTCTGAATCCCCAAACAAAAGCTCGCATAGCTGCCGAAATCTTACACTACTTTGAAACAAATACATCCCCATCTATTTCCCCTATGTTATTATTGGACGCCCACAAAGCAGTAATACGTGGATGCCTGATAAGTGCCTCATCTTATAACAAGAGGACCAGATCCAAACGCATCCGGGAGCTCTCGGACTTAGTTGCGTCCCTCTCACAAAAACACAAAAAAACAGGGTCCGAAGCAGATCTCTCGTCCTTGACCGCGGCCAGGGGGGAACTAAACATGCTCCTGACGGCGAAGGTAGAAACTAGCCTGAAATGGCTTAATCAGTCCTTTTACGAAAAAGGGGATAAAGCTGACCGACTACTAGCTTCTAGACTTCGGGCTAAACTTGCTAGGAACAACGTCTTATCTATCCAGTCCTCCCCTGGCAAGAAAACAGCTGATACTAAACGTATTACTGAAGCTTTCTCTTGCTTCTACGAAAAGCTGTACAATGCCCATGGGCCCACTCAATCGAACCCGGACTTTCTTGAGGCCATTCGTACCTTCCTATCCCACTGCCAACTGCCTTGTCTGAGCCCATTGGACGCTGCAGGATTAAACTCAAAGATCTCCGACGAAGAAATTGCCACCGTGGTTAAAGCCCTAAAACTTACTAAGGCGCCGGGCCC
This sequence comes from Pseudophryne corroboree, assembly GCF_028390025.1. NCBI lineage: Eukaryota > Metazoa > Chordata > Amphibia > Anura > Myobatrachidae > Pseudophryne > Pseudophryne corroboree. Next base: position 650,953,651 of record NC_086448.1, on the reverse strand, counting down.
AGACGGCTTTACGGCCGCCTATTACAAGACTTTTCTTCCCCAACTTGCACCCCACCTTTCATCCCTCTTCAACGCTGTTTTACAGGGAGCTCCCTTCTCCAAATCGGCTCTGGAGGCTAAAATTATAGTTATTCCCAAGGACGGTAAAGACGCATCTAATTGCGCTAATTATAGACCTATCTCGCTACTTAATTTGGATATCAAGATCTACGCAAAAATTTTAGCCCTCCGATTGAATAGTGTATTACCACACCTTGTCCATAATGATCAGGTGGGATTTATCCCCGGCCGCCAAGCCCGAGACAACACGAGACGTGTTGTTAGTCTTACTCACCACATCAACCTTACACACACTCCTGCTCTTTTGCTTTCTCTGGACGCGGAGAAGGCGTTTGACAGGATAGGTTGGCCCTTTCTATTCGAAACTCTTGCCCATTTTGGCTTCCAGGGGGAATTTCTCACAGGAATCCAGGCCTTGTACTCGAGCCCTTTCGCCAGAGTATCTGTGAATGGAGTGCAGTCGGACCCTCTAGGGCTGCCCACTCTCGCCTCTGATCTTTGCCTTAGTTATAGAGCCATTAGCAGCCCGCATTCGAGCCTCGCCCGACATCGGTGGGCTGAGGGTGGGGGGTTCTACTTACAAAATCTCTCTGTTTGCAGACGATGTCCTCCTATCGCTTTCCTCGCCACACACTTCTTTGCCGAACCTTTTTGACCTCCTCTTTGAATATGGCCAAGTCTCGGGGTACAAAGTTAACTGGTCCAAAACGGAAGCTCTCCCCTTCCACATCCCCCCTCCCCGATTATCCCACATGCAAAGCAACTTTAAATTCACCTGGTGCGCTTCTAAAATTCGTTATCTGGGGATCTTTATTACACGCCGCTACGGAGACTTATATAAGGAAAACTTCTCGCCACTGCTCAGAAACCTTAAAGCCGACCTCCATAAATGGCAATCACTAATTATCTCCTGGCTGGGTCGCATTGTAGCTCTGAAAATGAACATTGTCCCCCGCCTACTTTACTTGTTTCAGACACTACCAGTGAAGGTTCCGGACTCTGTCTTAGCACAAGTCCACTCATGGTTGCTCCGTTTTGTGTGGAGAAACAAGGTGCCTAGGATAGGCTTCTCAACTCTGCGCAAACCAGTGCAGGAAGGAGGTAGAGGCTTTCCAGATATCCGTCTATACTATTTGGCCTCCCATCTCAGCCAGGCGGTGACCTGGTTCGCCCCTACACAGGCTTTACGCTGGCTTCAGCTGGAGACGGCGCTTAGCCACATCCCATCTTTGTCATCCCTACTCTTATCCCCTCTTAGAACTAGATCTCCCCACCTACAACTGCACCCGGTGCTAGATTTCACCTGTCAGATCTGGGACTATTGCACGCGACGCTTTCACTTACTGTCATCTCCCTCGGCGCTTACCCCCTTATGGGACAACCCTTCTTTCGCACCGGGTCAGTCACTGACCCGCTTGCGTCCATGGGTGGAACGGAACATCCGCTTTGCTCTGGACGTGCTCTCCGAGGGAACTTGTGCTCCTCTATCGGATATCATGACGAAATTTGACTTCCCTGAGGCGAACCCTTTCACCTATTTCCAGCTGAGACACTTTGTCACTTCTTTATCAAACTCGTCCCCGTTCCAACCTCTCACCACGCTGGAGTCCTACTGTTATCACAAACCACTCGAACGAGGAATCATCTCTCTGCTGTATTCCCTTCTCCAGACTCGGGTCCAGAAGACGACCCCGGCCTTCGTACTCCAGTGGGAACGGGATCTAGGTCCGGTGCCTGTTGACTATGATTGGTCGGATATCTTCACTGCGGTCGCGAAGTCCTCTATCTCAACCCTGGTAAAGGAAAACGCATATAAAATCTTATACAGGTGGTATTTTGTCCCCTCAAGACTCCACAAAATGTTTCCCTCCTCATCACCCATGTGCTGGAGAGAATGCGGTGAACATGGCTCTTTCCTCCACATATGGTGGACGTGCCCTAAAATCACAATATTCTGGGACGCAGTCGCACGCCTGTTGAGTGCAGTACTCCAGACTCAGGTACAAAAAGCCCCTTGGTCCTTCCTGCTAGGCCTCCCCATTACTAACGCGCCCCCAAACTCCGGTAAACTACTGACACAGATCCTAAACGCGGCTAGGTGCTCAATTGCCCTTCAATGGAAACAGAGGGAGCCCCCCCCTATTAAACAGGTCATCAACAAAGTATGGTATCTCGCAAGCATGGAAAAAATCACTGCATACCTCCATAATAGATCTTTCCAGTTTCTCCTGAGTTGGGAACTATGGTTCGACTCACAGGCTCCCGCAAGTGGATTACGATCCCCCCGGAAGCTCGATGGCTCTCCTGCTCTGAATTCGGTGATCTCCTATCCTGACGAGTAGTTACAGGCTTGCCCTTAAATTTGACCTCTTCGTGTCCCTCAGGTAGCACTTTCCCTTTTTATACTAACGCCCTATACGAGGTCAGCGGATCGAGGAGGCGCACTGGCGGCGCCCCCAACCCTGGGTCTTCCCCCCCCCCCCCCCTATTCTATTCCCATCCCGTCTTGTCCCGTTCCCCCTTCTCTCTCTTCATGCTCTCTCTTTCTCTCTTTAGACTTCTTCTTTCTAATGCCATAGTTAAGTGTGTAATCTCCGGTTCCCATCCGACAGTAGGGTCTCTATTCACTCAGAGGTATAATCCATAACTGTTTCTTGTTTTAACAAATGTATGATTAATGGCTCATATGTTATCTTATTCTTCTTATTTACCTCCTCTCTTTCTTGTCGCAAGCTGGGAACCGCATGATCTTTGTTCCAAGGTTATATCTCTGTTTTTGGTTGTATATTGTTACACGAAAACAGCTCACCCCACGTGTGGTGGGGAGCTGTGGTGATATTTATAACCTAAAAATTAAAATAAACAATTTAAAAAAAAAAAAATGCGGCATTTCGACAAAAGTATATTCAATTGAAGAATGTCGATTCGACAACAGTGCTTTTCGACAGTCATTTTGTCAATTTCATTCCGCCTCATTTTGCTGCGTGATCTAATAAACAATTTTAAAAACATTTTTTTGTGTGTTTTTTTGATTGCTAATAGCATATCTATTTATATTAGAAGGGATTATCTACTTGGTTTGTCTTTTTAGGAGCCACAAGTATTATTTAATAGATTTTTAAAAGAATATTTTTGTTTTTTACTGACTAAAAAAAATAGGAGAGATCAGTGCATGTTTTTCAGTGGGAAGGGGTGGGAATGGGTTAAAATTCCTGAAAAAAATTGCGTAAGGTTCCCCCCTCCTAAGCATAACCAGCCTCGGGCTCTTTGAGCCGGTCCTGGTTGCAAAAATACGGGGGGGGGGGGGGAAATTACATGGGATCCCCCGTATTTTAACAACCAGCACCAGGCTCTGCGTTCGGTCCTGGTGCCAAAAATACAGGGGACAAAAGACGTAGGGGTCCCCCGTATTTTTAACACCAGCACCGGGCTCCACTAGCTAGAGAGATAATGCCACAGCCGGGGGACACTTTTATACCGGTCCCTGCGGCCGTGGCATTAAATCCCCAACTAGTCATCCCTGGCTGGGGTACCCTGGAGGGGTGGGGACCCCTTAAATCAAGGGGTCCCCCCCTCCAGCCACCCAAGGGCCAGGGGTGAAGCCCGAGGCTGCCCCCCCCCCCCATCCAAGGGCGGCGGATGGGAGGCTGATAGCCAAGTCTCAAAAAAAAGAATATTGTTTTTTGTAGCAGAACTACAAGTCCCAGCAAGCCAAGTACCCCGTGGATTCTACGTGGAGAAGGGGACCAAGCCTCGTGTCAACATAGGTAAGTATGTATGTATGTTGGTGTGCATGTATGTAATAAAGTTATACTGTCACGGTGTTTGTGTACTGTTTTTATTTGGGTATTTTTTTGTAGTAGAACTACAGGTACCAGCGGGCCCGTTTCCCCCCGCATGCTGGTACTTGTGATTCTCCAAGTACCAGCTTGCGGGGGAGGCTTGCTGGGACTTGTAGTTCTGCTACAAAAAACAATATTCTTTTTTTTGAGACTTGGCTATCAGCCTCCCATCCGCCGCCCTTGGATGGGGGGGGGGGCAGCCTCGGGCTTCACCCCTGGCCCTTGGGTGGCTGGAGGGGGGGACCCCTTGATTTAAGGGGTCCCCACTCCTCCAGGGTACCCCGGCCAGGAGTGACTAGTTGGGGATTTAATGCCACGGCCGCAGGGACCGGTATAAAAGTGTCCCCGGCTGTGGCATTATCTCTCTAGCTAGTGGAGCCCGGTGCTGGTGTTAAAAATACGGGGGACCCCTACATCTTTTGTCCCCTGTATTTTTGGCACCAGGACCGGACGCAGAGCCCGGTGCTGGTTGTTAAAATACGGGGGATCCCCTGTCATTTTCCCCCCGTATTTTTGCAACCAGGACCGGCTCAAAGAGCCCAAGGCTGGTTATGCTTAGGAGGGGGGACCCCACGCAATTTTTTTCCTGTTTTTTAAACACTTTTATGCCGTCCATGAAGTCGAATCCAGGACGCACACTATCGTGAATTGGTCCGTTTTTCGACAGCGGGACGTCAAATCCGTTTTTTTATTGAATATGTCGAATTCGGGTCCCGTCGGCCGGGATTCGACTGTCGAATTGTGTCGAATCCAAAAACGGTCGAATTCCAGCCGGAATTCGACCGCAATTGCATATACCCCCTAGTCGACAGGAACTATTAAACAGAATCTGGTTCATCGCAAAGATGGAATACATTACTAGCCTACAAAATAACACTGTTAAGAAATTTCATTCTGTGTGGCGTCCTTGGTACACTCATAACCATATACCTCTCCCAGGCCTCGAATGATATGACCCACTTTATACAAATTCCATCTACTCTCCATTACCCTCCCAATCCAGACTCCCTATCCAGTCCCCTTCCTTATCCTTATGCCTCTTCCTTCTTTTTCATACTTCTCCTTTATGTCAGGTAATTGTTATGTTGTCATTTACTTGACTAGTTTAATCTTTTCAATTGTTCCCACCTACTTTAACGTGAATCGGTAGGACTGTTGATCTGTATAGAAAAGCATCACTTTATCAATGTCTTATTCTTCTCATAAACATGTTGATGTTGCCATTTCTGTACCTCAGTGTGTTGAAGATTGTTATATGTTTCAAATCCCTTTTGTGTACTGCTGTAAGTACCTAAATGCCTAATAAATTATAAAAAAGAAAAAAATGGGAGTGTTCTCAAACTTTTGTATATCTTCTATCCATCCCTTAAACTAGTGCATTTCTAAATATATTAAAGAGAATCATGAACCTTCATCTGTAAATCCTCTTTGTGGCTATGGGCAAGCTTTTTCTGGAGAGCAAGGTTAAGGGACTTTGTCCCTGTATAGGTTTCCATGTTCTCAATGCCATCACAGTCAAAAACAGATATGCATTTTCCCTCATCTCCAAGCTATTTGACTACATTAAAGGAGTCAATATCTGCACTAAAATGGATTTAAACAATATTATCCACATCAAACTGGGAGATAAATGGACACCGTATTCAATATTAGAGATGGTCATGTATCTCGTTATGCCATTTGGTCTGTATAAGGTAATATGTTTCAGAGCTTCATGAATTAATTTATTTGATGTTGTCCATATTGACCTTCATCATATAGACAGGGATTAAATATCAACATGTTAAAATGTTGACACATCATTCCTGTTGGTCCAGTGGTGATTTGCCTTCTCTAGGAGGTCACAGGAGCTCCAGTGGTGCCTTCCAGGTCCCAGCAGTCATGTGACCATCCCTTCAGGGTCAGAACTCTGAACCTTCAGTATTTTTCCGCTATCCCTAATCCTTAGCTCTAGCCCTTCCCCTAGTGCCTAACCATAACAGCCCGCGGCCGTCTAACTCTTACTCTCTCACCCGCAGCCTAACCCTAATGTTGACAATCAAAAAGTCAACATTTCACTTGTCAACGTGAATGTCGATATTTTTATTGTCAGACTTTTGACTACATACCCACGTTAATAAATGTCTACAGTACATGGCGCGAATATGTGAACAGTGAGAAGCATACCTAAAAATAAATGTAGAAAGAAAATTGAGATTCTTGCAGTCTTGGACAACAACAATATACATTTTATAATCAAAACAATTGTACATTTTCAAATATATTTAATCTTAATAGAAGAATGGCTGATTTATGCATAATTAACTTGACCGTAATTTTGAATGTTCAGTATGCAATTTAAAATATTTATATTTTTAACCTAAGGGATATATTGTGAGAAGCGCTCTCTATCATATGTATGTTATTACACGGCTAACGTTATATAGCTGCTTTAACTTAAATGAAAGACTTAACTACAAAAATAAGCACAAACAGATCTCCAACTGTGAGCTAATTAAAGGCAGTTCTATTGCATTGTTCCTCACTGAACAACATTTGTATTTTCTTCCCTTGCATTAATTTTACTATCAATGCAATCAAGCATTATTTGTAACAATCACTTAACAGTAAAATACATATGTGGTATTCAGTCTGGACAAAACAGCATTCAGAAATATTGGTATTATCTCTAATACTAATTTTAAATGCAATTTCATATATAAGAAATAAGTTATACTGTGCAGTTGTCTAAATATACAAAAAAAATTAAGTACTGAGCATTACATTTAGTGAATGGGGATATGTAAACTCTAACAGAATTGCTCATCAAGCAATCAAGGAGCAATTCTGTCTCCATATATTTCTAATGTTAAACATACAAATCAACATATAAATAGTCAGCGAGTTGAAAAGTCGCAGGAATTGTGCCAGAATAAGTCACAAAACAATAGCCGGCCATCAGAACTGCGAGTGATGACATCTGACATTTCAGTCCTATTTCAACATATTTAAAGCCTACAGACTCCAGCCCAAAGGCGATTTCACTACAAAAAATGCACATTTTATGTGGTTGAAGATTTTAAACTTTTTTCAAATTCTACAGCTCCTTCTGTATAAAATGCTGGCATTAATCAGTCTCTCCTTTCAGTTGGCAATTTTGTAAAAATTGTTCTTAGTGAAATGCCTGACATGATGTAAAAAACATGTTTGATGGGTTAATTTTGTATGCTAACTTCGCCAGATGTAATGTAAATGCACGCAATGTCGCTATTACCTTTTAAAGTTAAGTACAATACATCCTTTTTTATTCAGTTTTCTTTAAATAACGTGTTTTATTTGGTTTTTAGTAAAATAAATGCTAATTTTGAGCATACCATCTAGTGTTTAAATCAAAATGGAATACACAAGAAAATTCTAATCTTTATATTATACAACAAAATTATTTAGCGTTTTGGAATGCTTCTTAATATCTTAGACTCTTGCCATTTCCCTCCCTATCTTCCTCCACCCATCTCCTTCCCAAATCTATCGAAGTTTTATGTATTATGTCACTTCCTTTTAGCCATAACATGTCTCATCCTCACTCTGGAAATAACTAAAAGCAAGACCATTTTTTCCTCCTTGACTACTGTCTCTCCTTTTCACTGGCCATCCCCATTCTCTACAATCCATCCTAAATGCTAGACTAATCTTCCTCTCTTGTCACTCCCTCACCTCCTGTGCACTCACCAAGCTTCCTCACCACATATCTATGATCTTGTCACACAATACTCCACAGCATGACCACTATGTTCCCCCTCTGATCTTCAGCTTTCTTCCTTCTCATACCTCCATCCACTACCATCACTGAGAAAAGATAGATCACTCTGTTAACAGATACTGTACCAGACAATTAGCCAGGTACTGTATTTGGGCAGACTAGAGAAATGCTCAGTAGCAAGGTAGCTGCACCAAGTAATCATTAGTATTTATTTGTATCGTGTCACCATCTTAAATAACATTGTACAGATAATGTTTAATTATCCACATCAGCTCCTAGTAATTGGTGTTTAACCCTCTCTCCCACACACATATAGCCAGCAAGGTCCAAATCTCTTTTGCAAATACAGAGAGAACATTTAAGCTATAAACAGAAAATAATCAAAAATGTTCCAAAGCCAATGGTAGAAAGTGTACAGTATCAAGAAGAAGTGTTAGAGCCATTTGGAATTACGTGGATTTTTAAATGAACTGTTTTTAAAATGTAATCTGATCTTGTAAATTGCGAGAATAGACAGTTTGCCTAAACTAATAACACAATTATACGTTTTCATGCCTTTATTAAGGCTCCGTCCCTGTTGCTCCGTCCTTTATTTACATATAACATTATAATATATTTACATATAACTAGGTCACTAGTGCTATCACCTGGTTGGCCGTGCATCAAAGCCAATCGGGCCACATCGCTGGCGACCATGGGCACTGGCATATCGGGCATACACACTGAACTATATGCCAGATATGTTGTTCCTATTCGGCCAGACACTTCATACCGGACCGATATCATCTCAGTGTGTACCCGGCTTAAGTCTTTAGCTGGCAAATGTAGTATTATTCTTCACCTATTTAAGCACTCTGCTTGGTGATCTTACAGTCATAATTGCAAGATGGCTACTCTTGGGGAGAGTGGCAACAGCGCTGAACATTCTCATTTTATAGACAATTGGTATTTACTGTGGATTCATAAACATCCAGACATATATATATATATATATACATTTATATGTAATCTTCCAGCTTTATACAACTCAGCCATTTTTTACATCAAGCGTTTTTTATTGAAAGTTTTTTTTTTAAAAAGGGGCGGGGGAGAAGAACAAGGAATGGTGAGTCCAAAATCCAATTTCCATAACAGTTGCTGATACCTAAAACATAAACAATACAGTACATCATACAAAAAAAAGAAAATAGAGCAGGCACAGCATAGAAGGTCAGCAAAACACAAATAACAATGAGGAACTCAATAATTCCAGGTTCTGTGATCAATCTGGATTTGAAAGTAAATTAGCTCCGTCTTGAGATCTCGAATACTCATGCCACCGGGACCATTTTACTAATTGGGAATTAGCTGTAAAGGAGTAGGGTATGCCAGAGGTCTCCCTTTGAAAAGCATGGTGGAACTTCTGTACAATTTTTAGGAGCGTAGGAGGAGAGGGACTCTTCCAATCCTGTGCTATTGCCGCCCTTGTAGCAATAAAAATGTGTCCCAAAACATATCGATCTGTATTAGATATGTCCTTTGGGTAAATATGTAATAAGGCCAATGAAGGTGACTCTGGAAGCGGGGTGTAGATAACCTTGGAGGCAAGTGTAAATGCATCCAGCCAGAGCTGGCGGAGCATAGGACATGCCCAGAAAATATGAAAGAGGTTGCCCACCGCCGCACAGTTTCTCCAACATAATTTGGACAATGTCGGCCAGATCCTGTGTAGTTTAGCGGGGGTAAAATAAAGGCCATGTAGTAGTTTAAAATGCATTTCGATATGGTTGGTACATTTGGACATAGTAGATCAACTCCCATTGTTGCTGAGTAGATGAAAATTTAAGGTCCAATTCCCATTGGAGTTGATCAAGTGTTTTAGTCCCCCTTCCAGAGCTATACTCCAGAGCATACCAGAATTGTATAGAGCCCTTGGCATTACTTGAGGTGATTTTCGCTAAGATGGTGGAGGCTGGCAAGAGCATTCGACCAGAAGATCGTAATGATCTAGTTATCCAATGGGCAATACGATAGTAGGAAAACATTTAGCTAGTTGGGAGGCCATACTGAGCTTGTAGAGTACCAAATGGAGTAATTGTTGTACTGTCTACCAATTCCGAAAACTGTATCAATACCACATGATATCCACTTAGAGAGATTCAAATCTGGAATAAGGCCAGAGAGAGCAGACAGTGATAGTATATGAGAAGGGAGAGAGACAGTTTTAGAAGAAACCACTAATGTATCCCATGAATCTATGATAGCATGTGTGGCAATGTGTGAGAGCGGTCTCTGCTGGACCAGAATCCACAAAAGATCAATTAGCGGGGCATGGGCACATAACTGCTTTTCTAGATCTAACCACTGTTTTCTGCCCGCAGGTAAAGACCAGTCACCTGTTTGTGCTACAAGGCAAGCAAATTGGTATTTCTCCATGCTCTAGTTAAGCGGCTATACGCTATACGGGGAGGTTTCTTATTCCAAACGTACTTAAGTATCACAGAATGTATTTGACTAATGACCCGCTGAGGGACTAGATAAGGTATCGTGCAAAAAGATACATCAATTTGGGCAACACTGACATTTTTTTTTTTTATATTACATTTTACTGAAGTTTTACACAAACATTAAGATACAAAACAAAAAGGGACTAAGACAAGGGAAACAAAGAAGCCATATCAGGAAAACCGTAATACAACTTCAAAAGTAGAACAAAATGGAGCAAGGTATCAGAAAGTCTGCATCACTCAACAATATGAAGTTGAGTGTGACTCAGGAGATTGCAGTACAGATAGATCAACTGGAGCACCATAAACACAATCTTGGCCTGATCTCTCTATATAGGGTCCATTTATATCATTTCCTATGGATAGAAGGAGCCCTCGAGGAATAAATATACTCTGCTGATTCAAAAATAAAATGTTGGTGAACTTTATTTTCTATCATCAGTATAGTAGGGACAGCGGCTGACTTCCACTTCTGGGTGATAGCGGCCTTAGTGGCTATAAGAATATGGCCCAAAAGATAGTTATCACTGCTAGAAATCTCACCAGAGTAGAAATGGAGAAGTGCTAAAAGGGGTCCGCTATAATAACCATTCCCAGCACAGTAGAGATGAGAGGGAACACTTCACTCCAAAGTAACTGTATTGCCGGACATATCCAAAAATTATGAAGGATATCTCCCACCATCCCACAATTCCTCCAGCAACTAGACGAGACATCAGGCCAAATCTTATGTAGTCGCTCTGGTGTAAAATAAACTCTATGAACCAATTTATAGTACATTTTCGAATGATTCACACATTTAGAAATTTTAAAACAAGATTTAAATATAGCTCTCCATATATGTTCAGTAAAAACGTTAGGGAGGTCTTTTTCCCATTTAGCCTGCGATGGGAATACCCCAATGCGGGATTCAACAACAAGATGTTGGTACCATCTAGAGATACCACCTCTATCACTTCTGTGCATTAAGAGAGACATCAATACTTTAGGGAGACCAGTATGGCGGACGCGGTTGGGAAGACAATCCTGAAACCAATGCCGCAGTTGGAGATACTTATAAAAATCCTGCTTAGGTATGTGGAATTGTTCCTGGAGGGAGAAAAAGGGGACTAACTCACCGCCTAGGAGAACATCTCCTAGAGTAGAGAGGCCTAGGTCTTGCCAATTATGAAGTTGTAAATCGGGGATCAGTAAGGCTATTGCGTGAAGAGACAAGTGCGAGGAGGGTAAAGTACCAGTGGGGATAGATCTAGTCAGAGTTCACCGCGCAGATAGCGTCTCTTGAACTGCTGTACAAACATCAACCTTGGGAGGAGGAACCAAAGTGGTGGGCAACCAGAGCAAGTCTGGTAGAGTAAAGGTAAATGCAGCAGTCTGTTCAATAGACACCCATGGTTTAAAGGAGCCCCAAGTAAACCAATCTCTGGCCTGACTAAGCAAACAAGCAGTATGGTACATCTCTAAATCTGGATACGCCACACCACCCGCACACTTCGGAGCAATTAAAGTGTTTTTTGTTATTCTCGGCTTTGCTCCCCCCCAAATGTATTTAGACAATAGTCGATTAAATTTGTTACAAATAACCTTTGGGAAAGGTCTATGGATAGTACGGAAAAGGTACATCAATTTTGGTAAAAGAACCATTTTCGCAGCCGCCACCCTGCAACCCAAGAGACCTCTTGCAGCATCCAATCTTTAATAAACATTTCAAATGCCCGAAAGAGCGGATTGTAATTACATCCCAAAAGGTCCCTTTCTCTAGAAATATTTACACCCAGATACTTTAGCAATCTAAGTTGCCACGCGTATTTATAGTCATTCTTCAGACGCTTAAGCGCATTGTCAGGAATATTCAGAGGGAGGGCCTCAGTCTTAATGGTGTTCAGCTTATAGTAGGAGACTGCTGCATAGGAATCTAGGAGAGAGTGTAAATGTGGAAGAGAAGAGTGAGGCTCTAGAAGGCATACTAAAATATCATCAGCAAAAAGAAAGACCTTATGGGATGTCCCCCCCCCTATAACCGGGCCCCCAATCGATTCTAACGACCGAATTCGCTCAGCCAGAGGCTCAACAGCCAAAACAAAAATCAGAGGCGATAGGGGTATCCCTGATGAGTACCATTAGTAATATTAAATGTAGAGGAATTACAACCATTGGTGAAAACTGAAGCCGATGGTGAGGAATACAAAGCTACAATGGAGTTGAGTATCCTGTCTGCAAATCCAAAACGACGCAAGGTAGCCTGTAAATAATCCCAATGAAGCCTATTGAATGATTTCTCTGCATCCAAAGAAAGGATTAAGAGAGGCTTGCTCTGCACCTGGCAGTGTTCAATCATATTAATAACTCTGCGTGTGTTGTCTGACGCTTGCCTGCCTAGCACAAAGCCTACCTGGTCAGGATTAATCAGACTAGGTAAAATAGGGGATATTCTATTCGCAACCATTTTAACAAACAATTTAAGGTCAGCATTCAGCAATGCTATGGGACAGTAATTTTGAACCGCTGAGGGAGATTTGCCTGGTTTAGGGATAGTAACTATTCGAGCTTCCAGCATCTCTTTCGGGAAACAGGTGGAGCTATGGGCTTCATTAAAGACCGACAGTAAGAGCGGGGCAAGGGTAGATTTAAACGTTTTATAAAAATTGGAGGGGTAACCATCTGGGCCTGGTGCTTTATCTAGGGGACAAGAATCTATGGCTGCTTCTACTTCACCTAGTGACCAAGGAGAACTAAGGAACGCACAAGTCACAGAATCTATAGCGGGGATAGATAACCCGTCTAAAAACGTATTAATATCTGCCAAAGGGGTTCAGTATGGTATGCCGGCGGTCGTGCTCCCGGCGACCAGCATACCGGCGCCGGGAGCCCGACCGCCGGCTTACCGACAGTGTGGCGAGCGCAAATGAGCCCCTTGCGGGCTCGCTGCGCTCGCCACGCTACGGGCATGGTGGCTATTTTATTTTCCTCCATGGGGGTCGTGGACCCCCACGAGGGAGAATAAGTGTCGGTATGCCGGCTGTCGGGATTCCGGCGCCGGTATACTGTGCACCGGGATCCCGTCAGTCGGCATACTGAAGACCACCCCTGCCAAAGTAGGTTGGGGGGGGTACCAGGATCATCCTTCAGGTTATATAGTTGCGAATAATATTCAGCAAATGCATTAGCTATCTCAACCGGGTCTGTGCCTTTAACGCCAGTAGCTGTATGAACAGCATGTATACGTTCTTTAGCCCTACGCCCTCTCAACTTATGCGACAACAATCGGCCCGCTCTTTTGCCAAGAGTGTAGTACTTTTGGTTAAGCCTCTGTAAATTGCGGTGCACCTCTGCTAAAGCGAATGTGTTTACCTTGTCTCGAGCCACAAGGAGCTGCTTAAAAAGGGATTTGTTAGCAGGAGCAATTTTATGTGCAGATTCTAATCGAGCCACTTCTCTTTCAGCTGAAGCATATCTATTTCTATAGTCTCGTTTAAGTCTAGCCGCTATTTGGATTGCAGAGCCTCTAACTATGGCTTTCAAAGAACACCAATGAGTAAAAACAGATGTATCATCGGGGCGATTAGTAGCAAGATATAGATCTAGAGACTCCAAGATGGCCTGGTGAGCCTCCGGCTAAGCCAGAAGGTGTGTACCTAGTCTCCAGGGACCATGGGGAACTACTCGTTTACCGATATCCCAAACCAGCCTAAGAGGTGAATGGTCCGACCAAGACATCGGTAATATATCAATCCTGCATATAGACGCTAAGGTCCACCTATCCACCAATGCCAAATCTATTCTAGAATAAGAACTGTGCACGTGGGAATAGAAAGTGTAATCTCGTACTGTAGGATGTTTGGACCTCCATACATCATATAACACATATTCAGCCAGCAGGTGACTAAATTTGCCTGAGGGACCCTGGGGTTGACTTCTATGAAGGGCTCGGATTGGGCGGGAGCGGTCTATACTAGGGTCTAACACCATATTGAAGTCTCCAAGAATCAAGAGCGCACCTCTTGAATGTTTCTGGAGAATTCTACAAAAAGTTCTATAAAACGAGATTTGTTTATCATTCGGGGCATAGCAGGAGACCAGAGTAGTCTCGATATTGTCTAATTTACCGACTAAAATTAAGTATCTCCCATCTGGATCTTCATATTTGGAAGATAAAACAAACGGGCAGTGCTGCACTATAAGAAGAGCCACTCCAGCCTTCTTGGTGGGTCCATTAGCAGTATAACAATGAGTGTAATGGGAATTAGTAAAAAGGGGGGATTTTGACTCTGAAAGTGTGTTTCCTGTACTGCGACCACATGTGCCCTAAGCTTAAGAAAATAATTTAAGGCCACTCTCCGCTTTTGAGGCGAGTTAAGCCCTTTAGCGTTAATAGAGACTACGTGCACCATAGGTCACTGCGAATAGAGCTGTTGACTCTGTGAACCATCTCCCGTACATGAACAGATTTATCTGATATGGAGGGGATAACACATAAAAGGAATAGGTGGGAAAACATAAGGAAAAGAAAATAAACAAAATAAATTTGATCTCTCTGGAGATCACACCAGTCGCCATAACACGGCGACTGTGTGGCCTAAGAGGGGGGTAGTGGCATATCTCCTACCCATTACCCACAATAATGTCTTAACAATATAAAAGCAAATAATCATACAGATACGTGACCAAAACATGGAAAGTATAGAAGGCGAAACAAAATGCTACAGCATGGTAACCCAGATAGACTATGAAGATCAAACAATTATGTCTTAGGAGGGTCCAGACATACCTAAAAAAAGGTGTGTCGAAGGAAAAAGTGAAAAGTATAACAATTAAGGCGGTTAATTGTGCAACATTAAATCACACCGGAAACATAAACTATAAATAACTCTGAACAGCGCTGATAAAAGAGGCAGAACTATACAGTATGACATAACAGACCCATATAATTACTAAAACCGCACAATTTATCTAGCGCCTCCCAGGCATACCATGACCCTCAGAAATGATTAGAGCAGAGAAAAAAGAAAAAGTGAACCATGTATATTGCAATAACCAAAGATGTTAATCTCTACCCCACCAAGGACCAGTCCTGCTGAAGCCGCCGGCGGGGAGAGGAGTCCGCAGAGGAACCCGCAATGTTCCATGATTTAAGCAATTTCGCCCCGTCATCTGCGTTAGCTATAGAGATAGTGGAGCCGTCTCGGGAAATTAACAACTTAGTCGGGAAACCCCATCGATAGGGAATATTCGCCTTTCGAAGGGCAGCAGTAATGGAATGAAACGATCTTCGCTTAAAGAGGGTAGTTGCAGACAAATCTCTGTAGAGTTGAAGCTCGCCAAGAGCAGAAGACGTGTCAGACGTCAGCCTAGATGCTTTCAATAAGGCTTCCTTGATATGGAAATAATGTATCTTCATCAGGACATCTCTAGGGGCATTGTCCGGAGCCACTCTGGCCTTAGGTAACCGATGTATCCGATCAATAGTCAAATCCATGGTAGAAGACTGAGGCAACAGGGACATGAACAAGGCCACCGTGTAATCGTGTAAACTACTATGGGACACAGACTCTGGAACCCCATGCAGTTTAAGATTACTGCGTATTGATCTATCCTCCAGATCCGTGACCTTGTCTCGCAAAAGCCGCACCTCCGTCTCCAAGGCATCATGAGAGTCCATCAGACCATTATGTGACCCGACTACTTCCTCCATTTTAGTTTCCAGGTGATTAGTGTGGCCACCCAGGTCATCTATAGATTGTTTACATGCCATTAAGGTGGTACGAAAATCGTCTGCAACCTCCTCCTTAAAACGAGACAGAAGTAGCTTCATAGTACCCACAGTGAGGGCGTCATCATCCCTGACTTTGTCCAAACACGAAGCGGTTGTAGACGCACATGAGGGGGCCGCCATAAGGAAAGGAATCTGAAATATTGAGTCTGTAATGGGGGTCACAGCAGATTTAAGACGGGAAGGTTGCGGTGACGACTTGAAAAATTATAGCTGCGAGGTTTTGATGACTTGGTCCGTCTTGAAGGCATAATAAGGCACCGATAAAAAATAACACAATGCCCCCAAACACAGAAGATAGAACAAAAAAACGAAGGCTCCACGATCTTGAGAACTATTAAAACATTCCGTAGATAGTGGCAACAGGTAGGAGATAACCCATGTATTAGATCAGCATTAGCAGGGTCGGCATAGCTAGGGGACTAATTATCCTCCAATTTTTCAGAGGGAGAAGAGGGGCCAAAACACCACACTGGGAATTCCACTTCACGTGCTGCACCTATGGCGTCCCCTATCACCCCAGTGGGTAGTTGCAGCAAGTCCCACTTCAAAGATCCTTAAATGTGTTGCAGCAGCCAGTCCTGTAAAAGCTAGGGAGCTGCTGGGTCAGGACACCAGGCTGCAAGATGGCCGCTACCCAGCGTGTCTCAGCACAGGAGGAAGGGCTGCTGGGCTTATGTGTTTACCCAGTCTACTGCCAAAGTCCAGGGGAGCAATCCCGCTCAGCAGATACTAGTATGGGCGGCAGGGGGTCTCCCTCTTCACGCTCCGGATCTCACAGCCTGGCCGCAGCTCCCACCAGACATCCCTGCTTTTGGTTCTTTGATAGGCCGCAACTGGCGAGGACCAGCGGCTGCGTACCTCGGCTCCGCGGCTCAGAGGGGGAGACTGCAGGGTCACAGGGCACCCCAAGGTAGCGTACAGAGCCACCAGGGTGCAAGCAAACCTCAAGTATAGAGGTTTTATAGGGCTGTAGACGGAGGCGCTGTCTCACATACAGCCTCCTCTCAGATCGTCAGGCCACGCCCCCCCCACAACACTGACATTTTAAATGTTGCTTGTCTACCTAGCCATGACATCTCCAACCCCAACCACCTTTGTAAAAGTGCTTCTATATGTGAGAGTAGTGGGGTGCAATTAATGACTGCAATTTGCAATAGGGAGTTCGGGATATCAATACCTAAATATAAAATATAATCCTTCTTCCAATTATATTTGTAAAGTCTCCTAAACGTAGACAACCTCTCTGGCGATAAATTAAATGGCAGAGCTTCCATTTTAGATATGTTGAGTCTATGGAAGGATGCTGTGCTGTAGTGATTGATAATTTCATGTAGGGACAGTAATGCAGTGTCAGGGTGAGTAACAAACATAAGCACATCATCTGCAAACAAGCCAAGCTTATGCAGAGATGACCCAACCTGTATGCCTGGGAAGGATGAGGATTGGCTTATTGCCAGTGCTATGGTGAGGACATACATGAGGGGTGATAGTGGGCATCCCTGTCTAGTGCCATTTCAAATCTTAAAGGGGGAAGATAGAAAACCATTACTGAACACAACAGCCATTGGAGAGCTATATAATGCCAATATAGAGGTCAAGATTGCACCGTTGATACCAATTTTCAATAAAATCTCACTGAGGAATTCCCAGTGCAACCTGTCAAATGCTTTTTCAGCGTCTTAAGAAAGGAAAATAGCTTCCTCACCCTTGATTGTGATATGTTTAGCAAGGTCAAAAACCCTTCGCGTGTTGTCCGTCGATTGCCTACCTTTGACGAATCCCACCTGATCCGGATGGATAATGTGAGGGATGAGAGGGGATAGCCTGTTTGCAATGAGCTTGGAAAATCTTTTTAGGTCCGTATTGAGCAATGCAATGGGTCTGTAGTTTTGGCCTATGGAGGGGTCTTTACCTTGCTTTAGAGATAGTGATGATACGTGCCTGCAGCATTTCTTCAGATAAAGAACCACAATCTGTGGCATAGTTGTATAAAGAGGTGAGGGTCGGAAGAAGATTGGGGGCAAATTTTTTATAAACGGCATTAATGAATCCATCCGGACCAGGGGCCTTCCCTGATGGCGGGGATTTGATAACGAATGCTATTTCCTCTTCCAACCATTGTACGTTAAGGGAGTTTAAAGTGCCCGCAGACAGCTTGGGGAGGGGTAAGTCTGACAGGAAGGAAGCTATGAGAGAGGGAGTAGGTTGCACAGTGTCGGTCTCAGATTTTAGATTGTATAGTTGTGCATAATATTGAGCAAATGCCTCTGCAATATCAGATGGATTTAGACGTTTCTGGCCTACCGATGTCTGGATGTATTTGATTTTGTGTCTGACCTGACGTAGTCTCAACCTGCGAGCTAAAAATGTACCCGATTTATTACTCAGTGTGTAAAACTTTTGTTATAGTTTAGTGTAAGCATGTTTCATACGTTGTAAAAACAATGCATGGAGTTGATTTCTAATGGACACTAGTTCACGTTTCAATAGACGGGAAGGTTGCGTTCTATTTAAGGACTCCACTTGGAGGAGGTGTCGCGCTAAATCCTGCTGGTTTAAGTACTGTTTCTTAAGACGGGCACCCGTTTGAGTTGCTGCTCCATGTAGGACCGCTTTCAAGGCACACCAGTGTGTGGGGATTGACGTGTCGAGGGGAGAGTTGGTGGCTAAATACTGTAGATCTCCAAAGCAGTAGCCTTGACAGATGACTCCTCAGGAGAAGGCAATATATATTCTGGGAGTCACCAAGGTCTAGGAGACATAGAAGAGTAATTAAGGTTCCAAGTCACTGCTGCATGGTCGGACCATACTACGGGGCTAATGGTAGATCTGGGCGTGTGTTGTAGTGACCACTTGTCTAACAATATCAAGTATATATGGGAATAGGAATTGTGCACGTGGAAGAAAAAGGTATAATCCTTTACCGTTGGAGACTATACGCCAGACATCATATAAATCAAATTCACATAATAAGCGGATCAAACTGGCCTGGGGACGTATTCCTCTAAGGGGCTTTGAAGGAGAGAAGGATTTATCTAACTTTTCTTCTGGTACCACATTGAAGTCTCCCATAATCACTACATGGCCTTTTTGAACCTTTTGTACGGATTCAAAGAATTTTCATAAAAACTGAATCTGATTGGTATTGGGAGCATATATGGAAACAAGGGTTGTGACTTTATCCTCTAATTTCCCCACTAAAATTAAATAGTGTAAATTTTTATCTGAAATTTGGGAAATATGGTCAAAGTGGACTGAGTTGTGAAATAAAATAGCCACTCCTTGGGGGTAATTCCAAGTTGATCGCAGCAGGAAATTTTTTAGCAGTTGGGCAAAACCATGTGCACTGCAGGTGTGGCAGATATAACATGTGCAGAATTAGTTAGATTTGGGTGGGTTATTTTATTTCTGTGCAGGGTAATACTGGCTGCTTTATTTTTACACTGCAAATTAGATTGCAGATTGAATACACCACACCCAAATCTAACTCTCTCTGCACATGTTATATCTGCCTCTCCTGCAGTGCACATGGTTTTGCCCAACTGCTAAAAAAATTCCTGCTGCGATCAACTTGGAATTACCCCCCTTGTTTATGAGGGCCGTTAGCAAGGTAACTAGTGGGATAACGCCCATTATAAAAGGCAGGGGGCGCCTTGGCTGAGAAATGAGTCTCCTGAAGGCCAATTACCTTAGCTTTTGCCCTATAAAAGGACTCCAAAGCAAGTCGCCTCTTATTAGGTGAAATAAGACCATTAACATTTAACAAATAAAACTTAACCATTGAAAAAAAGAAAACGGAACATTTTAGACAGTATCGGCTGAAACATACAAGTGGACTCCATAATGGAGAGGGGGACAGGGAATGGACAAAGAAAACAAAAAGAGGAAAAGGGAGAAGCAGAAGGAAAAAAAGAAAATAACTGAAATGGCCCGACAATGAGGGCACAGTGTTTGTCGCAAATAAAAAAACGGTCACAAAACAAAAACCATCAGGGGAGTGGCCGCTGATGGGTCTCACTCATGCAGTAATATATAAGTATACTAGTATAGAAACATAAAGAGAGCACATTGACTAACAATCACAATTAGAACTGGTTACTCATTAAAGAACAGCATAAAAAAAACCCACAGGGTATATGAAGTCGGCAGGGGGATCAGGAACGGATTTGCAAACCAAGTCAACACACAACAATATACATCTAGAAAACATAGAGACAGTGTTTCCTCACTCTACCAATGTCGGGACAGAGACGGCTGATTTCGGTAAGGAGACCACAACGTCCCAGTGCGCCAGGAGTTTCACCCCAGCATCAGGGGAAGATATCATGTAGGACGATGAGTCTTACCTGACGATAAGTTTGACTGGGAATCCCCACCTATACTGGATATCATTGTCCCGGAGAGCTGCCGTAATCGGATGGAAGGAACGTCTCTTAGCCAAAGTGAATGGAGATAAATTGGGGTATATTTGTAGTCCTCCCAACAAGTCAGATCCTTCCGCCTATCTGGCGGCCTTGAGAATGTCCTCTTTAATGTGGAAGAAATGAACCCTCAGCAGGGTATCCCTCGGATAAGTAGAAGCAAATCCTCCTCTTAGTTTTGGTAAATGGTGAATGGGGTCTACGAGCAGATCTTGGGGTGTAGCTTGCGGAAGAAGTTTCTTGAAGAGAGTATTGACATAATCCCTCAACTCCGCCGGCGAAACAGAGTCAGTAATGCCCCTGATCTTGAGGTTGTTTCTCCTAGACCTGTCTTCAAGATCTGCTAGTTTTTCACGCATTGAAGACACCTCAGATTGCAACTCAGAGTGAGAGGTGAGCAAGTCATTGTGTGACGTCACCAGTTCTTGCATCTTATCCTCCAAATGTTCCGTACGGCCCGCAATACCAACAAGGTCAGTCCTGAAGGACTGGATTGAGGAGTCCAGCCCAGAAAGTATATCAGTGCGGAAGGCAGTAAACATTTTGAACATAGACTGGGTGGTGAGGGGGGCCTGTGGATCGAGATCCATCCCCAAATCAGTAGGAGTTGACGGGGCAGAAGATTTGGATGAAGCCGAAGGGGTCAAGGAGGCCGTTGAGGTGGAGGCAGAGGATTTCGGTTTTGAATTGGAGGACTTAGGGAAATGCACAAGAACTGGTAGGCAGGGGGTTTTACCCCCACATCTTGTTGGCATATCGAAAACTCACTGGAATCCTATGTAATGACGGGATCCGTTGATGGGGAGGAAAACCATATCTGTATGACGGTCAGTGGCTCGGTATTACTGCACGAATATCAAAGGTATCAACCCATAAGGGAAGATAGAGAGGTCTTATTCCGTGAGATCCATCAGGAGAGCACTAAAAGCTGGCTATATCATAATTTCACCATGTAAGAAAATGGTAAGCAACTGCAAGGTGCCAGGATCAAACTCCAAAGAATCTGTGTGGTAGCAAGTGGAGTCACACTAGTAGAGACCCTGGGACTGGGCCCGCCAAGTTCCCAGAGTATAAAGCAAAGTTATTGGATATGGATCCATGGTATGAGCCCCCACACCAAGATACCTAGGCGGGGACATCTGAACAATAGAGGTGCCAAGCAGGGGGTATCCGTAGCAATAGGGAGGAAGCACACCTTCCGAATCCTGACCAGAGGTGAGACACCTGCACTAAACAACAGGAGCACAGCTGTACCAGCATCTAGGATGGCTATTGCCTGTGGCTATATCCCCTTCAGCTACAGTACCTGAACTCTGTCTCTCCAGTCGAAAGGATCCAGGGAGTGCAGGTGGAGGGCTGCTGGTCTGGAGAGTATCCACAGCCTGCCAGGGTGCGTCAGTGGGACCTGCGGGTCAGCTGGAGGTATAGCAGGCCGATCCCAGAAGTGCGGCCCAGGTCCGTGTCCTGGTTCAGGCCCCTGGCCTCTGGCAGTCGGGAGGCCGCTGCTGGGGCTGGAGCTGAGAGCAGGCAGGGCGGCACCCGTCGCTGGACGCTAGGGGATGGGTAGGCGGGAGCTCCATACACAATTCCACAGCCGAGGATCTGGAGCACCGCGCTGCACACGGAGCCTGGCCAGGAGCAGCCTGTCACTTGAGCCCGTGGCTTCGTCCGGAAAATTAGGCCCCGACTCCCAGAAGCCAAAAACCGGGTCCCACCACTCCGCAATCGGCGCCCTAAACAGTAGAGAGTGCCCCAGCAATGTTGCCAGCGAGTTGGGAAATAGTAGTGCAGGGGAATAAGGTTATTAGGGACACCACAGCAGGAGCTCAGAGACCTGCGATCTGCCCCATCAGGCCACACCCCCAACAACTCAGCCATTTTTAATCCTAGGAGATCTCATTTGTCTGAGGCAAGTCTCGCACCAGGCAATGCTTCCTGTGACTAACCATCTCAAAATGTGTGAGTGTTTTTTTATAGGGCAGGGCAACTCTAACCTATGCCTTCTATCTTGTCTCATTTATTGGGCTCCAGGGGGGAATTCTGTCTACATATATTTCTAATGTTAAACATACAAATCAATATATAAATAGTCAGCGAGTTGAAAAGTCGCAGGAATTGTGCCAGAATAAGCCACAAAACAATAGCAGGCCATCAGAACTGCGAGTGATGACATCTGACATTTCAGTCCTATTTCAACATATTTAAAGCCTACAGAATCCAGCCCAAAGGCGATTTCACTACGAAAAATGCACATTTTATGTGGTTGACGATTTTAAACATTTTTCAAATTATACAGCTCCTTCTGTATAAAATGCTGGCATTAATCAGTCTCTCCCTTCAGTTGGCAATTTTGTAAAGTTAACTCCAAAAATTGTTCTTAGTGAAATGCCTGACATGATGTTAAAAACATGTTTGATGGGTTAATTTTGTATGCTAACTTCGCCAGATGTAATGTATTGCATGCAATGTCGCTATTACCTTTTAAAGTTAAATACAGTACATCCTTTTTTTTTCTTCAGTTTTCTTTAAATAACGCATTCTATTTGGTTTTTAGTAAATAAAGAATGCTAATTTTTATCATACCATCTAGTGTTTAATTAAATCAAAATGGAATACACAAGAAAATTCTAATCTTTATATTATACAACTAAATTATGTTATCGTTTTGGAATGCTTCTTAATATCTTAGACTCTTACCATTTCCCTCCCTATCTTCCTCCACCCATCTCCTTCCCAAATCTATCGAAGTTTTATGTATTATGTCACTTCCTTTTAGCCATAACATGTCTCATCCTCACTCTGGAAATAACTAAAAGCAAGACCATTTTTCCCTCCTTGACTGCTGTCTCTCCTTTTCACTGGCCATCCCCATTCTCTACAATCCATCGTAAATGGTAGATTAATCTTCCTCTCTTGTCACTCCCTCACCTCCTGTGCACTCACCAAGCTTCCTCACCACACATCTATGATCTTGTCACACAATACTCCACAGCATGACCACTATGTTCCCCCTCTGATCTTCAGCTTTCTTCCTTCTCATACCTCCATCCACTACCATCACTGAAAAAAGATAGATCACTCTGTTAACAGATACTGTACCAGACAATTAGCCAGGTACTGTATTTGGGCAGACTAGAGAAATGCTCAGTAGCAAGGTAGATGCACCAAGTAATCATTAGCATTTATTTGTGTAGTGTCACCATCTTACATAACATTGTACAGATAATGTTTAATTATCCACATCAGCTCCTAGTCACTTACAATGCCGCCTTCCGGAATCCCGGCTAACAGGGGGCAATTCACTTTCGTGAATGTCCACGACAGCAATAGAGTGGGAATAGAACCTGTGGCGAGCGGAGCCACACCCCCCTCCGGCATTCTAGCGGCCGGGATTCAGGCATTGGTATGCTAACCACCGGGATCCCATATCCAACGCCTGTAATTTGGGTGTTGGTAGTTTAATAAGATTACATTTTATGAGAAATTTATGCAGAAATCAAGGTAATTCCAAAGTTCACATACTTTTTCTTGCCACCGTAGATGGGTAGTATACTATAGGTTATTAATTGACACATATAAATATATTTTGCTTGTGATTGTTGTATTTCCAACACTAAAAAGACACCAGTGATTAGTTAGACTATTTCTACAAATGACAACCACTTATCTTAACCATATTGTACTGTAGATCAAAATATTTTAATTGTTGTCATTGATTTATAAATGTTACACATACTAATTTAGCCATTGCTGTCATTTATATTCATTCTGAGACTTACTGACGCCCTCTTTTCACTGACCCAAATTTGATAATGAATGTAAATTAATTAAATTGTCTTCAGATTACAGGTCAGTTAATCAAATATTTGAAGTTATATATTGCTTTATGATTTGGAGAAATATGAACATAATAAATGTAATATTATCTTATATTTACTTAACATGCAATTGCTTTACCACAAACTGCTAAATCTCCCATAAGCATCAATGGAGCAGGGTCCCCAGTGGCCAATTATGGACAGTATTATATTACTTAATTGACTTCAAAAAACAGTAATGTCTCAGCCTTGGAATATCATTTTGTTGCAGAAAGAAGTGCTTTACAAGCATGTATACATGTTTAAGTATACGTACTGAAAATGAGCAACACTATAAATTTTCTTCTTAAACTACTGTACCCATTAGATTGAGTAATGGGATAATCTTTGGGTTCTACAAGACCTTCCACCGCATAAGACATACTTTACTCATCCCATGATTTTAGCCTTTCTTATTAAATAGATCAATGATTTTTAACCTGTTTCATTTGGAACCAGATTGTGTTTGCTAATCAGCTTAATGATCTAAGTTCCAGATTTATTAAATAAAGGTCTTTATTTGAATTATTGCTATGCACAAATATTAATATATTATTTTAAATAAAAACAATGGGAAAAGGGCATAAAATATGATATTGAAAAATCTAATGTTTATTTTATTCCCTAATACAGAGCCATGGTTACCCGCTTTATTTGGTTTATTCTATAATGTAAAACTCACTTCTATATCTTTTGGGGGCAGAGAAACACCCCATGGTGGGAGACCACTCAATTATTCTTGCTGTAACCATTAAATAGAAAGTATTTCTGAATAACAAATTGAGTAGTAGTATGTGGGGTAAATAGTTATAAGGGATGATTCAGATCTGATCGCTGGGCTGCTAATTTTGCTGTCCTGTGTTCAGATAGTCGCCGCCTCCAGAGGGAGTGTATATTCGCCATTCAAGTATGCGATCCTATGTGTATGCCGAGCTGCTAAAATCCACATTGTGCAGTCTCTTCGCTGCCCAGGACTTACTCCTAGTGTGCGATCACATCAGGCTGATCGGGGCTGGAGCTGACATCAGACGCTCTCCCAGAAAACGCTTGGGCACGCCTGCATTTTGCCGGACACTCCCAATAAACGCTCAGTTACCACCCACAAACGGCTTACTCCTGTCAATCACCTTTGCGAATGCAATCGGATTTTTCGTACCATCCCGTCGCTGATCAGCAATGCCCTTTGTTGCTGTCCGATGAGCGTGCACATTGCGGTGCATATGCATGCGTAGTTAGTACCTGATCACTCGCTGTGCGAAAATGCACAGCAGTGATCAGGTCTGAATCACCCTCATAGTCAGGTTAGTTTTGTCTTAGCAATTATTGTGACAGAGTCATCAGAGTCGCACCAATGCCTGCATCTCTATGGCTATTACAGTAAATTATCCCCGTGGCCTCTAGTCTAAACGACATTCAGGGGGGTATTCATGTTTATGGCAAAGCTTTGTTACTTTGATCATGTCTCTTTTTTTTTCACATAGTGTAATGTGTATTTGTAGTAATGATGTAAATCACAGGTTCTCAAACTCGGTCCTCAGGACCCCACACGGTGCATGTTTTGCAGGTCTCCTCACAGAATCGCAAATGAAATCATTTGCTCCACCTGTGGACCTTTTAAAATGTGTCAGTGAGTAATGAATACACCTGTGCACTTGCTGGGTTACCTGCAAAACATGCACTGTGTGGGGTCCTGAGGACCGAGTTTGAGAACCACTGATGTAAATGATACTATACTTTACTGGGATGCGGTTAAGATGCCAGTTGACTGGATCCCGGCAGACAGAATCACAATGCCGGAATCCTGATACCTGTCAGAATGGTTATGCCAGAATCCTGACAGTGTCAGGGGACAGATGCTGGCATCCCAACAGCCGGCATCCCAACAGCCGGCATCCTGATCGTAAGTATAGTGTGCTGGTTAGGGCCAGGGTGGGGGCGAGGTTTGGTTTAGGTGCCACCTGGGGTAGGGAGGGTTAGGGTTAGGCACCATTGGAGGGTGGTTAGGTTTAGGTACTAATGAGGGAGGGTTAGGGTTAGGCTGCGTGGAAGGGGCGGTTAGGTTTAGGCACCACCGGTGGGAGGTTAAGATTAGGCACTAAGGGGCATAGGTGTTTCTATAATGGGTGCCCACACCCTGCACCCATATACTATACTTGTAGTGGCCCATATTTTATACTTGTGGCTATATTATACTCTATTATACAGTGGCAGCCCTGCAGTGCGGACACAAATCACTTGGAAAATGGCTGCCGCACCCATTTCCAAATGATTTGCGCATGCACACTGGAGATGTCCCCGGGAACAAGGTGCGGACACCATGTTCCTGGAGACCTGCACATATGCATTATGCCAGAGTTTACTTGCTGCCAGAGAGGAGGGGCCTGCAATGGAGGCTGCTCACCCCTGCTAAGGGGGGAGGTTAGGGTTAGGCTGCGGGAAGGGAGGGTAAGGGGGTAGGGGTGAAGGGGGAACATACATCACCTCTGTTGGGACTTCACTGTATGTCTTTTGCATAAAAGGGTTCAGTACAATGCCATGGGACACACATGATTCTGCAGCTGAACTTTACATGGACCCACAGCTGGATCATCTACTTTAATCCCTAGGCTAACTCCTAGGGCCCAATGGACACTGAGGGGCCCAGATTACCTGAACCTGTGTTTATGTTTTGATTTCTATGAAAAACGGTGTGGGAAAAGGGGCCAAACCTTATGTTGCCTAGAGCCCATGTTGTCTTGATCCGGATATGCACATACTTTGCATTAAATTGTTCTATTTATTGTATGTTATATAGAGCACCAGTCTGTGCATATACAGGTTGAGTCTCCCTTATCCAAAATGCTTGGGACCAGAGGTATTTTGGATATGGGATTTTTCCGTATTTTGGAATAATTGCATAGCATAATGAGATATCATGGTGATGGGACCTAAATCTAAGCACAGAATGCATTTATGTTACATATACACCATATACACACAGCCTGAAGGTAATTTTAGCCAATATTTTTTATAACTTTGTGCATTAAACAAAGTGTGTCTACATTCACACAATTAATTTATGTTTCATATACACCTTATACACACAGCCTGAAGGTCATTTAATACAATATTTTTAATAACTTTGTGTATTAAACAAAGTTTGTGTACATTGAGCCATCAAAAAACAAAGGTTTCACTATCTCACTCTCACTCAAAAAAGTCCGTATTTCGGAATATTCCGTATTTCGGAATATTTGGATATGGGATACTCAACCTGTAATATTATATAACTCACTTTTCACCTCAGTTTGAGAAGCAAATAATTCACTATTTATGCATACATAATCTTTATTTTTCCCTGTATCATGTACATTATTGCACCCATCATTTTTCTTGTCAAACACTTACTGTGTCAATTGAGGCAGATTCTTCGCTGCATAGATGGTGGCGTTAGATGCAAATCCTGATTTAGAGAAATGAGGAATCTGTTTTGATGTAATTTTTCCAGAACTAATGAAGCATATTCAAAGTGTATTACATTTCCCTGGTATTCTTGTTATATATATACTGTATATAAGATGGATATTAGTATCTAGTTGGCTACATCAGTCTGCAGTTTATCACATCGCATGTGGAGATATATATATATATACATACATATACACAATATATATATATATATATATATATATATACACACACAGTATATGTATATCTATATATATATTAAAATATATATATATATATATATATATTATGTAAATGGGGACAAGGGCAGCCCAAAAGCCATGGACATTATAGCTACTAGCATATATTACACAAGGTTACACATTTAAAAATTGTGCAAGCATTTGCTCTCATCATCAGTAATACATTTAGAACCATTTCATTATTGGAGAATGAACGGGTGAGGAATAATTAAAATCTGAAATCTACTGTGAATTTTGAAGGCAACCCTAGATAAAAGGGGGTGATGGCTGTTTCCATAGTTGGGCTACCGTGTCTTTGCAGCAATAAGAATGTGCCTAAGTAAGAAGGTATCGGTCATGTTTTGAGATAGAAATGGCGCAACAGGGGTCAGAGCTAGGCTAAGACCGAGAACTTGGGAGATTCATTTTTCTCCCTCTCTTAGTGCTGAACCTCGGGGTAATGCAATAAAACGTACTGTATAAAATGTCACCAGCATGTCCACAGGGGAATACATATGATATACCGGCTGTCGGGATGCCAGCTATCAGTATCCCGACAGCGCATCCCTGCAGCTGGGATACCGACAACGAGTACCCTTGCCATGCACTGGGCCTGGTGGTGAGCTTCGCTCGACACAGGTTCTGTTCCCACTCAGGTGGTGGCATGGACCTACCACCCGAGGGGGAATACGGGGCTGTGGTTGGGATTCTGACCGTCGGGCATTTAGCCGTCTGTCGGGATTCCGGCGTTGGAATCCTGAACGCCGGGATCCCGACAGGCGGTATATTAGCCTCATACCATCCACAGTTGTGACAACAAAACTTTGTGTGAGAGGAACACATTGTCAGCAGCGGCGGGTGTTGTGGGGCGCGCTGGCTCCCGGCCGTTGCTAGGCAACGGGGCTGGCGCATCACTTCCGCCGCTGAGCGTCCGTCTCCGGCCAGTTGCCTAGCAACCGGAGACACCCAGCAGCCGCCCTGCTCTCCCGTCCCGTCTGTTACTAAGCAGCCGGGACGCAGTGCGCTGCGCGCCTGTCAACAGCTGGGCAATTAGGTCTGGGGGGGCTGGTCTGCTGGCTCCTGTGATAAGTCAATAGGACCTTTTTATGGGAGCCAGCATCAGGCAGCCTCGCCTGTGATAGCTTCCTGTGGAGCTGTGTCCTGCCCCTGCAGTGTTCCTGTACAGCCAGTTCGTTCCTATGTCCGGAGCCTGGTCCTGGGAATCTGATCCAGCCTTCCGAGTCCTGAGTTCCTGAATCTTCAGCCTTAGGGTCCTGTTCCTTCCACGTGCACCTTCTCCGGGGTGTAGTATGATATGCCGGGCTCCGGCAACCAGCATACCGGCGCCGGGAGCCCGACCGCCGGCATACCGACAGTGTGGCGAGCGCAAAGGAGCCCCTTGCGGGCTCGCTGCGCTCGCCACGCTGCGGGCATGGTGGCGCGCTACGCGCGCCACGCTATTTATTCTCCCTTCAGGGGGGTCGTGGACCCCCACGAGGGAGAATAGCTGTCGGTATGCCGGGTGTCGGGATCCCGGCGCCTGTATACTGTGCGCCGGGATCCCGACATTCGGCATACTGAAGACCACCCCCTTCTCCGGTGTCATGAGTAGTGGCTCTGCTGCACCTTACGGCTTTGGCCGTATTATCCTTATCTTTTGCTTTTGGGTTTTCTGCGGAGGTTCCGCCACTCTTGTCTTGCCGAACTACGACGGATGCGTATTCGGTATTCGGGCAACGTTATTTTGGTTTCGGGTTTTCTTGGCGGCCGGACCGCACATAAATTATTTTATTGTTTTTGCAGTGATTCCCCTATCTCTTTCGTGTCTGTCTTAGTTAATTTTCCCCTTGTTCTCTCTCCGTCTCGGTTAACGCCTTGTCACCAACTAAGACTGGGGTGCATCGGAGTTCGGGCAAACGCGGCTGCCGTGGGCCCAAGAAACCATAGTCTTGCAGCCGTTGACCGATCACTAGGGAGAGACAACGGAGTCAGGGTTTTCTGTAAGGGGTTGCTGTGAATCTCAACCTGAACTGCAGCATCACGTTTCAGTACTCGGAGCTCATCTACTACAACCCTGTCTTTCGGGTTCCAAGTACGTTGAACGTTGAACATAACATTATCACCGGCCCAAAAAAAACAAACCGATCAGGGTGGCCTTAAAATTCTGTCCTCATGAATCCATCAGTGCAAGGACAGAATCCCAGTCAGGTATTGGCCAGTCAGAATCTGACTAAGATGGTGCAGGTCCTTACCCTGCGGGTGAAGTCTCAGGAGGATCTTTTGCGAACTTCCCCGAGTGTAGCCCCAGAACCCAAGATGAATCTCCCCGACCGCTTTTCGTGTAACTGAAAAGATTTTTTTTTCATTTTTGAGAAAGTTGTAAACTTTATTTTCGCTTAAGGCCCCAGTCCTCAGGTTCAGAATCTCTATCGGTGGGCATAGTTATGTCTTTACTTCAGGGTAACCCACAAACTTGGGCCTTTGGGCTAAAACTTGATGATGTAGCGTTACTCATGGTGGATGCCTTTTTTAAATCGTTAGGCCTATTGTATGACGATCCGGATAGGGAAGCATCTGTAGAGAGTCATTTTACGTGCATTAAAACAGGGTAAAAATCCAGCTGAGGCGTATTGTATTGAGTTTCGCCATTGGTCGAACGACTGTGGCTGGAATGATCCTGCTCTGCGCAGTCAGTTTCGCCTCGGCTTGTCAGAAGTGATCAAGGATAGTCTCATTCAGTACCCAGCTCCGGAGACTTTGAATAAGCTCATGGAGCTTTCTATTAAGATTGGTCACCGTTTCCGAGAGCAGAGGACTGAAAGAGGGGTTAATTTTAGGCCAAGTCCATGTGTGTATGCTCTCCCTGAGGACGTTGAAGAACCCATGCAAGTGGGTCTGTCCCGACTGTCCTCAGAAGAGAGAACCAGAAGGTTGAATTTAGGGCTCTGTTTATACTGTAGCGGCAAGGGATATGTTGCGCGCAGCTGCCCAAATAAGCAGGGAAATGCCCTGACCAAGTGAAGGTAGAGGGGGTTCCTCGTTCTTGGTGCTACTTTGCCAAAAGGGAGACTCTATGCACTGTCTGGTCCAGAGACTAAGGCCATGGACGACTATGTGCAGGAAAGTCTTAAAAAGGAGTTTATCAGGTCCTAGAAATCCCCTTTGAGTGCGGCATTCTTTTTTGTTGAAAAAAAAAGACGTATCTCTTAGGCTGTGCATAGATTACCGGGCCCTGAATAAGATTTCTGTCAAAAACACTTACCTTTAATCTCTGTGCTGCTCGATCAACTCCGCACCGCGGTCATTTTTCTAAAATCTATCTGAGAGGGGCATATAACCTCATCCGAATAAGATCTAGGGATGAGTGGAAGACTGCGTTTAGTACACAGTCCGGAAACTACGAATATCTTGTGATGCTGTTCGGTCTGTCTAACGCTCCTGCGGAGTTCCAGGATCTTATAAATGATGTCCTCTGTGACTTCCTGGGGAGATTTGTGGTTGTTTATTTGGATGACATCTTAATTTATTCTGAGTCTCCGGAACAGCATTTCCTCCATGTGCGGCAAGTGCTTCAAAAATTGTGTGAGAATCACTTATATGCCAAATTAGAGAAATGTGATTTCCACATTACTGAGGTGTCCTTCCTAGGATATATTATTTCTCCGAAGGGTTTTTTTTTATGGAACCTAAGAAACTCCAGGAAGTCTTGAATTGGGCTCAACCCACTAACCTGAAGGCTATTCAGAGGTTTTTGGGTTTTGCCAATTATTATAGACGTTTTATTCATGCCTTTTCCGAGTTGGTTGCTCCTATTGTGGCATTGACTAAAAAGGGCGCTGATCCTTCTAAGTGGTCGCCTCAAGCCGAGCATGCCTTTCAAGCTCTGAAACAGGCCTTTGTCTCGGTTCCTGTCCTCAGACACCCCAACCTTGATCTTCCTTTTATCGTTGAGGTAGACACTTCTGAGGTGGGGGTGGGAGCTATTCTGTCTCAAGAAGACCCCAAGTCATTGGTGTTACATCCTTGTGCTTTCATGTCCAAAAAATTCTCCTCTGCAGAGACCAACAATGATGTTGGTAATAGAGAATTGTTAGCGGTCAAGTGGGCTTTTGAGGAGTGGAGGCACTGGCTTGAGGGAGCAAGGCATACTGTCACTGTATTTACAGACCACAAGAATTTACAATACATTGAGTCTGCTAAATGGCTTAATTCCCGGCAGGCTTGCTGGGCGCTGTTTTTCATTCGGTTTAAGTTCATCATCACCTACAGGCCCGGTTCTAAGAACAACAAGGCCGATGCCTTGTTATGCTGTTTTCTTCCTACTCACAATAACCATTCTCTTGCTACTCCTATTATCCCAGCATCCTCTATCCGGACCGGCCTCACACAGGATTTACACACTCTGTTAGTTCAGGTTCAGCAGCATGCTGCCAGTAATACTCATGTTGGTCGTCTCTTTGTTTCAGAGTTCTAGAGAGGCAGTGTCCTTGCCGAGTTTCATGATAACAAGGTTGCTGGACATTCTAGTGTTGCTAAACATTGGAGTTACTCTCTCACTCGGTGTGGTGGCCTAATCTTTCTAAGGATGTTAGGGAGTTTGTTCTTTCCTGTCAAGATTGTGCTAGGCACAAGGTGTCCCGGTCTCTGCCCATTGGGCAGCTCATGCCTCTAGCGATTCCAGTCAGGTCATGGTCAGACATTTCCATGGGTTTTGTGGTGGATCTTCCACTCTTCTGGTTTTCAAGTGATCTGGGTGGTCGTAGATCGTTTTATCAAGATGGCCCATTTCATTGCTTTACCCCAATTGCCGTCCACTCAGGTTTTGACAGTCTTGTTCCTCCGCCATGTTTTCAGGCTCCATGGATTATCCGTGGATTTTGTCTCGGACTGGGGACCACAGTTTATTGCACGTTTCTGGAAGCTCTTCTGTGCTTCGTTAAACATGAAACTCAGTTTAACCTCGAGATACCATCCACAGTCCAACGGGCAGACAGAGTGTGTGAATCAATTGCTGAAGCAATATCTGTGTCTTTATACTGCTAAGCTTCAGAACGATTGGTCAGATTATCTTCTTTTGGCCGAGTTTGCTTACAGTAATGTCTGTCATTCATCCACCAAGGTGTCTCCATTCTTTTTGGTCCTGGCCTTTCATCCTAGAGCCAGTTCCTTTACTCCTGGTGGTCCATCTTCTTCCTTGGCCTTAACTTCCCGCCTCAGAGCTATTTGGAAGAAGGTACACCTTGCTCTTAAAAAAGCTGACTTCCGGGAGAATTTTTTTTCAGATAGGTTCTGACGTCCATGCACCTTTAAGGTTGGGGACAAGGTGTGGTTGTCAACCCGTAACATCAGACTCCGACAACCTTCGGCTAAATTGGGACCTAGATTTATCGGTCCTTTTCTTATTATAAAAAATGGTCAATCCGGTTGCTTTTCGGCTGCAGTTGCCGAAGTCACTTAAAATTTCCAACACCTTTCATTGTTCTCTGCTCAAGCCATGTGTTCTTTCCAGGAAGTTTCCTTGGAAAGTTGTCCGGGGTAGACCTCCTGTGGATGTGCAGGTCCAACAGGAGTTCCTGGTTGAGAAAGTTTTAGATTCCAAGTTTTCCAGTGGTCAGCTCTGTTTTCTGGTCCATTGGAAGGGGTATGGCCCAGAGGAAAGATCTTGGGTCTGAGACAAGGATTTGCATGCCCCTAAGCTAAACTCGGATTTAGGGGTTCCTTAACCCCTCCTCAAGGGGGGGTACTGTCAGCGGCGGTGGGTGTTGTGGGGCGCGCTGGCTCCTGGCCGTTGCTAGGCAACGGGGCCGGCGCATCACTTTCGCCACTGAGCGTCCGTCTCTGGCCAGTTGCCTAGCAATCGGGGCCGCCCTGCACTCTCGTCTTGGCTGTTACTGAGCAGCCGGGATGCCACGCACTGCGCGCCTGTCAACAGCTGGGCAATTAGCTCTGGGGGGGGGGCTGGTCTGCTGGCTCTCCTGTGATAGGTCAATAGAACCTTTTTTTGGGAGCCAGCATCGGACAACCTTGCCGGTGATAGCTTCCTGTGGAGCTGTGTCCTGCCCCTGGAGTGTTCCTGTACAGTCAGTTCGTTCCTGTATCCTGGTGTCCGGAGCCTGGTCCTGGGAATCTGATCCAGCCTTCCGAGTCCTGAGTTCCTGAATATTCAGCCTTATGGTCAGTCCTGTTCCTTCCACGTGCACCTTCTCCGGTGTCGTGAGTAGCGGCTCTGCCGCACTTTATGGCTTTGGCCGTAATATCCTTATCTTTTGCTTTTGGGTTTTCTGTGGAGGTTCCGCCACTGTTGTCTTGCCGAACTACGACGGATGCATATTCGGTATTCGGGCAACGTTATTTTGGTTTCTGGTTTTCTTGGTAGCCGCGCCGCACATAAATTAGTTTATTGTTTTTGCAGTGGTTCCCCTATCTCTTTCGTGTCTGCCTTAGTTAGTTTTCCCCTTGTTCTCTCTCTGTCTCGGTTAAAGTCTTGTCACCAACTAAGACCGGGAGACATTGGAGTTCGGGCAGACCTAATCCGCCTGTTCAAACACGGCTGCCGTGGGCCCAAGAAACCATAGTCTCACAGGCGTTGACCGATCACTAGGGAGAGACAATGGAGTCAGGGTTTTCTGTTAGGGGTTGCTGTGAATCTCAACCTGAACTGCAGCATCACTTTTCAGTACTCGGAGCTCATCTACTACAACCCTGTCTTTCGGGTTCCGAGTACGTTGACCATAACACACATTATATGTTTCTCCAGAGTGAGGTACATCTTGTGGACAAGATTAATCAACATCTCTAAGTATTTGATCCACCTAGACATTTTAAATCAAGCAAGAAAAATCCTATTCCACTCGTTATCCTCTAGAGGTATGTGGAGGTCTGATTCCCATTAAAATTAAAATGAGGATCTTCTCGGGTACTTGCTCCGCCATAAGTAGGCTGTATCACAGGAAGGTTCCCACTTTTGTGTTGTTCAAGGTAAGTGCCAGGGATAGAAGAAATGGTAGTGGCCAGAGGTCAGCACTCACAGAAGTGAGCAAGTAGAACCAATTGCGGACCTGGAGGAATTTCTAGAAATCGGGGGACGGCCAGGTACCTCTCTTCCTACAGCACCTCCCCCCCCTGCCGCCGCAGACATGTCCCCCCACAGCCAGCTCCTCCCGCCGGCCGCCGACCTCCGCTCCCCCAGCCGCCCGCAGCACTGCTCATCTCCTCACCTCAATCCGACTTGTTTTCAAATTGGATTGAGTTTGTCGGAAAGGGGGCCAAAACCTGTCGGATTTGGCCCCATTTTCGACAGAAGCACATGGATCGCGGCTATACCGCAGATCCACGTGTTTTCCGACAAGTCGGGAATTCCCGACTTGTCGGAAAAAATCAGCCCCTATTGAATAGGTCGGAACCCCTTCCAACCTATTTCTGTTGGAAGCTGCCGTCTTTCCGACAAGACGGCAACTTCCAACAGTTATTGACTACACCCCAATATGTGTGAATCCATGATATTTAAAGCTTTGCTGATGTTTTCAGTACCTTGTCACTAGACTTCAAATCCAACCTGATCCAGACTGACCAGACAGTGGAGGAGAGGGTTTAATAAATTTACCATAATTTTCATTTACATTTTTATGTCTGAGTTCAGAAGTACAATGAGCAGTTTTGGCTCCAGATGTGGGGCTGCAGTGCAGTCCAAAATTCAAATAGGGGAGCCACACCAACTGCCTGTCATTCCTGGCCAAAAATGTTTGGCAGTGTTTGTAGCTATCCTTTTTCAATTTAGATGGGGCAGCAGCCCCACCTGTGGAGCTGCCACTGACAATGAGGGTTGGGTTCTTTCCTGGTATAGGGATCGCTATTATGTGGGCTTACAGAATTTTAGCAGGACACCACTTCAATACCCCCACCAGGATGGGTACTAACTGTTTCTGGGAGGCAATGTAGACGTTGGTAAAATAACTATTGCATTTTTTAATTGGTTACATATGTAATAGTGATATACAAATACTTTTCCATTATTATCTGTCACAATGATATCAATGTGAACTAAATAAAATATGACTTGTATTTAAAAAATGCAATGTCAGTAGTATTGTTACAAACATATTCATCTATACCTACCACCAACCCTCCTGATTTGTAACAGTAAAGTATTTGGCTTATAAATTTCCCTTATAAGTGTAGCTACAGTAGCAGAAAGTTACAGGAACACCCTTCTAATTCTTCCACTACCAATATAAAATGTACTGTTATGAGTGCCTGGAGAATTTGAAAATTAAGTGGCACTGTAAATGTACAGCACTTGATTGGTCATCTCGCCTTCTAGATGTGCAGTGTATTCCTATACTTTAAGAATTACAATAATCCTAAAATAAAAAATGTTTACATAGCAAGCATTTCCAGATTTTTTCAGTGATTAAAATATTTATAATATTCATAACCTAGTCCTGAGCCTGCTCCGCCATCCCCCTGCCTCATGCCTTGAACATCTCAGCTTTGCTTACATACTGCCATCAGGCTACCTCCCGCTTGCTTGCACCTCATGTCATCTGTCTGTCGACCCTTTCCACTATATTGTTAGCTTTTCGGAGCAGGGCCCTCTTTCCTCTTGTTATCTAAGCCCTCTTCTCAATACATTTCACTCGCAGCTCTCCCCTACTCAGCGACCATCTTTACCCACTTTTTCTCCTGCTGGTAAAGTCTCATCTCCACCTATGGCCACCAGCCCCTAGTAGTACGATGATCACTCCCTCACTACTTACATCTTAGCTGTATTATGTCTTGAGAATTGTGGTGCTCTTTGTTACCTGTACTCTATTTTTGTTATTTATTTACTGTAATGCTAAGTTTTATCTCCCTATGCTATCCTTTGTATGGCGCTGCAAAACACTTGTGGCGCCTTATAAATAAAAAGTAATAATAATATAAGGCTTTTTTGATTTACAAATATCCTCATTTTGCAATCCCTCCCCTTCCCTATCATTTGAGGTTGCAAATATTTAAGGCACATATAAATATGTCCATACAAGCCATAAAGAACTATATGAATATGTGATCTGCCTTTCTTCTTCTGGTAAGTATGCTAATTATCTAGTGGTAGGTAATCCTAGAAGTAAGCCTACACTAATTTATATGCTGCATACTGCAGCTACTGTAGTACCACTGTCCTTATTTACTGTACGTTACACATTTCTCCTGCTAGTCAAATTCACTCTTTCATTTATACCAGACCAAGTGTGACATGTGGGACACTTTAAACCAGGGGTGGGGAACCTTTTTTTCTACCAAGGGCCATTTGGATATTTATAAAATCCTTCGGGGGCCATACAAAAATTATCAACTTAAAAATTAGCCAGCCCCCAGTCTCTTGTTATGCCCGAGAGATTTGCCCCCAGTCAGTTGTTATGCCCCATTAGATATGCCCACTGTCAGTTGTTTTGGCCCATTAGATATGCCCACTGTCAGTTGTTTTGGCCCATTAGATATGCCCCATCAGTTGTTATGCCCCATTAAATATGCCCCCCTGTAGTTATGCCCCATTAAATATGCCCCCTAGTAGCGCCGCTTACACACACACACACACATTAAAAGGAAAAAAAAAACACAATGCTCTCCTGCTTCCGGACCGCTGCCCTCCCTCTCCTTGGAACTATGGGAGAGATGTAATGACGTCTCTCCCATAGCACCGCACAGCCACACATGTACACTGCCTGAGCCAGAAGCTGGAGCTCAGGAGTGAGCTCCTGCCTCCGGCTGCTGCTGAGACGAGTGCCCGCAGGTGGTAAAACCTCAGCGTGCGCTCGGCATCTCCTCTCGTTTAGGTGAGCCTGGCTGGGCCGGATCAAGTGGCTTTGAGGGCCTTATACAGCCCTCGGGCCTGAGGTTCCCCACCCCTGCTTTAAAGGGTCCCACATTTTACTATACAATCATATTCAATGAGATCGGGTATTCATTTCTAAACTTGTGGCACATGAAAAGCTTAAAATGTTCAGACATTTTTATTGTCCAGGTTTACAACTCTTGATTACCCACAGTTACAGTATATTGCTGTGTGTGTGTTCAGACTGAACAATCGGAGATAAGCAATCTCTTTTTATAATTATTATTATTATTTTAATCCTCTTTTAGAAATGTCTCACAAAGTAAATGAGAGAGCTGTTACTGTTTCTACTGGGAATTTGTTTGAACAGAGCACTTTTTCTATAATGTTATTTTGATTTTATAAATTTTATGCTCAACAAATGATTTGTCATTCTTAAATATACAGTACATGTGTATATAGGTGATTATTGTGTATTTGCTTACATCCCACTCTAATTTCTGGTCATACTTATTTCCCCTGTGTTCCTGATCTAAAGTTTTGCTTAAGAAACAAATACATTTTATTCTCCGTGATCTATTTGCCCTTCACAGACTGTAGTCAATTTCACGGTCCTTGTAAAATTTGTTACCTCTGAAAGTTCTGTCTCTGCGGATATAATTCTGCTTTTAGTATAACATATCCATGCTCCACCAATTACAAAAAGACTGCAGACATGTTCATTGATGGGATTAAGTAGGGAATTAACATTCTGGACCTTCCCCGAATTATCCACAAATATTGTGAATGAGATGAGTTACAGTGTCGTCTAATAACTTGTTACTTACTATGTAAAGCAGTTGTAGCTTGTTCAGTACATAACTTGATTTGCTTTTAGATTTTAGCTGTAATTCACAACTTCCTTTCATTTTAATTACCATTGTTGCAGTTGTTCAGATTTAAAATGTAACAGTTTGTTCGTAAACTGCTTGTTGTTGTTATGGTTTAACATATTGTAGTTATCTACAAACTGGTAACACATCCACGAGGCCTCGAGTGTCATTTTGATGTCACAAATTTGCATTTGTTGACCTTGGCCTGATTCAGAGATGTCACACAACAGCTGCGTCCGAAGATGCAGCATCGTATCATCTGTGCGAACATCGGTCATCTGGGGAACCCACGGGTTGCTCAGGAGGGACAGGGAATTCATGCTGCAAAAGCCTGTAAATCTGCATCAGAAAATGCAGACATTGGCCATGACAGGCTCCCCCGACGTCTCCCCAAGTGGCTGCAGACTGTCACTTATACTGATGTCTGCAGCTACACTGCATCTGACAACGCGGAACCCGTTCTGCACATGGGCAATACGGGTCCTGCGCAGGTGCAGTTAAGCAACCATCAGACATGTATGCAAACCAT
Source organism: Pseudophryne corroboree (assembly GCF_028390025.1). NCBI lineage: Eukaryota > Metazoa > Chordata > Amphibia > Anura > Myobatrachidae > Pseudophryne > Pseudophryne corroboree. The sequence goes on along the minus strand of NC_086448.1, from coordinate 650,914,590 downwards.
TGGGTTTGTGTACATCCCTGAATTAGGCCCTGTGCTACTATATTTATGGATGCATACAAAATGCATCCATTATGTAGAATGCACATGTTGCATGTGATAAAGGGCCTAATTCAGAGTTGATCGCAGCAGTAAATTTGTTAACAGTTGGGCAAAACCATGTGTAGTGCAGGTGGGGCAGATATAACATGTGCAGAGAGAGTTAGATTTGAGTGGGGTGTGTTCAAACTGAAATCTAAATTGCAGTGTAAAAAAAAAGAAGCTAGTGTTTACCCTGCACAGAAACAATATAACCCACCCAAATCTAACTCTCTCTGCATATGTTATATCTGCCACACCTGCAGTGCACGTGGGGGGGGTCATTCCGACCTGATCGCTTGCTGCCGTTTTTTGCAGCACAGCGATCAGGTCACTACTGCGCATGTGTATGCACCGCAATGCGCAGGCGCGTCGTTCAGGTTCAAAGCAGTTCGTTGCTGGGCGATGGATTTAACAAGGAATCCATTCGCACAGCCGATCGAATGGAGATTGACAGGAAGAAGGCGTTTATGGGTGTCAACTGATCGTTTTCACGGAGTGGTTGGAAAAACGCAGGCGTGTTCAAGCGTTTGCAGGGCGGGTGTCTAACGTCAATTCCGGGACCGGACAGGATGAAGTGATCGCAATGGCTGAGTAAGTTTAGACCTACTCAGAAACTACACAAACTGTTTTTGTACTGCTCGGCTGCACAGGCGTTCGCACACTTGCAAAGCTAAAATACACTCCCCAGTGGGTGGCGACTATGCGTTCACACGGCTGCAAAAAGTAGCTAGCGAGCGATCAACTCGGAATGACCCCCATGGTTTTGCCCAATTGCTAACAAATTTGCTGCTACGATCAACTGTAGATGAAGGACTTTTAGCAGTACCTAGAATCTACCGTAATTCATCTGGGGGTCGAGCTTTTAGTCATGCGGCTCCGACTCTATGGAATTCACTTCCCCGCACAGTGCGAGAGGCCCCAACTATAGAATCCTTCAAAAGTAGACTCAAGACTTTCCTGTTTACTCAAGCATTTCCAGAATGTCCCTTTTAGTATCTTCATGCTTCTGTATTTTATGAAAATGTACTTCATTATTTTCTGTACTATATTATGCTATGTATCTGTTAAGCGCCTTGGGTCCTATTGGAGAAAGAGCGCTATATAAATAAAATTATTATTATTATTATTATTATTATTAACTCTGAATTACCCCCAAAGAAATTATCACATGTGCTATATATTAAAAATGTAGTGAAATGGGGTTCCGGTGGGCGGGGCATCTAGCATGGCCGCTTTTTAATGCATGTCCAGGCAGAGGCTAAAAGAATCCGCTATCATCCTTGTTTCGCAGAGTTGGGATTTCAGATTTATGGGTCTGTATTCCTCAGAAGCTGTGGATCATTTGGATACGTCTCCTGCCTCTGTGGACCTAATTTCCACCGGAGTCTGGCCATATAAGTTGATGGCGTGGATGACCGCCTAACAGTGGCGCGAAAACTGGGTGCCTTTGGCGGCCCCTTTCCCACCTAGTTCTACCTGGTGAGCGGGGACTCCCTTATATAGCAGCAGTGAGGTGGCTGCGAAATACGGACTGCCTGGGACGCTGCAACCTGAATGGTGAACCGGGGACCCGCGGTGCGGTACCTAGCCGGCGGGGCAGCCTTGACTGTGAGTCCGGTAGTACACTCCTGCGGTGTGGCTACATAGCGGAGCAGGAGACCCGATCGTGACAGGCTTTATGGTGCTGGGGCTTACTGCCTCGTTCGGGACCTGTGGCGGTCCGTGGCTTACGCTCCTGGGTGCAGTGGCTTCTCCTGCACGGCACCTCTACACGCAGTGATTACCTTGTTTGCTGGATCCATCGTGACCCCCGCTGACTGTGTGGACGGGAGGGCTCCCTGCTGCCATCACGGCCCTTGAGGACGTGTGGATGGACGCTGCCTGGGGGACCCCTTTTGCTGTGATCGCCTGCTGACTGCTGACCCTGGGGTTTGCTGTGGATCTGAGGCGACCCTTTGCAGCTGCCCCGGGTATCGCCACCTGAGACCTGTCCTGGACCGTCCGCTGGGCGCCTGAAGCTTTCCGGGCAAGAAGGCTACTGCAGGACAATTCCACACTTTCCTAAGCGAGCCTGGCGGCTATCATCCCCTGAGGTACTAACACGGTTTGTCTCCCTTTTCAGTGTCTATTAACAACAGTAACTCTCCCCTCTAGTATTACCTGCTATTTGTTCCACCCCCCCCCTCGTGTGGATATCTCTCCCCTTTCTTATTGAGAATTCCCTCCCTGTTCACTTTTACCCTTTCTTTCAACCCTTCTTCCCCCTCTTATAACAGCGCTCTTGACTCCTCGTGTGCAAATGGATTTCCTCCTTTTTTTTTAGGGCAGTGTATCAATCTGGACACGTTTCTGAACTTAGCTGATACCTGTCCCCCCTCCTTACAGCAATAGGGATGCTACACAGTCCGTGACCTGTAGTGACTGTTTCTGCCAAGAGACAAGGTCTTTTTTATGTAATTCGAGCAGACAGGACATTACTGCCTCACTACTGCCAATTGTGACTACTATAACACACGCTGCTAGGTTGCTTGTTCTCATTGCATGACCTTGCCTACTTTTATGTTCTAGTTGCTATCCATTCTGTATGTCCACTTAGGTACTCATGACCCTAACTCTGGATGCTCGAGCAGTGTTACATTAGGATAATATATTTTCCTTTTTATGCACATTGCCTAATGTGTAGCGATCTGTTTGGTATATTCACCCTATAACTCACTCACATTGACCTGGTTCTCTATCGCCCCCCGTGGGTCTGGTTTGGAGTGAGTAATTTGCTCTACCGGAAAGTCTGTTGTGTAAACTAAAACTATACGTATTATAACAGTGCCATCTAGTGGCTCTCTTACTGATAGTTAATGGAGTGATTTGGAGTGATTAATGGAGTGTTAATGGAGTGATTTTATGTTCATTTCATATTCTCTGACTCCCTTAAATGAGCCTTGCATTCTGCTGAAATCTTTTGAAGGTTATATGTGACATTTTTTATTTTTATCAGGTACTTCTATTCAAATTCTTTGATATCTTTCAATGTGCAGAGTTCATGCTCTCCATTTTCTGCTACTTCATTGTAAAGGTGGGATTCTCATAGAGTGCTCCTATTTCATATGTTATAAGTTCATCAGGTCTCTCTGCCTATAATTAGACTTTGTTTTGAGCTGGTTGTGGGCCGTTAACGCTGCCACCCAGTGGCCCTAAATAATTGTGACATTTGTTATTTTTCTTCCATTGAAGGTTATATGTGATGTTTATTATTTTTCTTCAGACACTTCTATTCTATATTGCTTGATACCTCAGATTGTTCCATAGCACATGTTTCTCCATACACCTCTGTTAGTTGTAGTTTATTGCCGGAGAAATTCCCTGGTATTGCCAATGGTTTTTCAGTTATTATAAGCTACCATGGAGCTACCCTACATCGCCCAGCGACACTTTTCATAATTCTAGATGTAATATCACTGTTTATATGGCTGCAATTTTTTTATAGGAATGCTGCTCAACTGGACTATGTCCTAAATAATTTGCCTTAATATCACACTACCGCCCGAGCCTCATATATATCTATTTTTTCTTACTGCTATCAGTGACTGTTTATCAGGTGGCTTTGGGAGAAGCCGATTGCTCTATGCCATATCCCTTGGGGTATGGACAAATATCTTGACAAAAACATGCCCCCAAAACAACCAAACACCTCTTATAGAGCGGGGAAAGAAGTGCCCCCTAAATCGGGTCCATCTTCTCCTGCTGGGCCTGAGTCAGAAACATCTCGCTCATCTAGTGATAAAACTCCTCCCTTGACAGCTAAAGAAATTTCGGATTTCCTTATGCCTCTACTGGACAAACGATTTGATGATCTCCAAACCCACTTAGATGCGTGGGTGGCTCGCATAGATTCACATGTGACACATATCTCCACAATAGAAACGAGAGTGAGTGATACTGAGGACCTTGCCCAATCTTGTCAAGAGGAGGTATCCACCCAGGGTAAAGTCATACAACAATTACAGGAAAAGTTAGAGGACCTGGAAAATAGATCCCGTAGAAACAACCTTAGCTTTATAGGTATACAGGTTGAGTATCCCATATCCAAATATTCCGAAATACGGAATATTCCGAAATACGGACTTTTTTGAGTGAGAGTGAGATAGTGAAACCTTTGTTTTCTGATGGCTCAATGTAACAAACTTTGTTCAATACACAAAGTTATTAAAAATATTGTATTAAATGACCTTCAGGCTGTGTGTATAAGGTGTATATGAAACAAAAATGAATTGTGTGAATGTAGACACACTTTGTTTAATGCACAAAGTTATAAAAAATATTGGCTAAAATTACCTTCAGGCTGTGTGTATAAGGTGTGTAAGTAACATAAATGCATTCTGTGCTTAGATTTAGGTCGTATCACCATGATATCTCATTATGGTATGCAATTATTCCAAAATACGGAAAAATCCGATATCCAAAATACCTCTGGTCCTAAGCATTTTGGATAAGGGATACTCAACCTGTACCAGATTCCTTGGCGGGCCCTGCCCTTACCTCCTATCTCAGCACAGACCTCCCCACATCGCTGGGGATCTTAGATGATATTAAGGTCCCATATCTTGAAAGAGTTCACAGGTTAGGAGCACTGCGAGAAAGGGCACAGAAGCGCTCTCGTCCAGTTATCGCCCGCTATTTAGACTTTAGGGCTAAGGAACAAATTCTGGCTGCATACCGTAAAACCAGGGAATTGCTTGTCAAGGGTCACAAAATCTTAATATTTCAAGATTTCTCAGCTACTGTAGCTCAAAAGGGAAAAGAGTTCTCTGAGGTTTGCTCCTACCTACATAATAAAAACATCCGATTTGCCCTACTATACCCGGCGAAATTGCGGGTCTTAGAAAATGGAAAACAAGTCTTTTTTACAGATCCAGAGGTGGCGAAGTCACACTTTTTGACACATAGGTCACCACCAAGATCACCTAATAGCTAGGGTATCGGTCACAGGACCGACATGGGTCAGGTAGCTTATGTATTCTCGCCTCGGGCGGATGAGTGTTGATTTCCTTTTTATTTATTTCTTCTTTGTATTTCTCTTTAAATATAGCATCCCTTAATAATTTTTGTAGTTACTATTAATAGTGTTCAGTGTGCGCACCGCTAGGACTAGTTGGTGCCCACCATAGTTATGGTTGATAGGAAAATTTTAGAAAATGGAGTTATGAGTCATTATTCACTATTTCACACAGTGCAGTTGTGCAATGTATTTTATGTCACAGTGTTGTTCATGCTTTTAAAATCCCTATTGATGTGTGGGCCTTGGGTTAGGGGGGGAGCCGTCATCGTGTATCTGAATTTATTGGTTTTCTGTCAGACACCTCACTTCCCCGTTGGGGTTGGGTAGTCATGCCGTCCGTAGATTCTTCCTCATCTGAGGTACTGCCTCCGAAACCCATACAGTTTATTTTCTGGAATGTTGGTGGTCTAAACTCCCCAGTCAAACGACATCGTGTGGCCACACACCTCAAACGTTCTCATCCAGATGAGGTTTTCTTACAGGAAACTCACTGGATGACGGGCGAAGAAAATGTATTAAAGGCTCCTTGGCTTGGTTCCTGTATATCTGCTCCCTTTCGTACGAAAGCCAGAGGGGTAGCCATACTTTTCCGAAAAAATCTTCCTGTAACTGTTCTGGCAGAAGTTATTGATCCCGAAGGCAGATATATAATATTGGATATAGAGCTTTTCCATACTAAATTTACCCTTGTCAACCTGTATACCCGGAACATTAATACACATATATTTATTCAGGACCTCAGTCACATTCTCCAAAGTAGAATACATTTTCCCTTAATAGTGGGAGGGGATTACAACGTGGTAGATGATCCCACAGTTGATAGGTCACCGATCGTACCAAGATCCACTGACCCTCATAGTAAGCACTTACTGGCATTTCGAGACTCTTAGACCTTTCTGATCCATGGAGATTGCTGCACCCTGGTGACAGAACGCACACCCACTTATCACTGGTCCACGGGACATTGTCTCGTATCGACAAGTTTCTGATTGCCGATGAATTGATTTCTAATGTCGCTGGGGTGGATATACTTGATATACTAATTTCTGACCATGCCCCTGTTGCGTTAGCTCTCACCCACCCTCATATGCACTCAACGGATCACATTTGGCGCTTCCCGCAATATCTGGCTGACTCAGAGGACTTTAAGTTATATCTTACATACCACTGGACTAACTATGTTGATGAAAATATAGATTATTGGGATCGAGGAGTGTCTGGCCGAACGCTGGGAGTGTTTGTGACGTCAAACCAGGAACGAAACTGACTGAACTGATCGCAGATGCCGAGTAAGTGTGGAGCTACTCAGAAACTGCTAAGAAGTGTCTATTCGCAATTTTGCTAATCTTTCGTTCGCAATTTTGATAAGCTAAGATTCACTCCCAGTAGGCGGCGGCTTAGCGTGTGCAAAGCTGCTAAAAGCAGCTTGCGAGCGAACAACTCGGAAAGAGGGCCATTGTTCCTGCTTTATTAGAATTGTTTCGGGCCATACATGAAAGAAGTTCTCCTTCCCCCTTATTTAATGAAGCATTTATTACCCTTATCCCTAAACCTGGTAGGGATACAAATCTTCTTTCTTCTTACAGACCAATCAGTCTACTAAATGTCGACTATAAATTATTGGCTAAAATAATGGCGCTACGGCTTCAATCTATTCTCCCAGATATCCTCACTACAACGCAAATGGGATTTGTGACCGGCAGGCATGCGGTCAAAACAATCCGCATGGCACTAGCGGCAGTGACAGCATCCCAATCTCCATCAACAGGTTCAAATATGCTCCTCAGCCTCGATGCCAATAAGGCTTTTGATATGTTCCTGTGGCCCCATTTGTTTACTGTGTTAGAAAAAAGGGGTTTTGACCCTGACTTCATTAACTATATTCATTATATCTACAATAAACCATCTGTCTCTCTTTTGATAAATGGGATCAGGGGTCAACGGTTCTTTTTGGAGAGGGGCACCCGTCAAGGATACCCTCTATCACCGCTATTATTTAATTTAGCTCTTGATCCACTGCTTCGAACATTGCAGGATTTGTCGGCCTTTCGGGGAATAAGAGTGGGCGGGCAGGAAATTAAGTTATCAGCCTTTGCCGACGATATCCTTCTTTATATATCTGACCCTGAGCACTCCCTTCATTTTATTTTAGAAAAAATCCAATTGTTTGGCCATATTTTGGGCTTTAGCATTAACATGGACAAATCTAAAGCGCTATTGTTATATGGCAATACTACATGCCCGCATTGGACCTCGCATTTCCCACTGCATTGGGTATCAACATACATATCGTATTTAGGAATTATGGTGACACGGTATATATCAGAATTATACAAACTTAATGTGAGCAAGGCCATACGTACACTAAATGACGATATTAAGGGATGGGAACGCTTGCCACTGTCATACTTGGGCAGGGCTAATCTACTTAAAATGGTGGCTATCCCGCACATATTATACCCACTACAAACGCTCCCTGTTCTGTTGACAAAAACGGATACGCAATTGATTAATAAACTTATCAGAACTTTTATATGGAAGGGGGGCCGTGCACGTATTGCTTTGCGTAAACTTGTCCAACCCAAATCCAATGGAGGGATCAATTTCCCCGATGTGGTAGTTTATAATCAGGCTGCGCTTTTAAGACATTTGAGGGATTGGCTACAAAACAGCTCTGTTTACACGAATACATCCCTGGAACAGGGCTTTTTACCAAACATAGACTTGGCGTGTTTTCTCCACCAGCATGATCAGGAGATTCCTGACCACATTAAATCAAACCCGCTTTTGTGGTCTTCCAGGACAATATGGCACATCTTGCGCCACAACACGAAATCGAATCAATATCACTCCTTACATCTACCTTTATTCAAAAACCCTGAGTTCTTGGACGGCATGGCTGCTCACCCCTTTACTGTGTGGAGAGAGGCTGGTATAACATCGATTGGATCATTGGTATCTGTGGAGGACCACCGCCTGTTGACTTTCTCTGAGGTAGCTACAAAACACGCTATGGTTACCCCGTTTCCTCTGCCATTTTTGCAAACACAATTTTATGTCAGACATGTTCTTACGCATTTTGCGGAAGGGGATTGGACAAACTCCCTAGACAGCCTTTTATTGCACCCCGTGCCTAGTCATAAGCCATATCCATACATTATACATTCTTAAGAACAATATTAGATCATGCTACTATAACAGGCGGCATGTCCAAATGGTTGACTCACTTTCCTGGTCTGACCATACCCATGATGGAAAAAGCACTATTATACTCCCGAAAAGTCCTATCTGTGAGTATGTATACTGAATTATTTCTAAATGTATATCATAATACTTATTTATCCCCATTACGGCGTTTCCATATGGGAACGTCAGAGACACACTCGTGCTCAAAATGCCACCAGAGTGAGGCAGATACTTATCATTGTCTATGGGCATGCCCCATTGTGCAGTATTTCTGGCATCTCATTAGGAGATACGCAGAAGCTAAACTAATAACTTTTGTGTCATTTACCCCCGAATGGGCGATTTTGGGTATCATTGATCCTACTCTCCGAATGCCATCAGAGTGTAAAAAACTATTGATAGCCCTCAGTGCAGCGGGGAAAAAGATGATACTTCAGGGTTGGATAGACAGCACGCCTCCACAGATACCTTTATTTCTGACTAAACTGCACCACCTATTCCGGGTGGACTGGGTGGAAGCCATTATAGATAAGGGTAAACAAGTGGGTTTATTTTTAACTGTATGGGAATCCTGTATTTCCAGTCTACCCCTCACTACGCGGTTGCAAATTTATAATAGTTTAAAGAACACCACGTGGTACCAGACTAGATTAGCAGCACAAGACCAACCTGTATCTTTAGTTTGAGGACTAACAATTGATGGCGGCTCCCCTTAGGGCTATTTGTATTAATCATAACAGCATGAGTGACTTCGATAAATGACTGTACACTGTGTATCATCTTTTATTACTTTATTATGACACTAAGTGAATTTACTGTACAACACTCAATTGTTAATCTCTTCATTACAAATGCTAATGTACCTACATTATCTTTCTATGTACAATCCATGATGTCTCAATAAAAATTGTTTGGGAAAAAAAAATGTAGTGAAATATGAATTACTCCTTTAAATATTCTCCAAAATGCTGAGCTACTGTAAATCCATATTCTTTATTTAATATATACATTATATATACAATTCCTATGACATGGGCAGACCAGATGGGCCAAGTGGTTCTTATCTGCCGTCAAATTCTATGTTTCTATGATATTTTGTCACTTCAATAAATGTGCATATTATAACTCTTGGTTATATCATATTTATGTCTTCTGCTTATTTTAAAGTACAATCAGGATATGTCAATAATATGATTATTTACCATTCTGAACCATAGCTGTGAGCTAGTATAAGGGAAATAATCTTAGCGGATGACCAAATTAAATAAAGATACATTTTGAGATTTAGAGGCCTATTTATTAATTAAATGTACCCCCTAATAATAATGGTTGTTATTATTAGCTGGAACAGCAGATTTGATAAGCATCTAAGAAAAATTATAAATTTCCCTGAAATTATATAAATTATTGATTTAAATAGCAGCTAATGTTAAAGATATACTGCTGACCTGTACAATCTATAGTACGGATATATAGATACATACCATGCACTGATGTGTAGACATGAACTATAGATTCATATGTGTTTCTGTTTTTTAACCAGAAACTCTATTCAGTACACAGTGTAGCATGGGGTAGGTAGAATTCCATGTTACTTTAGCACCACGTTGCAGTGTAACCAGCTGCACACTGCATGCAATCACACACTTAATTTGGATTTTAGAACAGCCTGTAAGAAAAAAGACAATTCATTAGCTCAGCTTAGGAAATACAAATGTGAGAATTAAGATAGTATTGTGTCATCAAACAAAGGTCACGCAGAGTCCAATGGTTTTAAGAAGGGGAATGCAGATCTGACAGCATTAGAAATCTGTTGCTTGAAGGAGAAGATGAACATAATTGCTATTAGAAGATCTACATCTTGAAAAAACAGGTTTTGGGGAGATCTTAACTGAGCCTAACTGCTTCGGAATCTATTTATCGCATGGGGAGAACCCACAATTAGAAATTCTGATGTGTTTTTGTTAAAGCTAAGATAATTTACAGAAATCCAGACTTGCGTGTCTCCTGACTAGCTAGCAAGCAATTAGTCTGTTATTATACCACAGAGTACAGATACTAATATGACAGGTTGGATTTGTGAATGAGATATTAAAAAGGAAAAGAAACATAGAAGTCTGTGTATAATTTTACAGTGACTTTCCTCAGCTATATAAAGGAGAAACACTAAGTGGATTGCAATGATTAGATCAGATTCAGTGCTAGTTATATATATATATATATATATATATATATATGCGCTTTTGATGCGTTGTGTGTAGACAAAGGTGTAAAACCAGCATTAACATTAATGCTGGTGGGAATTATCTATATAGTAATTTAAATGATCATGTTCGGAGACTGACAAGCCAAAAGGAGTCATGGCTGGTGGGTAAGTGCATTGGAGAGAGAAGAGAACCCCCAATCAGATATTTGCCTGGCCCAGTATACTATGTCCCACTCCTGGGACAGTGGCAGGTATGAAGTATGACTGGGGCGGTACACCTGTCAAACCATAACGCAAGTGTCCTAAGCCGAGCTCAGAGTGGACAGAAACCTCCCGTGGAGCAGAAGTGCAATGCCTGACCCCATTGTCGGGTCGTGGAACTAATGCACCAAGAAGAGAAGGGTGAGGGGGCATTATGTTAGTCTTCAAATAAATCTTAATTGGTGGTAATGCAGGACAACAAAACAGTTTATCATTCTCCAGCCCCTCACTCAATTTGTGTCACATAGGACTGCGATATGTTAGTGCTGCTTTTTGTTATGGTTTTCCTGAATTATTATATAAGACTCCTAGAGTCAAATTAGAGAGGTCTTCTGCCTATAACAACCGCACAATATGGCTGACAGGTGTAGTTTTGCAGCAATGCAGGAGAGTACAAATTGTCACAGTAACCATAAATGAGGTAGCAGGGTGATTCACAATAATGCATGCAATCCACAAGTGAATCTACATTGAGAAGAATGTACACAGATTTGCAAAGAACCTTTAATATGAGTAGCAGTGGTAGTACTCAATGTTTCATGATACATGCAATCCACAGGTGAATCCACCATGAGGATTGTACACAGATTTGTACCAAACCTTCAATACAGATGTGTTCTTCTACATCTTGCCTCAATACAACATGCAGTGGGAGATGCCTGGAGTGAGTGAGCTGACATGTCCCGTGCAGCTGATTAAATTATATGCAGCATGCCAATATTCTGTTTGTGACTGTGGATGTATCGGCATATGAAATGCTACATTACAGTGTTTTCTAGGAAAACACTGTAGCATAGCATTTCGTATGCAGATACAGCCACAGTTGCACACAGAATGTAGGCATGCCGCATATCATTTTAATTAGCAAAAGCTGCTTGGATGTTCTATTCACATAGTTCTGCGAATAAGATGCATTCTAATGGAAATAGTTGCACGAAAAAAAGCTTGGCCCCACCAAGTCACTCTGCGGCATGGCGTGACTAGAAGAGCTGTTTAACATGCAGGGAGGCTAGATGTATGTGGGCACATCTGTATGGTAATACTCAAAGAAATAGGCACTTAGCTGAGGGAACAGGTCTGGAAGCATGGCCAGGCAGCAGTAGCTAGACACCAGAATATAGTCAGCCAAAAACAGGGATCAAATGACAAGGCTCCAAGAAGAACTATTACCAACATGGGTATGTGGGACGTACTGCCTTTTAACACCAGAAATCAATTAGAGAGACCTAATAACAGGAACAGATTGCAGCTCTAAAGCTGCACGTACAGCCAGCATCCCGGCTAGGCAACAGCCGGGACCAGGAACTACAGCGGAAAACTGGGGTCCCAGTTGCCGGCACTGGGCTCATCGTGCAATGCAGGCGGCGTGATGCGGCGTTCCTAGCAACGACTGTGGCCCGCAATGCAGGAGAGCCATGACAGCGGCTTATAACACTCTTATTACAATAGCAGTACCAGAGCAATTCACTTCTGTGCTATGGCGATGAGTATACGTTTGGATGTCTGTCGTTCTCTGAGTATTCATATATTGCACTACCTACTGTATGTATGCAAAGCACACCTATTGTACCAGACGATTTGAGTCACCAGTGCAATATTACCCAAGGCTGGATTACATTCAAGAATCAGTGAGCATATATCATATTGACTGTTTTTTGGACTCGCACAAAGTGGCCAATATTTGTTATCAACTATTTTTTTCACACGTCTGAGACTAAAATTATGCAGTGGTGTTATGATTCTTGTTGACTACAATGGAGCAAACCATTTTAGTGGATAGAAAAGTCTGCACAGAAGCAGAATGTTCATTAATTTGGATGCAGAAAGTGATTAGATGAAATAATGCTTTAAGATGGGGAATCATGACAGACAAGCGTGTACCACTGCAAAGTGGTGGTTCTCACACCATAAAGTGGTATAGTCCTACATCCAGTGGTGTGACCAACACCTCTAATGTGCCCAACTGTCCGCTCTTCCCCTCCCTTTTCAAAAACCACACTTTGAATGCCATGCACATTATGCCAGCACACGAGCCTAAAGGTGCATATACACTGTGAGATTTTGACTATCTTCGATTTTGACTTTGCGATTTTCCCTACACTCCCTGGAGCCCTGAACTACCGATATTTATCTTTACTTGAGATTTTGACTAAGTGCCAATTTTGACTATACTATGTACTAGATTGTACACAATATAGGGGGTCATTCCGAGTTGTTCGTTCGCTAGCAGATTTTAGCAGCATTGCACACGCTAGGCCGCCGCCCTCTGGGAGTGTATCTTAGCTTAGCAGAATTGCGAATGAAAGATTAGCAGAATTGCGAATAGAAAATTCTTAGCAGTTTCTGAGTAGCTCGAGACTTACTCCTACACTGCGATCAGCTCAGCCCGTTTCATTCCTGGTTTGACGTCACAAACACGCCCTGCGTTCGGCCAGCCACTCCCCCGTTTCTCCAGACACTCCCGCGTTTTATTCTGGCACGCCTGCGTTTTTCCGCACACTCCCAGAAAACTGTCAGTTTCCGCCCAGAAACTCCCACTTCCTGTCAATCACACTCCGATCACTTCAACGATGGCATTTCTACGTTCGGACATGAGTAATTCTACTAAGTTTTGTGCTAAAATACTTAGCGCATGCGCACTGCGTACCATTCGCATGCGCATTTTTGCCTTAATCACTCCGTTGCGAAAATCGGCAACGAGCGAACAACTCGGAATGACCCCCATAGTCAAGATTGACTTGCCTGCACAGTCTATCATTTCTTGCGATACCGACCCCACGGGAGGGCGCATCGGTGTGTACACACGGTGCAATTTGCACTAACTTTCCTTTCGATTTGACTTTTATCTGGCTAATATTTTTTCAAAAAAATGCTCAAATTTTTATATATTTTTTTTATGACTGAATTAGGTCAAGAACATTTTGAAAATGAATCCAACACAATTCCATTGAATTTGAAATCATTCTTTTTTTAACACAGTATACCATAAAGAGTTATGCGCAGAGCTCAGCCATTTGTCCGTCCCTGCTGATGGTTTGTTAACTATCGATGGGAAATAGGCCACAAACCATGATTGGTTGTGAACCATCAATGGATGATAACCATCCTTAATATATTGTGAATAAACATGAGCTTTAAAAAAAATAACAATAAAAAATATATATTAATGATGGTTAACGTTCTGTGCAGAGCGTGGCCTTTGTGTCTATACTGCCAATGTTTAATTAACCATCTGTGGCAAAAACTGGTTTGCACCAGCCATAGTACGGCACTCAGCAAACGTATTAACAAGAGACGTCCCCAATAGTTTTTAATGTTTCGGAGATATTTAATTCTCCTTCATCAAGACAACAATTCAAAATAGACAGAACATACTTTATAAAAACACCAAAGTACTCAGGTCAAATTTCCTGTTTCCCGTGCTGGTCACTCTGACGTCACAAAATAGCGCTGGAGCAGCACTGATGACCTCCAGACACTAATGCCACGGATGGCCGAGGCAGGGGGCGTGTAATTCAAAGTGTGTGTACCAACACCATAACAGCTGGGACTGCAACAACAGCATTCTTCATATTGAAACAACAATGCAACAATGTTAACACAATTCCAATCAAAGTATGTTACTATAACTGTATGGGAGATTATAGGACAGATTGACCATAGGTACTAAATCATAGAGTCTAAGAGCCAATGGCCACCCTATATTAAATGACTAGGACAAAATACAGTAGAACACTAAACAGGGTAAACAGAGAAAACTGATTTGTTCATTTAACCCATATGGTTGGACAGTTTGTAGTGTGTAGATCAATTTTGTTTCCCATTGTACTGGCAGCCTATCCCTGTTACCGCCACGTTTACATGGTGGGATCCAGTCAATCATTTTATGTTTTAGGGATGCCAAGCTATGCTGGAAATCCCTATAGTGCCTGGCCACAGACTGTTCACAGGCTTTATTTGCTTCCTCTTTACCCTGTTGGGCTTGTTTGATACTGGATCTGTGGGCAGACGCGGCCTGTACTAGCACTTACTAGACCGCGTGGGTGCTAGTACAGGTTAAAGGATACTGTATCTCTTACTTTTTACCAGTTCTGTGGTGGTAGAATTTCTCTCCAATTTCCAGAAATCAACAAGTGGTACAATTGATGCATCTGTAGTTGCCTGGTTTTCTACTCAAAAAATGCGGTGTGGGTTGTGGACAGAAACCAGTAATATCATTATGCACAACTATGTCTCTGATGTTGCATCCCTTCAACAACCAGACATGAGGGTATTTTCCTGCAATGCTGGCAGAGTAGGGTCCTTAGTGATGATGGGCCAAAAACCTTTCATGTTAGCATAATTGGCTGTGAGTTTGTTGTATATTGATTGGGCCAGATTTGTTTGTTTCTACTAATGTCTTACTTGTGCCTCTAAGGGCCTGATCTCTAGAGAGTGAAAATACTTTTTCTTTAGCCTGTTTAAGCAGTTAAGTACTGTAATCGCGTTGGGTATGGTATGCTGGCGGCCGGGATCCCGTCGGACAGCATACTGACAACGGGATTCCAGCTGCCAGAAAGCCAACAGGGGGACGAACGCTCGCCACAGGTTCTATTCCTACTCTATGGGTGTCATGGACACCTACGAGTGGGAATAGCCCCTGTTAGCCGGGATTCCGGCTGTAGGCATTGTCAGTGGCCGGGATTCCGGTGTTGTATCCTGACCATCGGGATCCGACTGCCGGCAATGTAACCGCATCCCCTGTAACCTCTGATCAAGAATTTAGAAATAATTTGGTCTATTTGAAGCACTGCACCTTGTCAATTGCTGCAGATTCTCAGAATCCGTAAAAACTGTGAGTACGGCAAACCACGCTTTAGTGGTACCGGATGATGACTCTTTGCTGCGAGATAAGTGTTCCTGTTCACTTCCTTGTGATAAAGAATTGTGATATATAGCTATCTTGTATCGTAACGGAAACATCCAGGTAATGGATATTGGCATCACTTACAGTATCTCATACGTGAATTGGATATTTTGATCTTGCAAATTAATTATCTGAAGGAAATCCCGCAGCTTCTGTTCAGGCCCATTCCAAAAAAAGGCAGATGTCGTTGATGTAGCGATAGTAGAAAGTAATATATTTATAAGTTTCAAGATTGTAGAAAAAGAGGCTATTCTCAATGGCAAACATGTAGTCATTTGCGAAGCTTGGTGTGATGCATGATCCCATCGCTCAACCAACCGGTTGGAGGTACATTCCTCCATCAAAGGTAAAATAATTTATTTTGAGTGTCAACTCCGTTAGCGGAAGAAAAAAATCCAGGTCCGATCCCTTGTACTCAATATTGTTCATTAACAACTGTCGGAGTGAGGCTAAACCCCTTTCATGGGGAATGTTAATTTAAAGACTTACAACATTTATTGTGAATTTACAGTGCTTGGAGGATAGAGGTGATAATTTCTGTAGTTTGAGGATGAAGGTAGTTGTGTCCTTCTGGAAATGTTTCTCCACTTGGATAACTGGCTGTAGATAGTGATCAAGAAATTGGGAGGCCACATAATAGAGAGAATCCCTTGCTGCTATAATAGGCCTGCCTGGTGGATTACCAGGGTCTTTATGTAGTTTAGGTATCAAATAAAATACTGGTATTTTCCGCCATTCCTGGCACAATGAATCCTGCATCTTCTTATTAATGAATCCTTGCTCACAGGTGGAATTCAGAAGGGAATCCAACTCTTGTTTATAAGTAGAATCTTTATCCATCTTTTCGTAAACTGTCTCATCCAATAATTGCTTATAAACCTCCTTTTTATAGTCCTCCAGATTTAGGACCACTAAACCTCCACCCTTATCTACCACCTGGATTCCGATCTCTTGGTAGCTACCAAGATCTTTAATTGATTTTGACATGTAAATGATTGCCCCTAAAAAAAAATCAGGAGAACTCTCACAAAATCTCTCACTTCCTGTTTCTCACACCCTATTACATTCACCCCGTAACGTCTAATTTGACTACCTGGTCCTCTAAGATTTTTCTCCTAGTGTAACTGGGTAATAATCTGGAATTATACAATGCTAATAAATCTGACACTGTTAACAATCTGCACCACTGTTTAACTTACTTGGTGATAGTAGTACTGTTGGTGGAGTACTTGCTAACCCAAGGAATACAGCCTGTTGAAGCCAAGTTATGTGTTTTATTTTTAAAATTATCGGTCACAGTGTTTTCTCTAGGGATATTGAGGACTTTATTTTTGAGATTCTCCAATTCCTTTCTGTTATAGCCCCTATGTACAAACTTCTCTCGCATGTCTGTGAGAGCTTGTTCAACCTGTTGAGTATCCAGGTAATGTGTCCAATTTAAAAAAACTGTGAGTATGGTAAGCTTTTATATAAGGAAAAGGGATGGAAATGTTCATGTCTAAGTAGATTATTCATATCAGTGCTTTTAACATATAAAGATGTCAATAAATTATTTATATCTACTAAAATATTGACATCCAAGAATTAGATATTTTAACTACTGATTTTATAGGTCTATTTGACTATAGTTATTTTTAGCTCTTCTTGCATATCACCCTATATTATCAACAAATCATCGTTATACCTCAAATACAGGCTTATATTGGAGTTCAACATACCCTCAATATAAAAAAAATCCTCTGTTTCAGGATGCGCGACCAGCATCGGGGTCCTAAACACTCACCAGTGTCACTGCAGGTGCGGCTGGGGGTCCGTTGGGTGCTCTGACAGGAGGGCTCCGGCGTCTGGCAGGCCAGGATATCCTGCCGTTTCTCATAGTTTGCTCAGCCTTGCTTCACTCTTTGACTCCAGCATTTGCTGTGTATGCTAGTTTCCAATCTGCAGCACCTTCTGACTGATTGCACAGGTGCACAGACTTCAGATCCCAGCAGTGTTCTCAGACCAGTTGTTAACTACTTGTGTGCCTGAGGTTTATTCAAGCTCCTGTGTGCAGTCTATGATATACCCTGACATTGCTGCATTCCATGATTTCCATCTGATCTCTTCACCAATCTAAGTCTCAGTCCAGCAGCCAATCACAGTCTGGCAGGGGGTTAAAGGAAGTACAGCTGCAGTAATCTGGGCCTGTGCAACTAGTCACATAGTGGGACAAGTGAACCTGTGTCACTTCTTCAGTGTGGCACTATCAGGCCCAACATCATCAGCTGGTAACCAGTCCAGTCCTGCATATCCTCAGACGGTAACCAGTCCGGTCCTGCATATTCTCGGCCAGTAGCCAGTCTGGTCCAGCAGCATCTCTTCAGCCGGTAGCAGGCCCATTCCAGCTGTATTTCTCAGCCGGCAGCCAGTCCGGTCCAGTAGCATCTCTTTAGCCAGTAGCCAGTCCGGTCCAGATGTATTCCTGAACTGGTAGCCAGTCCGGTCCATCTTTCTACAGCCAGTAACCAGTCCAGTACATTACCACTTCTTGGTTCATAACCTTGAACTCATATCAAGGGCAGTTCTCACTGCTACCCAAATCCCATGCGGAAGAGTAATATTTAGCCTCCTCGACTCAAGCTCCAAGCCTCAGCCTGGACATCATTCATCACCTGACCCAGGTAACCTTGTGCACAAAACCATGACACTCTGTACTTGTTGCATGAAGACATTAGCGTACAATGGGACCACAGAGGACCCCATTGCACAGCTCGTCCTTTAAAGGTAAAATTTGCCGTAGAGGAGGAAATAATTAATAGTCAGGACCAACAAAAATAATTCCAAAAATAAATCAATGTGCGGGGTTATCAGTAATAAGCTGTCTGATGCACACATGAAAAGGGGGTATGGCCACACATCACATCCCCATTTCATGTCACACTGGAGATGTGCAAACCGCTTGCATAGTTTTGCACAGTAGGTGAGAGGGTTCACTCCCTACCTTCCCTCCCCCCCAAAATAGAGTACAGCCCAATCAAAATTTGGGTTGGTTGAGGAGGTATGAATACATAGGGTGGGATGTATTAAGTGTCCTATTTTGTATGCGTTACATCTCGCCATTTAACATATGCACAGAGGCTTTTATTAATTCTCTATGCATAAAGATTTTGCAATTATTTAAACAAAGGAGAGCTTCTGGATTTATGACCTAAGAGTCTTACTGTGCATGCTCAGCTGCGGAGGAAGCCCATAGGCTTTTAGAGGCAATACCATCTAGAAGAAGGCGCTGTCCATCAGGTACAAGCTCTGAAAATGGTTTGCTTTCCTTTGCTTGATAGATAGATAGATAGATAGATAGATAGATAGATAGATAGAGAGACAGATAGATAGAACATTTGGTCAAAACGCATTTTGCCATTAGTACATCCAGCCTTTCATCACATTGATAGATACATACATACATACATATACACATACATATATACAGTCACACATATGTACTGATACATAGTTACACACATACATACATACATACATACATAGTCACATACATAGTTGCATGCATACATTCAAACTCACTTATTCACACAAATACACACACACAGTCACACACTCCTACAAACACACATATATGCATACACACATACATACATACATACATACATACATACATACGAACACTTATACACAAACACATAAATACAGTCTAAAACACACATGCACATACAGTACATACAGTCACACAATGCCTACACTTTCCTCTCACCTTAAAGGGTACACTTACTGTCAGTAGTAGCTTCTCCATAGACTTCTCTCTCTCTCTCCCATGCTACTGGCCTAGTACTGACTATGACTGACTGAGTGCTGCCATGTAGCCCCACCCCCTGCTTCTTCTCCACCTCCCTTTCAGTCTTCTACAGCTCAAAGGCTCGTAGTGCAGTCCTGCAGCACTGCAGCTGTAATCAGTGGCTGGACAGGCCCCCTAGAAGAGGGGGGTCTGGGTGAAAGGCCTCCTGTGCCTCCCTTTAAACTGGCTTTGGGGAGGGGGACATGGACCTACAGACAGATCACAGACACAGTGGATTTGATGGGTCTGTGTGCAGAAGGAGCCCTGCTGCAGGAGAGTTGTATGGGCTGAAAGTGTTGAGTGCCGATGTAGTCACTGGTTAATGGGGGAAGTGCACTGTGTGGGATCTCCTTCTTCTCTTCCTTCTTCTCTTTCTTCGCTTGGCTAGACCATTGACCAAAAAGCAGCGGCAGCCAGAGGAAGGAATTTAAGACACTTGTGGCCAACCATGCCAAATCACCAACTTCTGTCATCATCCCAAGAGCACTGGGGAAGGTGTGGATAGCCTGGAAGGGTCTGTGCTGCAGCCTCTCTGCTTTCCGCATGGGCCGCAGAGGAGAACTGGAGTGCAGGCAGCAAAATATTATTTCCATTGGGATTGCGTTTGAGGTGATAAGAAGACATCCAAGATGAAATGGCAGACAGATGGTCAGTTGCGCGTGCCAAAACAGAATGTGTGAGATCTGAAGTGGATTAATAAATTTGGGCCTCATCTTCATAGAGATAATACTGAAATCCAAATGAGCATAATCATTTTCCAAGAGATGTGGTATAGATATAGAAGAACAGAAGGCTGAGCCTTCAACTTGTAAATTAAAATGAGAGTAGGTGGTTACAGATAAATGAACACTGAAAATGCCATTGATTGATATGGAGGCTAAGAACCAGGCTAGGATAGTGTCCTCGAGATCTAAAGATTGGCGTGTTTGTATGAGAAGAGAGTGGTCAACAGTGTTAAATACAATCAAAACATCCAGGAGAATTAAACGTGAGTAATGGCTTTTTCATTTAATGGTGGTCAGATCATTGACCATCTTAGTCAATGCCGTTTCAGTCTGACTGAATAGAATCAAGTATAGTAATGGAAATCCCGTCTTTAACTGCTGCCTGTGCAGGACTGTACAGGGTCAGGGGAACCACTGCTGCTTAATCTTTCAGTGTCACTGGAGCAATAAAGGTTTTTTCGTGTATTCATCATCATACCGCACAACTGTGCTGAAAGGCTGTGAAGCCGCAGTGCGTAGGGGAGCAGTATCCAGAGAAGCTGAACAAGAAGGTATGCAATTGGGGATGGAGCTGGAGAGACACAGGGGACTGGAGAGACAGAAGGGGGCTTCAGAGACACTACATAGTTGAAGCTGGAAAGACAGGGGGTTGGAGAGGCACTGCAGAGCTGAAGCTGGAGAGCCACTGCATGGCTGGAGAGACAGAAGGGGGCTGTAGAGACGCTGAGGGACTGAAGCTGGAGAGACACTGATGAGCTGAAGCTGGAAAGACACAGCAGGGATGAAGATACACTGCAGAGCTGGAGAGACACTGATGAGCTGAAGCTGGAAAGACACTGCAAGGCTGCAGAGACACTGCAGGGTTTGGGTCTGGAGAGACCGAAGGGAGCTGGAGAGACACTACCGGGCTGAAGCTGTAGAGACAGAAGGGGTCAATAATATTGTGCCTAGGGCGGTGTGATCCTTAAATCCACTACTGATCAAGTACTGTAGGTTGTGTGAAGAAAGAAAATTATTGATGTATAGGAAGGAGCAAGGGAACTGAGAGGTGAAACGTACAAGATTTAGGTCAGTGATGTTCCACTTTGTTAATATGGAGTACTGGGGGCCACATCTGAGACTTGCTCTTAAAGGTTACACACTCTGGGGCTAATATAGACCACACCACAATAAGGACAGCAAAGACAGGTCATGTGCCTGATATGTAAGCTCACACTTGCTTGCGTATACACGCACGCAGTCATGATGAACTAATTAATGAGGCAAGGATGCAATATATATATATATATATATATATATATTGTGGTATATATAATAGATAAAAGAGCCTGTAAGCTGATAATTACATTGTATATTTTATGTACGGTCTGCATCTACTCAATGAAAACATTACAATGTAATTGGATTATCAGATACCATCACATTATGCATGCTAGTAATTTTGTCATGTCAATGTAAGAATAAGGCAGGATTTCATTCTTCGTAATAGTATTTTTCCCATCAGTATTTATTTTAATTAGCATGGTAAATGAGTACCATGAAGCAAAGGCCATGAAGATTTTTTTTTTTTTTTATATGTTTGTACGGTGAACCAATTATCATCAGAAACTTGTTTCTATAATGAAATATAGTATCTGGCATTGGCCAAAATTGTTCCTTATTAATAATAAGGAAGAATCAAGTGAGGGTAGATAAATGGTAGACAAATAGATCTGTATGTGTTGTGAAGGTCCCTGCCTGTTGCATTATAGCCTGACTGGCAAGAATTTTTTTTTTTTTTAATTTAAAAAAAAAACACTTCATACTTTTAAATAAATGCTATCTGTGTGTTAATTTAAATCTGCTGCTGTGCAGCCTGTTTGCTGAACATTCCTACAGACAAAATGGCTAATTTAGAGTCATATGCACTTAAGCTGTCAACACATGGCAGCTTAAGTGGCAAAACAAAATCCCAGATAAGCCGTGGCGATCCGTCAGTGTCCCATGCTCACCACAGTAGAAGCAGGCAGGGTCCTGCAGTGAGGGCACCCAGGAGCTGGCACTCAGTGCTGCTACCCCTGGCTTGTAAGCCCGATCAGAGCATTTACCCGCATCCCCTCTTTGCCTGCCCCCAGCGGTGGTCACATGACGGGGGAGCGCTCATGTGAACGGGGATCCTGAGGTGCAGTGCTACCCTTTCTGCACCGGGAGTTGTCAGAAGCAGGCACCTGGTGCAGTAACATAAAAACCCTTATAAGCCGCAGCTCATGCCAGTTTATCGGGGCTAGTAGGATAGTCCTGGCCGATATCATTACCCGTAGTAATGTACCGCGGGTAATTGGCTATCCTCAAAGTGTTTTCAGGTGCATATATGGGTCGGCTGCATTCAGGCAAACTAGTATATATATTTTTAACCTTTGATAACAGTGTTAGATATGTGACTTCATGGTATTAGTAGTAAATGCTACAGCATTACCCTATTTATGGTTGAGGTTTATTCCGCGCTTAAAATTAAATTAAGCTGTTCAGTTCACAGAGAAAAATTATTAGAGATTAATTGAGCGCTATGGGGGAGAGTCAAATGTTTGAAAAGTCAGTTGGGAGTCTGTTTTTTCCTATCTAATAGACAGGAAAAACAGACACCCAACCGACTTTTCAAACATTTGAACCTCCCCCTATATGTTTTCTATGTGTGCTATACGTGGCACCTGTGAAAGAGGATTGGTTAAAAAGTTATAAAACAAATGTTTTAAATCCCCCTTTTGGGAAAGTGTTGGAGTTATGATCACCTGTTATTTTTAATCCAGTTGCTCTTATGTGTACTGGTGTGATTACCAATCTTTCCCTACCTTCTGGAATTGTGGAAAGAAAAGGTCCTCTTTTATGACCGTACAGCAGGGTTGATACTCCTGTTCACCTTTATTGCGACTGCACTGTATGATGCTTCTCCAACTGAGTGTGTCTCATCCCGCCCGGCAACTTCTGATGATGTCATTCAGCCGTGGTTTTAGATGATGTCGCGGCTCCAGGACTGTGGTATCAGTCGCTGATTGAGGTCTCAACATTCTTTCTTCCATCACGTTTCGTGCACTAGCAGTGCACTTTTTGAAGGATAAACATGTTGTTTATTTTCTCTATATTTATAGGTAAACAACTTTATTGAAAAAAAAGGTATTTTTACCTGAGATAAAAGCGGCAAGCACATGTTCCCCATTGCTTGCTGTTTGTAGTATTTCTAAAAAGGTTTCTGACCAATTCTTTTGAGTATAATCAATAAAATATTTTTTTATTTGATGCCACATTTTCTAATGAAGTGTGTGTTCATAAGTGTGTGATGGATGTTCTTTATGATTGTTTAAAAATTGTTTGCAACAAAACTAATCTAAAACCCTCCTGGACACCCAATAGTATCTGGAATGAAATCAGTCACATCAAATCTGTCAACGTACATCGATTACTTCCTACAAACATTGGTCTCTAAACAACAAAGCTTTCTAAAGGACACAACGAGTACCTTACAAATTTTAGATGAATTTGAATGGAAGAGAGGGCTCATACTTGGAATAAGTGATGTGAAGTCCCTATACACTTCACATGAAATCCACTGTGAACACACCTGATATTATCTCTCATCATCTACTGACCTGCCCAATAAACAAGTGAACTTCATCATGTCAGATATTGATTTAATACTGAACCATAACCATGTCTGGTATGATGGCAAATTCCTCTGCCAGAAATGCGGGACCCAGTTATGCAAACCTATTTGGCGCCAAAGTTATGCAAACCTATTTGGTGCCAAATGGTAACAAAATGCAATTTGGAGCAATAAAAAGTACATAAATAATCTTTGATGCCGGTACAGGTACATTGATTATGTATTTTTCCTCTAGGACAGTGCATACTAAGATCTTCAAGAATTTCTGAAATACATCAATAGTAACAGGATCAACTTAGAATTCAAAACATCTACAAGTAAAACCATGGTAACATTTTTAGATTTAGAAATATATGTAGAAGACAACAAGCTAAAGACCAGGAATCATACAAAAGAAGTAAGTGGAAATAATATGCTGCCAATATCGAGCAACCACCATCGGAACTGGATCTCTAACATTCCGATAGGACAGTTCAGAAGAATAAGACGGAACTGCACAGAAGACAAGGGGGTAATTCAGAGTTGATTACAGCAGCAAATTTGTTAGCAGTTGGGCAAAACCATGTGCAGTGCAGGTGTGGCAGATATAACATGTGCAGAGAGAGTTAGATTTGGGTGGGTTATATTGTTTCTGTGCAGGGTAAATACTGGCTGTATTTTTACACTGAAATTTAATTTTCAGTTTGATCATACCCCACCCAAATCTAACTCTCTGCACATGTCATATCTGCCCCCCTGCTAACAAATTTGCTGCTGCAATCAACTCTGAATTAGGCCCAATATTTTTTTAAAATAGAAACATCAAACAGGAACTGGTAAAGAGCTGGCAAACTGGTAAATGGTAAATACCATTAGAAATGCCAACACATACAAAGAAAACAAAAAGTTTCCACTATAGTTTCAAATGCCAAGTTTGAAATAAAAAAACAATATACAGTAAGAACAACAAAACCACAAACAGACTTTAAATCAAACAAAACAAACAAAAAATACCAGATTAAAGACCACATGTCATGAGAGACTGAAGAAGTCATATACATGCTAGAGTGTCCCTGCAAACTCCAGTAACAAACGAAAAATGAAAACAAGACTAGCTGAACATGTCTACAGTGCATCCAGAAAGCATTCACAGCGCTTCCCTTTTTCCACAAAATTGAATAAATTATTTTTTCCCCTCAATATTCTACACACAATACCCCATAATGACAACGCGAGAAAAGTTTTTTTTGAGATTTTTGCAAATTTCTTAAAAAAACTAAGAAATCACATGTACATAAGTATTCACAGCCTTTGCCATGAAGCTCAAAATTGAGATCAGGTGCATCCTGTTTCCACTGATCATCCTTGAGATGTTCCTACAGCTTAATTGGAGTCCACCTGTGGTAAATTCAGTTGATTGGACATGATTTGGAAAGGCACACACCTGTCTATATAAGGTCCCACACTTGACCGTGCATGTCTGAGCACAAACCACGCATGAAGTCAAAGAAATTGTCTTTATACCTCTGAGACAGGATTGTCTCAAGGCACAAATCTGGGGAAGGGTACAGAAAAATATTTGCTGCTTTGAAGGTCCCAACGAGCACAGTGGCCTCCATCATCCATAAACGGAAGAAGTTCGGAACCACCAGGACTCTTCCTAGAGCTGTCCAGCCATCTACACTGAACGATCGGGGGAGAAGGGACCTAGTCAGAGAGGTGACCAAGAACCCGATGGTCACTCTGTCAGTGCTATAGCATTCCTCTGTGGAGAGAGGAGAACCAGACGGAAGCCACTCTTTAGTAAAAAAAAAAGCACATGGCAGCCCGTCTGAAGTTTGCCAAAATTCACCTGAAGGACTCTCAGACCATGAGAAACAAAATTCTCTGGTCTGATGCGACAAAGATTGAACTCTTTGGCGTGAATGCCAGGCAGGTGCGGATTGGCCATAGTGCTCACCTGGAAGACTCCTGTTAGGCTGACGTGTCTGTGGGGTTTGTTTTGTGTGTTGTCATGTGGCCCTACCCCCATATAACAGACAGCTGACTGCACTCAGTACACTGCATTGTCCCCATTCATTCTATTATTCCATCTCTGCAGTACAGCATCTCTTTCAACCAGTGATACCGCCGCCATGGCTACATGGTATATCTCTTGTGCTGCCCATGTCATGCAAAGTCTACAAAATTTTACAGGGACACTTTTAGTTCCCAATACGCCCCTGGTTTCAGACACAACTGCATCAAAAGAAGCAAGGAAGGCTGCAACTGCATACAATCAGGCCCATCCCCTCAACAGTCCACATCCTTTCATCAGGCCACTCATTAGGGCTGCTTCCATAAATTTCCCAGGTGTGGTTTTCCATCCCAAACTGACCTTGATGCCAGGCATCATGTTTGGAGGAAACCAGGCACCGCTCATCACCAGTCCAATACCATCCCTACAGTGACGCATGGTGGCAGCATCATGCCATGGGGTATGTTTTTCAGCGGCAGGAACTGGAAGACTAGTCAGGATAGAGGGACAGATGAATGCAGCAATGTACAGAGAAATCCTGGATGAAAACAAGCTCCAGAGAGCTCTTGACCTCAGACTGGGACGACGGTTCATCTTTCAGCAGGACAGCGACCCTAAGCACACAGCCAAGATAGCAAAGGACAACTCTGTGAATGCCCTTGAGTTGCCCAGCCAGACCCCAGAGTTGAATCCGATTGAACATCTCTGGAGAGATCTGAAAATAGCTGTGCACCGACGCTTCCCATCCAACCTGATGGAGCTTGAGAGGTGCTGCAAAGAGGAATGGGCGAAACTGCCCAAAGATAGGTGTGCCAAGCTTGTGGCATCATATTCAAAAAGACTTGAGGCTGTAATTGCTGCCAAAGGTGCATCAACAAAGTATTGAGCAAAGGCTGTGAATACTTATGTACATGTGATTTCTTATTTTTTTATTTTTAATAAATTTGCAAAAATCCCCTAAAAACTTTTTTCATGTTGTCATTATGGAGTATTGTGTGTAGAATTTTGAGGGGAAAAAATTAATTTATTCCATTTTGGAATAAGGCTGTAACATAACAAAATGTGGAAAAAGTGAAGCGCTGTGAATACTTTCCGGATGCACTGTATAATATAAAATCAGGACTTCAGACACATAGTGTGTCAAAACACTTTCTAGAGAAGTACAACAGAGATCCATTTGGATTAAAATTTACAGTCATTCAAAAAATCTAAAAAAATTGGAGAGGAGGTGACATAACCACCAATCTCAGGCAAAATAAAAAAAAAATGGATCTTTGAACTTCAGACATTACAACCAATAGGTTTAAACATCAACATTGAACTTAATGCATTTTTAGAGTAGTTTTGTTGCAACAGTAAATTTTAACAATCAAAAAGAACATCCATCACACACTTATCAACAACACACACTTCCTTTGAAAACATGCCATCAAACAAAAAAAATTTTTTATTGATTTTATTCAAAAGAATTGGTCAGAAACCTTTTTAGCAATACTATAAACAAATGCTTCACAGGGTCCTCTCATTGTAAATTTGATGCTTTACAGCTGATTTACAAAAGCAGAAACCAGGTATATGTAATGTACCCCTCTTTTTTCTTTTTTCTGAACTTTATCTTCTGCCCCCCCCCCCCCTCCCACACACACACACACACACACACACACATGGTAATGAAATAACACGCATAAGACGGAGATTACAGCTCTCGTGTGTCTCAATTTCGGTATATCTATACCACAAAGGTAGTTAGTATTAACTAAACAATTGGGTTTACTTGGTTTCTGATTGAGGCTAGTAATAGATACATTTATTACTATCAATTAGTGTGACTCAGGGGGTAATCCCAGAAGCTACATGTTGGTAGACTGTAACAATCTGTGGATGTATCAAAACCACAGAATGGATGGAACACAGTATATATAGGATATAAGTTCGGATACAATAGGAATAATTTAATTCCTAATAAACAATTGAGTAGGAGATACCCAGCGCATTATATATTTAGTTTAAAAGAGTTGCCCAAACATTAGAGTTGTCTTTTCTTCTCCTCAATTCTAAATGTATCATTTATAACTCTGGTAAGCACCATCGGTTTCTCAATTTTTGGATGATAATTAATCAAATGGATATTCTACCCACATACCAGTTCGGTTATTAAGATTCATATTTTCTTCCCCCTTAAGGGACCAACCCAGTGTGCCAACTTTCATCCCCACACCTGCTTCCCTTTCCTTATCTATCTTTTATGTTCAATACTATAAACAGCAAGCAACGGGGACCATGTGCTACCCGCTTTTATCTCAGGAAGTACCGATGACCCAATTCCGTTTTTTCAATAAAGTTTTTTATCTATAAATATAGAGAAAATTAACAACATCTTTAGCCTTGAAAAAGTGCACTGCTAGCCCATGAAACACGTTGGGAACAGAACGTGGAGACCTCAATCAGCGACCGCTACCACTGTCCGTGATACCATCCAAAGCCACGGCTGAGTGACGTCATTGGAAGCGGCCGTCCGGGACGAGAAGCACTCTGTCGGAGCAGTGGCAAACAGTGCAGCCGCACTGAAGTTGAATAGGAGAATTAACCCAAAGAACTTGCCCGGCTTTGCTGTACGGTCATAAAATAGGACCTTTTCTTTCCACAATTCCGGAAGGTAGGGGAAGATAAATTTCCACACCAGTACAAATAAGAACTACTGGATTAAGAATCACAGGGGATCAAAACTCCACCACTTACCCAAAAGGGAGTTGTAAATCATTTGTTTTATAACTTTTTAACCAATATTTTTCCACAGGTGCCACGTACACCACACATTTTTGTACAGTATAATATAATTTTGTGGTGAAGTTATATATAAATCATAGAAAATATTGATTGTCGATTATTAATAAATGTGATAGCCATATTTACAATTAAAAATGTATTAAGATGCAAGCACAATTGCAAAATACAAATACAATTCAAATTAAATTATATACAAACCTCTTTTATTTTCCCTTTTAAATATCATATTATTCCCACCAGTTATCCAATTGGATATGTCAGTTAAGTAATATTGTCAAATAGCTACAAATTCAAATAATATAGATGCAATACTAATTAATGAAGTACTTTCAGCTGGAAGGATCAGTACGCTCAATCAAAAATGGCTAGATAGTGTTGACCATCATCATTTGTAGATTCATCTAGGCTCCAGTACCCACAATAGGTACATCCATCATCTGACTGGCAAACCTGCATCCACATATAATTGTATCAAAACTGAGTACAGGCTAAGTATGCCAAATGATTTGATGTCTGAAATCCCACATTTCTTAGCCATGATGAAGATAGTGACACCTTTGTTTTCTGATGGTTCAGTGTACACAAACTTTGTTTCATGCACAAAATGATTACAAATTATTATTGTTTAAAATTATCACCAGGCTATGGGGGTATTCCGTTAGCTCCGACAGTTTTGGAGCTATTGAATACACCACCATGCATATTTAATTACGGGCCATTTTCACCCGTTTTTAAGCCATTTTCACCAATGCTCTTTTTAAAAAAAAAAATAGTGAAAAGGCATTGGCGAAAAAAATGCCTCAAAATCGGCAAAAACGGGCTGTGTTTTCCCCGGTGCAGATGTGAAAACACATGGATTCACCAATACACATTTTTTTCATTCCTGACGAATTTTTCACTTTTAAAACGTGGCTCTGCTAATTGAATAGGGCAAATCCACATTTGCCCTAAAAAATAGCAAAAAGTGCAGCCCTAATTGAGTTCCCCCCTATGTGTATAATAAGATTTATATGAAACATAAATGCATTTCGTATTTAGACATGGGTCCTATCCTTAAGATATCTCATTATGGTATGAAAATATTCCAAAATACAGAAAAACCCAACATACTGTACTATGGTCCCAAGCATTTTAGATATGGGAGAATCAACCTGTAATCTTGCCCAAGCAAGGTATCATCATTAAAAAGGCCCCTTTGGGATCTAAATTCTGAGAAACTCCTGTATTCAATATGGGTCATTCCATGAAATATAGGACACAATACATGAAAATTAAATTTCACATAGCTACTAACATTTTAATATATTTATTCTACTAAAAGATCGTAGTATATTGTGTGATAACTAAAAATGTATATATTTACCGTGTACTGATTTTCCGCGTATGTAAACATTGAACATATATGAAAGTTGTTGAAGTGGATGAAAAAACGGCCAAGCACGATGAGCACATTGGAGCAAGCTGGCAGCAACTGGAATTGGTCATCATCACCAGATTAAATATTTTATACATCTTCACAGCTAATCAGGAAGATAAACAGGACTACATTAATTAATTCACATGGATTCTACAGGTTTGAGTAATTTGCATCAGAATACTTTGATTGGGGACAGAAATGTAACGTGAGTTACATTCGTATGTGACATAATTGATTTTAAATATAGTTTGGTTAACGTTCAGTTTTTTTGTTTGTGTGTCAATCATAAGTTTAGGGTCTTATAAGTATATATTATAACAATCATAATGTAAAAATAATTAGGAGAGCAGGTTTAAATATATAAGTCCCCTCAGTTCCTGTGTCCATTATAGTTGTAACATGAGTTACACATATAAATAATAAACTGTAACTACAAAGACTGTACATTTATTTCTGCTTCTAAGTATTAATTAGGACTACCTACCCCATATATTATTGTCATATTTATAAATATTGTATTTCAGCTTCATTTTTATGTGTGGTGCATTTAAACTACTAAAAATGAACATGAAATATAACGTGAGTCACATGGAATGACCCATATGTTCTGCTATAACTTATATACTTATATTTTAATACTGTTCTATTATAAAGGCAAATGTATGATATGCCAGCAGGCACCTATCATACTTTAAATACTCCAGGTAACTGCAGGAGGAGTCAACGTGAGACAATAACTATAAAAAAGGAGGAATCAGCATGAGCCAATTACTAAAAAAAAGGATGAATCAGCATGAGTCAATAACTATAAAAAGAAGGAAAGGAACCAGTATGAGCCACTAACTATAAAAAGGGTTGGAATCAGCATGAGCCAATAACTATAAAATATTAAGGAGATAGCAGTTAAACCATTTTTCTCCCAGAGGAACCTGAGTAGGAGGAACTGTATCCAACAGCGCTTCTGGTAGTGGGTGTTGCAGTGTCATCCTGGGAAAGAGGGACGGCAGGACCAGAGATGTGGTAGTGACAAGCTATTTGTGGAGAGAGATAAACCTTCCATAGAAGTTGTACACCAGTGCAGCATAATATAAAGCCGCTGTCGATGGGACAGGCAATTTTCATGCTCAAAATAAAGAATCACATGGATTTGTTATGAGAGATAGAGATATTTTCTCTGAGACTCCTTGGCCAGTCATTAAAACTCATGTTGTTACAGAGCCTGGGGTTCTGATTCTAGAAAGGAGGTTATTTTGCTAAAGCCTAAGTAAAAATGCTTGAGCTAGATGACATAAAAAAATCTCACAGAGACTGATTGAGCACTATACTGTAGTAGCAAACCTGAAACCAGATAGGAGCATATGGTTTTGCAAGGACTTTAGGAAATTTAGTAAAATGAAAGGGAAACACTGTTTGTTTGTTTTTTGCAGTATTTTTATTGAAGTACTTTATTTTTCCAAAATACAACAAAAACATGTCCTTGTTACATAAATAGGAAAAGAAAAAAGTAAGATCTGGTCTGTGAGCATAATTTATAAATGGATCATCTTGGTCCAAAGCCTGCAAATAAACACATAGGGGTATATGCAATTCCGGATGAATTGCGTCTTTTTTTCGCCCGTTTTTAAATTCGACACAATTCGACCATCGAATCCCAGCCGGCGGGTGCCGGAATTCGACATATTCAATAAAAAACGGATTCGACAGTCCCTGTCGAAAAACGGACCAATTGACGGATAAGTGCGTCCTGGATTCGACTTTTCGGACGGCACAAAAATGGTTAAAAAACCCAAATAAAATTGCGTGGGGTCCCCCCTCCTAAGCATAACCAGCCTCTGGCTCTTTGAGCTGGTCCTGGTTGTAAAAATACGGGGGGGAAATTGACAGGGGATCCCCCGTATTTTTAGAACCAGCACCGGGCTCTGCGTCCGGTCCTTGTGCAAAAAATACGGGGGACAAAAAGCGTAGGGGTCCCCCGTATTTTTAACACCAGCACCGGGCTCCACTAGCTGGAGAGATAATGCCACAGCTCGGGGACACTTTTAAACCGGTCCCTGCGGCCGTGGCATTAAATCCCCAACTAGTCACCCCTGGCCGGGGTACCCTGGAGGAGTGGGGACCCCTTAAATCAAGGGGTCCCCCCTCCAGCCACCCAAGGGCCAGGGCTGAAGCCCGAGGCTGTCCCCCCCATCCAAGGGCTACGGATGGGGAGCTGATAGCCTTGTGTAAAATAAAAGAATATTGTTTTTTGCAGAAAAACTACAAGTCCCAGCAAGCCTCCCCCGCAAGCTGGTACTTGGAGAACCACAAGTACCAGCATGCGGGGTAAAACGGGCCCGCTGGTACCTGTAGTTCTTCTGCAAAAAATACCCAAATAAAAACAGGACACGCACACCGTGAAAGTAAAACTTTATTACATACATGCCGTCACACACACATACTCACCTATGTTCACACGCCGACATCTGTCCACTTCTCCAAGTAGAATCCGGGGTTACCTGAAAATAAAATTATACTCACCTAAATCCAGTGTGTCCTGTTCTTTTTTTGTAATCCACATACTTGGCAAAAAAAAAAAACAACGCATACCCGATCCACGCACTGAAAGGGGTCCCATGTTTACACATGGGACCCCTTTCCCCGAATGCTGAGACCCCCCGTGACTCCTGTCACAGAGGGTCCCTTCAGCCAATCAGGGAGCGCCACATCGTGGCACTCTCCTGATTGGCTATGCGCGTCTGAGCTGTCAGCGCATCGCACAGCCTCTGCATTATCTTCAATGGTGGGAACTTTGCGGTCAGCGGTGAGGTTTCCCCGTATTTTTACAACCAGTACCGGCTCAAAGAGCCCGAGGCTGGTTATGCTTAGGAGGGGGGACCCCACGCATTTTTTTTTCTGGATTTTAACCCATTCCCACCCCTTCCCACTGAAAACCATGCTCTCTCTATTTTAGTCAGTTAAAAAAATATATTATTTTAAAAAATATATAAATAATAGTTGTGTCTCCTAATAGACAAACCAAGTAGATAATCCCTTCTAATATAAATAGATATGCTATTAGCAACAAAAAAAAACACACAAAAAAACATGTTTTTAATTTTTTTTATTAGATTCCGCCAGCAAAGTGAGGCGGAATGAAATTGACGAAATTACTGTCGAAAAGCTTCAATTGAGTATACTTTTGTTGAAAAGCCGCATTTTTACCATTGCAGACGTGTCGAATTTGACAACTGTTGAATTTTAAAAAGTCGAATCTGAAAAGTGCGGGTTTTTTTGTCGAAAAGTACTGTATTGCATTGTCGAATATTTTTTTTGTCGAAAATGCCCCGTTTTTCGACATTTGCGGCAATTCAACCACAATTGCATATACCCCATAGTACACCCGGAAAGCCATTAGTTACAATATTTAAAAAAACCTTCAGCTGAAAATAGTTAACTTGCAGATGCCTATGAAGTAGGAGTGGATGCAGTTTTGTCCCAGTTCACAAGTGGTGGGTAACTATCCTATGCTGTATATAGCCAAGCAGAAAATTCTATGTACATGAGAAAACTATGCTGTTTTTCCATTAAATGCGCAATAGAAGCACCCTTCAAATGCACCAATGTAATAAAGACATCTGCAAGACTTGCAGATGTTCACATTGTCAATTGTACACGAAGGACATGAAGCTGAGCTGGACAGAAATTAAGGGGGTCATTCAGACCTGATTGCACGCTAGGATTTTTCGCTGTGCTGCGATTAGGTCAGAACTGCTCATGCGTATGCACCGCAATGCGCAGGCACGTCGTTCGGCTACAAAGCGGATTGTTGCTAGGCGAAGGATTGTATGAAGAATCACTACTAGCTGGGCTGATCTCCGGGACTGCTGGGCACTGTCTCCCCTGTAAAGCTGCCTGTCTCATCAGCGCTGTGCATTTACAGACACTTAAGTATTCTACATGTCATTTTACACAGTGTTAGTTAAGAACAAGTGTACTGCTATCTGAATATTTAATACAAGTATTCTGTGATATACATCCAGTATCTACAGTGCATTGTTATATCTATATTCATACATATCTGTATGTAGTTTTACTAGTCCAATGCAGTTTTATTGTTTATCTGTAATAACTTGTGCATTGTACCTGTGACTGAGTGTGCCTGTAGCTGCTGTATGGATTTCATTCTCGTGTATCACACTACTTACTATCACTATATTCTGTACCCTGGGGGGGCTAGGTGCATCAGGGTGGGAGGCCGACTTCTGCAGTTCACCCAGGCCTGGTTAAAGACCACTTTGGACACCTGGGTGCGGGAAGTTGTCTCTCACGGGTACACAGTCTCCTCTGAGAGACGTCCCCCTCACCAGTTCTGCTCAACGGTGATCCCCTTGGATCCGTTGAAAGCGCAAGCTCTACACTTTGTTGTACAATCTCTCCTGGACACAGGAGTGGGAGTGACGGTACCTCTGTCCCAGAGAGGCAGGGGATAATATTCGACCCGGTTTCTAGTTCTTAAAGCCAAATGGCTCCTTCCGACCTATACTCAACCTCAAATCATTGAACAAATTTGTGAGAGTGTCCAAATTCCGTATGGAAACTCTGCGGTCTATTGTACTGGCCATTGAACCCGAATACTATATGGTATCCCTGGACATACAGGATGCTTACCTGCACATACCTATTGCCATATTGCATCAGCAATATCTGCGATTTGCTATTGGCAACCTACATTATCAATTCCAGGTCCTGCCATTTGGATTGGCCTCAGCCCCTCGGATCTTCACCTAGGTCATGGCCATGACGACGGCCCTTCTCCACCGTCAGGGAATCAGGATCCTGCCGTATCTGGATGACTTGCTGATCCTGGCGGACTCCCAAGATGTTCTCCTCAGTCATCTGGAACTGACGGTCCAATTCCTACAAGCCCACAGGTGGCTCATCAACTGGAAAAGTCCTCGCTGGTCCCGGCTCGGAGCATGGTGCACCTGGGGGCACTGCTGGACATACACAACCAGCGATTGTTTCTGTCTCCAGAGAAAGTCCTGAAACTTCAGGATAGGATCATATACTTCCGCTCTCGCACAAGAGTGTCAATACACTCGGCGATGCAGGTACTAGGCCTCACGGTGTCGGCGTTCGACATGGTGGAGTATGCTCAATTTCATTCCCGCCCTCTGCAGAGGTTAATCCTTTTCAAGTGGGATGGCCTTCCTCATCGGATCAGGTCTCAAATGATCTCCTTGACTCCGGAGGTTCGTCTGTCACTGAGCTGGTGGCTACAGGACCAACAGTTGAGCAGGGGCCATCCCTTCTGGATCTACAACTGGGTCTTCCTTACAACGGATGCCAGTCTGCGAGGTTGGGGCGCGGTGTTGGAGCAACACTCTCTCCAGGGTCAGTGGACCAAGGAGGAATCTCTCCTCCCAATAAACATTCTGGAATTGCGGGCAGTGTTCAATGCATTGACACTGGCCCTGCCTCTGGTACAGAAAAGGCCTGTTCAAGTACAATCAGATAACACCACCACGGTGGCGTACATAAATCATCAAGGTGGCACTCGAAGCCGTGTGGCAATGCTGGAAGTATCAAAAATCCTCCATTGGGCGGAACGACATCTGCCGGCAATATCGGCAGTGTTAATTCCCGGAGTCCTCAACTGGCAAGCGGTTTTCCTCAGTCATCAGGACGTTCATGCCATCCGGAAGTCTATCAACTCCTAGTGGACAAGTGGGGCCTACCAGATGTAGACCTAATGGCATCTCGACACAATCACAAGGTTCTGGTGTTCGGCTGCCATACGTGTTCCCTCCAGTGTCACTCCTGCCCAGGATACTACAGAAGTTCAAGCAAGAAAGAGGAATGCTACTTCTAGTTGCTCCAGCGTCGCCCAGATGGCATTGGTTCTAAGACCTGCATGGTCTATCGATAGAGCATCCTCTTCTACTTCCTCAACGCCCAGACCTCCTCATTCATGGCCCTTGTGTCTATCCGGACCTGGCCAGACTGGCTTTGATGGCGTGGCTCTTGAAGCTTCACTCCTGAGGGCCAGAGGATTCTCTGAGGTGTATTCAAACTATGTTGAAAGCCTGCAAACCGGCTTCTGCGCGGATTTATTACAGGGTCTGAAACTCTTACTTTACATAGTGTGCTGCTAAGAATTATGATGCCTATTCGTTCAGAACTTCCAAGCTTTTGTCTTTTCTGCAACAAGGCCTAGATTTAGGCCTTCGTCTGGCCTCACTCAAGGTTCATATTTCTGCCTTGTCGGTGTGGTTTCAGAGGAAAATTGTGTCTATTCCTGACGTTCATACTTTCACTCAGGATGTTTTACGGATTCACCCTCCCTATGTCCCTCCTGTGGTTCCATGGGATCTGTCTGTTGTGCTAAATGCACTACAATTGTCTCCATTTGAACCTCTTGAGTCTGTGGACTTTAAATGCCTTACGCTTAAGGTAATGTTTCTGCTGGCTATTGCCTCTGCTAGGAGGGTGTCGTACTTAGGCGCTTTGTCCTGTCATTCACCCTTTCAGATTTTTCACCGTGACCGGGCAGTTCTTAGAACTCACCCCGGTTATCTACCTAAGGTGTTGTCATCTTTCCAGCTTAACCAAGAGATTGTGGTTCTGGCGCTTATCTCCTCTGGTTTGTCCTCTAAAGAGCGGTCTTTGAATGTGGTAACGGCTCTCCGTATTTATGTGGAGTGGACTGCCTCTATCAGGAGGTCGGATACCCTTTTTGTACTTTTTGGTTTTCACAAACATGGCTGGACTGCGAATAAGCAGACCTTGGCCAGATGGATTACAATGGTGATTGCACAAGCTTATGCGCAGACTGGTTTACCAGCTCCTGCTGCTATCAAGGCTCATTCTACTTGGCCTGTTGGACCTTCTTGGGTGGCCCGCCGAGGCGCGTCCGCTGAACAATTGTGCAAGGTGGCTACATGGTCCACAGTGAACATGTTCATTAGGTTTTATGCCTTTGATACTTCCACCTCCCAGGATGCTTCCTTTGGACGCCGGGTTCTTGTGCCCGCTACGGTGCGTCCCCTTCCATGAGGAACTGCTTTAGGACATCCCCGATGTATTCCCTGTAGAATCCCAATGTACCCCACTGCAGAAAAGGAGATTTCTGGTAGACTTACCATGGTTAAATCTCTTTCTGCGAGGTACACTTGATTCCACAGGGCGCCCACCCTGATGCACTTAGCTTCTTTGGGTTTGTATGGCGTTAGCCGCTGGTCCCTTCTCCTGTCGTGAGAATGTGGTTCTATGTGTCTAATATCTGCCGTCTCTTTTACCTGCTACTGCATTGGACTGGTTAATATATAGAATAAGAAAAAAAAAGGCCATTTGTTTCCCCCAGCACCCTGAATCATAACTGTAACCAGATATAAATTCCACATGATAACAGAATTCAGAGATCTTCGTTACACATATTTGCGCAAATGTGTGAATAAGCCCCAAAGCCACATCAAGGCGTCTCTGTATATTTGGGGTCCCTAGCGCTATATCTAGGTGCATGGTGTGGCACCCCAAAACACCAGCATAAGCCAGAAAGCCCAGCATAGCATACCAGTGAAAAAACTATAGTGTTAATAAATTAGTATTTAGGAAGCCGAAGCTATAGAGAGAGTGATACAAAATGAAATGCAATTAAAATAGAGAAATAGTGTTAAGAAATTAATAAGTGAAAAGTGTTAATAGAATGTAAAGGTATGCCACACTAAGGCCATCCAGCTCAGCCAGTCCAGAGGCACCACACCTCACACCTCCAGGAGGTGTGAGGTGTGGTGCCTCTGGACTGGCTGAGCTGGATGGCCTTAGTGTGGCATACCTTTACATTCTATTAACACTTTTCACTTATTAATTTCTTAACACTATTTCTCTATTTTAATTGCATTTCATTTTGTATCACTCTCTCTATAGCTTTGGCTTCCTAAATACTAATTTATTAACACTATAGTTTTTTCACTGGTATGCTATGCTGGGCTTTCTGGCTTATGCTGGTGTTTTGGGGTGCCACACCATGCACCTAGATATAGCGCTAGGGACCCCAAATATACAGAGACGCCTTGATGTGGCTTTGGGGCTTATTCACACATTTGCGCAAATATGTGTAACGAAGATCTCTGAATTCTGTTATCATGTGGAATTTATATCTGGTTACAGTTATGATTCAGGGTGCTGGGGGAAACAAATGGCTTTTTTTTTCTTGCTTAGAAATACCCCTCCCTTTCGAGCACCTGAATGATATCACTAAGCTAATTGAGCATCTACCAATATATGTGTTAATATATAGAATAGGCAGTGTATCCTGGGAACAGTCAAAGCTTTAGCCTGTTGGTGCCTCAGATCAAGATCCAACTCTACACCCCGATGTATTCCCTGTGGAATCCAGTGTACCTCGCAGAAAGAGATTTAACCATGGTAAGTCTACCATAAATCTCCTTATTCACACATATGCAGAGTTGTTTATATCTTGCAATGTGCTCATCTGTTATATGTAATTTGGTACTCTCGCTGACATTCCAAAAGCATTGGTAAGCACATGTACTTTTGTGTCCTCCCTTTTCCTTGCCAACGATGTGGGTATTTGTAGAAATGCGATCGTGAAAATAGAGTGCACAGGGACATGCGTACACGCCAGTTTCCATTAGGAATATGTTGTTGTATACGCATCCACGACCTCGCGGCCCGATGCGAATAGTCACTGCCGTGATGAGTGTGCATGTACAAATGCATAGTGGCAAGTATGAGGGAGGAAACAACTGTATATGTATGTCTAGTAGGTACTAGTTCACTAGCACCAGCCCTATACTAGTTGCATACTATACAGATGTGTCCTCATACATCTAGCCTCAGTACGTGATGCACTGCAAGATACTTGGGGGTAAATTTACTAAGGTGGGAGATTTTTAGAACTGGTGATGTTGCCCATGGCAACCAATCAGATTCTACTTACCATTTATCTAGCAGCTTCTAGCAGATAATAGATATAATCTGATTGGTTGCTATGGGCAACATCACCAGTTCTAAAAATCTCCCACCTTAGTAAATTTACCCCTTGGCGTGAGTGGACCAGAAGTTCCCGTGCAACTCTGCAAAGATGCACACGTAGATTCTGCAGACTAAAACTATATGTGGCATGCCTATATTCTGTATGCGACTGCGGCTGTATCTCCATATGAAATGCTACATTACAGCATGTCTAGGAAAGCACTGTAATATAGAATTTCGTATGCAGATACAGCCAAAGTCGCACACAGAATATAAAGTCTGCTTGTGCATCTTATTTGCATCGTTGTGCGTCTTATTCACAAGGCGATGCGAATATTTCAGGGGAAAAATGCACAAAAAGACTCCCGGTGTTATTAAAGGGCTGTTTAACATGATTGCAGCAACGATGAGAGATGAAACATCTGTACGTCTGCCTCTTCAGCCATAAGTGTAAAGGGCCCTACACACTGTGCGTGAATACTGAAAGATATGAACAATCTCGTTCATTAATGAACGAGATACAGTTCATATCTTTCAGTGTGTAGGCACCAACGATGAACGATGTGTGGTCCTGCGCTCGTTCATCGCTGGTGCCCTGTCACTTATGCATGCAGGCCAATATGGACGATCTCGTCCATATTTGCCTGCACTGCTATGGAGCTGGGTGACGGGGGGAGTGAAGAAACTTCACTCCCCCCGTCACGGCCCCCTCCGCCGCTGTGTCGCCCGTCGGCCGTATCTGCCGTCGGGCAGCTCGGCGGGGGATCGCGCTGTGTGTAGGGCCCTTAAGTGCAAGAGAAATTCATACAATTCTGCTTTGCCTGGAATTGGATGAGCGCAGTACTGAAGCATGGGCAGTATATAAACATGCAACATACTGTATGCTCCACAAACCTGTGTACATTCACCTAAGATTCAAATGGGTATGCATCAGGCAAATGCCCATCCGCTACAGTTAATCACAGCGTGAGTTATGAAAGAATAAAAACGTATATTTATTAGAATCTACAGTTCATTTAACTCTAGGCCCAGAGACGTATGGAGACCATGGTGGGCCCGTGTGCTGCGGAGCCCACTTCCTCTTGCAATGCTGAAAATCCCCCCCACCCTAATTAGGAAGAATAGCACTGCAGAAGAAAGCAAAGACTGTGGCACAGTGCCATATAGTCTGTCACTGCACCGTGCAATATTTCCAAAGAGATCACTTGAAAGATAGCACCACTGGCGCACTTTATAGGGTGAAGAGACCCACTTGCTGGCACCATTATGGTATGCTCTGGGAGCAGGGAGTACAGTGCAAGGCTCCTTAGGACCCATGTGAACCACAGACCCTGCACCCATTATAGATACTGTACACCTATGTGTAGACAAGACTTTTCAGCTGCTGACATGTGAGGGAGGCTATCAGCACAGTATGCTCTCTGCCTGTGGCTCATTGGCAATTCTATAATGGGTGCGGTGCACACGGCCCCTGGGTCCAGGGAGGGCCCACACTGCACCCATTGCACCCATTTTAACACTTACCTTTCCGGAGTCCAGCGCTGGGACCTGCAATCCCAGCGGAAATTGCCGCCAAAATGGCCGTCGCGCATGCACGGTAGCCAAATTGGTCTCCGGATCATGGCGGGCGCCATGTTTCCGGAGAGCTGCGCATGTGCAGTAGACTCCGGCACAATGCCGGAGTCTACAGCGCCGTACAGAGGAGGGGGCAAACCCGGAGGTGCACACGGGCCCCCTCCTCTGTAGAAACGCCCCTGCTGTGGCTGGAGGAAAGTTTGTGGTTTATTTACTAAGCCTTGAAGAAAGATAATGTGGAGAGAGACAAAGGGCCTAATTCAGGCCTGATTGCAAAAGTAATCTATTTCTCTAATGGGCAAAATCATGTTGCACTGCAGGTGGGGCAGATATAACGTGCAGAGAGAGTTAGATTTGGGTGGGTTATATTGTTTCTATGCAGGGTAGATACTGGCTGCTTTATTTTTACACTACAATTTAGATTTCAGTTTGAATACACCCCACCCAAATCTAACTCTCTCTGCATGGGCCAGATGTACTAAGCTTGAAAAGTGATAAATATCACTGTGATAAAGCACCAGCCAATCGGCTCCTAACTGTCATTTTTCAAACACAGCCTGTGACATGGCAGTTAGGAGCCGATTGGCTGGTGCTTTATCACAGTGATATTTATCACTTTTCAGGCTTAGTACATCTCCCCCCATATGTTATATCTGCCCCACCTGCACTGTACAAGGTTTTGCCCATTAGAGAAAAATGTTGCTGTTACGATCAGGTCTGAATTAGGCCCAAAGAACCAGCCAATCATCTCTTAACTACCATGTTATAGGCTGTGTTTGTGAAATGACAGGAGTTGGTTTATTAGTACTTTATCTCCCTCCAAGGGTTAGTACATAGACCCATCCTTGCCTACCTGACCCTCTCCATGAGGGAGAAAATGCTCTGTTCCTGGACTTTCCTGGTAATGTATGATTGCCATCACCTGTGGTGAGCTAGTTAATTGATAAGAAAGGTGTTTCACCACAGGTCATGGCAATCCTACATTACCAGGAAAGTCCAGGAACAGAGCATTTTCTCCCTCATGGAGAGGGTCAGGTAGGCAAGGATGCATAGACCCCCTTTATCTTTAGAAGAGAGCTGAGAAAAAATGTCTGTACATGTTGCTGTGAAACTTGTTGCTGTGTAAGGGCAACCCTCCCTTTGTCAGATAAGAAATTCTGTTCTATTAGGCCCCTAACTAGCTATTTATTTATAACAATCTTTAAATGAAAACTAGTTGTTTGTCATATTATACCCTGTGAGTTGACTTGACGATAACTATACATACTGTATTGCTACACACACGTACGTACATACATACATACATACATACATATGTATGTGTTTGTGTGTATATATTTTACTTTGGGGTATTGTTTTTTTAGATATAGTGTCAACAGATGGGAACTTGCAGGGGTTCCACATTTTTAGTTATTTAGGACTTTAGAAAACTGTGATTCTATCCAATGTGTGATTGGAACAGATGTGAACGTATAAGGGTTCCACTTCTTGCAAGGAATAGAAAAACAACCATGATTTGCTGTACAGTGTAACTTCACTTTCTGTAGATTTGTCTACAAAGTTGTTTTGAGGCAGAACTTGCCCTGCAGCTCTAAACCATTATAACAGGCA
This sequence comes from Pseudophryne corroboree, assembly GCF_028390025.1. Taxonomy (NCBI): domain Eukaryota; kingdom Metazoa; phylum Chordata; class Amphibia; order Anura; family Myobatrachidae; genus Pseudophryne; species Pseudophryne corroboree. The sequence continues at coordinate 650,872,347 of NC_086448.1, read as the reverse complement.
GTTAATGCGTTATTCTGTATTAATCCCATTAAACTCTTTTAATATTAGAGCATGTGTTTCTTTATAGCATTAACTAGTGTCTTGCACTTAACTGTATTTCCACAGTTTATGACACCGCTTACGGCATTAACAAACAGCTGTTTGAATTAAATGAGCACTTAAGGACCCTGTTCATTAACTCAAAAGTTTCATGTGTTTTTAATTCTTTCATTCCAATTGTATCTTACTACACAAAAAAAACACGTTTATCAATATATGAGCCTCTGTCAACCACTTGTGGACTGTCAGTCGTACCTTGTGTACTTATAGGCCCTCATTCCGAGTTGTTCGCTCGGTATTTTTCATCGCATCGCAATGAAAATCCGCTTAGTACGCATGCGCAATGTTCGCACTGCGACTGCGCCAAGTAACTTTGCTATGTAGAAAGTAATTTTACTCACGGCTTTTTCATCGCTCCGGCGAACGTAATGTGATTGACAGGAAATGGGTGTTACTGGGCGGAAACACGGCGTTTCAGGGGCGTGTGGCTGAAAACGCTACCGTTTCCGGAAAAAACGCAGGAGTGGCCGGAGAAACGGTGGGAGTGCCTGGGCGAACGCTGGGTGTGTTTGTGACGTCAACCAGGAACGACAAGCACTGAACTGATCGCACAGGCAGAGTAAGTCTGGAGCTACTCTGAAACTGCTAAGTAGTTAGTAATCGCAATATTGCGAATACATCGGTCGCAATTTTAAGAAGCTAAGATTCACTCCCAGTAGGCGGCGGCTTAGCGTGTGTAACTCTGCTAAATTCGCCTTGCGACCGATCAACTCGGAATGAGGGCCATAATTTCATGTCTTAACTGCTTTGGCTTCTGCCATTGAATGAGACTTTGTTCAGACAGTCTTGCACGAAAGTTAATAGTTTTCATCCTAATGAAGAAGACAGATTTAAGCACTTGTCATACAGCTGCCTACACTCTACCTCTGCAAACCAATCACAGTTTATAGAGATACTTGATACTATTTACTAATATATACAGTACTGTGCAAACGTTTCAGGCAGGTGTGGAAAAAATGCTGCAAAGTAAGAATGCTTTCAAAAATAGAAGTGTTAATAGTTTATTTTTATCCATAGGCAAACGCAGGTTTTTTTTTTCTGGTTGCCCGGAAATCCCCTCCTCTTGCCCAGCGGCTCATATTATGAATGCAATAGCAATAGAATGTACTATTACTAGAGATCCAGCCACAACTTACACTTTAAGGGACAGAGTGGAGCTGCTGCACATGCCTAGTGACAGCAGCTTCTTCTACCAAGTTTGCGGTGTCTGTGTACAGTATTTGAGAGCTCAATCAGTGCACTGGACCAGACAGTAGCTGCCAGGAAAAAGAGACAGGCTCCTTATAATGATGTGGGAGAACGTGAGCTTAGAAAGTGCAGTAATGTATCCTACTGGTTCTATTATGTTTGTGTATTTATTATGGGATTTTTAACATTTTCCTGACCCCATATGTTATTTATATTAGTTAAAAATGTTTGATACAGCCTATACTATACACTATCTATAGTGTTCATTATTAATTCTGTATTCCATACTCTATTCAGTGTTTAAAAAGACCAATGTGTATATATATGTCCAGAGTCGGTACTAGGTACTTCTACTGCTTCCCCAGACTCCTGCACTTGTTCAGCAGAGCGGGAGATTGTGGATTGCACTTGGAAACACCCCTCTAGAAATCCTGTTTGCCCCTGTTATCAATTACCAAAATGCAAAGAAGAGAAATTTACATCAATTCAATATTTGGTGTGACCACCCTTTGCCTTCAGAACACCATCAATTCTCTAGTTACACTTGCACACAGTTTTTGAAGGAACTCGGCAGGGAGGTTGTTCCAAACATCTTTGAGAACTAACCACAGATCTTCTGTGGATATAAGCTTGCTCAAATCCTTCTGTCTTGTTATGTAATCCCAGACAGGCTCAATGATGTTGTGATCAGGGTTCTGTGGGGGCAATATCATCATTTCCAGGACTCCTTTTACTTATTTACGCTGATGGGAGTTCTTAATAGTATTGGCTATATGTTTGATGTCATTGCACTGCTGCAGAATAAATTTGGAGCCAATCAGATGCTTCCCTGATGGTAATGTATGATGGATAAGTACCTACCTGTATTTCTCAGTATTGTGGGTACCATTAATACCCAACTCCATTTTCTGAAATGCAGCCCCAAACTTGCAAGGAACCTCCACCATGCTTCTTTGCTGCCTGTAGACACTCATTATTGTACAACTTTCCAGCACTTCGGTGAACAAACTGCCTTCTGTCACAGCCAAATATTTCAAATTTTGACTCATCAGTAGAGTGCACCTGCTGCCATTTTCCTGCACCCCAGTTCCTATGTTTTCATGCATAGCTGAGTCACGTGGCCTTGTTTCCATGTCGAAGGTATGGCATTTTGAACGCAATTCTTCCATGAAGACTACTTATGGCAAAGACTTCTCCGACAGTAAATGGGTGTACCTGGGTCTCACTGGTTTCTTCCAGTTCTAAGCTGATGGCACTGCTGGACATCGATGCGTCTTACATCTGATGCATTAAGTTTCCTTGGCGGACCACTGCATCTATGATCCTCAATGTTGCCTGTTTCTTTGTGCTTCTTCAAAACAGCTTGAACAGCACATCTTGAAGCCCCAGTCTGCTTTGAGATCTTTGCATGGGAGAGACCATGTTGATGCAGTATAACACCTTGTACACCCCGCCCAGTTCAGCTGTCAATCACCGCCAGCCGCCGCAGCATGTGTACGGGCGGCCGGCTGGTCGCCCGTACACACACAGCGATGCGCCAATATATCAGTAGATATGTTGGCCGTCTGCTGTGCTGCGGGGCAGACGCGATATGCCTGTGAACGACGGAGTTCACAGACATATCGCCCGTACACACTGGCCGACGGAGCTGCAATATAACGGCCGTTCAATAGATATATCGGCCAGTATGTATTCACCTTTAGCCTCCTACTGTTTCTGTTAATGATTATGTTTCAACCTACAGCTGAAAATGATTATCATTATCACCTGTTTGGTATGATTAGTTAATCATACACCTGACTATAATCTTACAAAATCCCCTACTTTGTGCAAGTGTACCTAAAAGAATTGATGCTGTTTTGAAGGCATAGGGTGGTCATGCCAAATGTTGATTTGATTTAGATTTCTCTTCTGTTCATTTACTTTGAATTTTGTTCACTGACAAAAATAAACTATTAAAACTTCTATTTTTGAAAGCATTCTTACTTTGTTGCAGGTTGGGTAAATTAAGTTTCAAGCTAATTTTGTTTAATTTTAATCAACGTCATGTTACGCTCAGTTACTAGGAGAGATGACACATTTTACTGTAATTCGGCTACCTATTCAGTATGTGCTATTGATAGGGGTAACTAAGAATGTGCGAGTGGTGTTGCTACACAGAGCCCTGTAGACGGGATGCGGTCAAGATGCCGCCGGACGGAATCCCGGCGGTCGAAATACCGACGCCGGAATCCCGAGAGCCACAATCCCGACATATTCTCCCTCCGTGGGTGTCCACGACACCCATAGAGGGAGAATATAATAGTGTGGCGAGCGTAGCGAGGCACCGTGCCCGCAGCGTGGCGAGCGAAGCGAGCCCGCAAGGGGCTGCGTTCCGCTCGCCACCCCTGTCGGGATTGTGTGGTCGGGATTTCCGGCGTCGGGATTTCGACCGCCGGGATTCCGGCCGGCGGCATTTAGTACTGATCCCCTGTAGACGGCTCCACCACTACCATGGTCCCAACCGCACTCTGCAGCAGAATCGTCCAGAGCATCCTTAGGAAGCTTCAGACGTACACATCGCTGCCCTGACAGTCCCGCGGAGCATAATTCCTGTTGATTGCTGCAACGTCCCTCCGCTATTTGAATTTGCAATCCTTTGGATTGCATGCTGCGCGGTCGCCTATTGCTGGGCAAGGCCGCCCAGCATGCTGACCGGCACCTCCCCCTGTTCAACAAGCAGAAATTGCAAATGCATCGCAACTTATGCTTGTTAGCAGAAACTGAGGATGGCTCCTGCCAGAGCAGCTTAGCTGCACCCGCAGGAGGCCCACCGCTATATTCTTGATCACGGCGTCTGCACGTGATGTCACGCAGCTGCCGTGATCACACTCCCATTCGCCCGCTTCCACCCCCATTCGCGCCACACCGCCCCTGCAATGCTCCATCTCCACCCTGGAAATGTAGTGTTGCCGCCCCCCTCCGCACTGCGACTACCTCTGCCTGATTGACAAGCAGAGGGGATCACATTTTCTGCGGCCCACTGCAGAAAGTGTGGGCGCATGCGCAGTATGGGTGCTGCGCATGCGCCCGCGGGGTGATCGTAATGATTCCGGTTGGATTGCGATTTGCGATCCAACCTGAATTAGCCCCAAGATGCACAGACAGAGTCTGCTGATTAAAATTATATGCGGCATGCTTATATTCCCTGTGTGACCGCGCCTGTATATGCATACAAAATGCTATGTTACAGTGTTTTCTAGGACAACTCTGTAGCGTAGCATTTCGTATGCAGATACAGCCGCCGTCGCACACACAGAATATAGGCATGCTGCATATCATTTATTTTAATCAGCAAAAGCATCATGTGCCGCCTATTCACATCCTTTTGTGAATAAAATGCATTATAATGGAAAAAGTCACACGAAAAACCGTTCAGCGATACCAAGTCACGCCAACGTAGCATGACTAGAAGTGTTGTTTAACGTGCAGGGAGGCTAGATGTAAATGGACACATCTGTATGTCAAGCTTCCTTTTAAAATGACCTTGCAGAGATGGGAAGTACAAAATGAACTTGGCAGGGGCAACGGATTTCAGAAAAACATGAGGAGGTGAGTCGTGGGAGGCAGCTTCAATGCATTCTGCTCTTCAAAATGTGTTAGGGCTATGGGCCTAATTCTGAGTTGATCGCAGCAGCAATTTTATTAGCAGTTGGTCAAAACCATGTGCACTGCAGGGGTGGGCAGATATAACATGTGCAGAGAGAGTTAGTTTTAAGTGGGGTGTATTCAAACTTAAATCTAAATTGCAGTGTAAAAATAAAGCAGACAGTATGTACCCTGCACAGAAACAATATAACCCACCCAAATCTAACTCTCTGCACATGTTATATCTACCCCCCTGCAGTGCACATGGGCCCTCATTCCGAGTTGTTCGCTCAGTAAAAATCTTCGCATCGCAGCGATTTTCCGCTTAATGCGCATGCGCAATGTCCGCACTGCGACTGCGCCAAGTAAATTTGCTATGCACTTAGGAATTTTACTCACGGCATTTTCATCGTTCTGGCGATCGTAATGTGATTGACAGGAAATGGGTGTTACTGGGCGGAAACAGGCCGTTTTATGGGCGTGTTGGATAAAACGCTACCGTTTCCGGAAAAAACGCAGGAGTGGCCGGAGAAACGGGGGAGTGTCTGGGCGAACGCTGGGTGTGTTTGTGACGTCAAACCAGGAACGACAAGCAGTGAAAT